>NC_142514.1:128078214-128417142 GCF_057876585.1 Rhinolophus sinicus
CATACGTTTTTAAGTCTATGAGAATTCTTAATTCTAGTTGAGTAAGGAATTGTATGATTTCCTGTAAGACCACCAAGAAACTTTTTTTCAAGGTAATATTATTAGATGGCAGTCTTTTATGATCAAAACCATGTCTTATACTTTTCTTACCTATTTCAAAGCACCAAAGTGTATTGAATGGAGGTAATGTGTACTAACTAATATTGATTAAGCTATTGATGGGTACTAAACTTATGAATGTTGGTCTTAGGGAGGATTTTATGAATTTGACCTCAAAGCAAGGGAAATAAAAGCAAAAATAAATGAATGGAACTATATCAAACTGAAAAGCTTCTGTACAGCAAAATAAACCATCAACAAAGCAAAGGCAAGTAACCAAATGGGAGAAGATATTTTCAAACAACACCTCCAATAAGGGGCTAATATCCAAAATATATAAAGCACTCATACAACTCAACAACAACAACAACAACAACAACAAAACCCAGTCCAATTAAAAAATGAGCAGAGGACCTGAATAGACACTTCTCCCAAGAAGATTACAAACAGCCAACAGATATATGAAAATATGCTCAACTTCACTAGCATTAGGGAAATGCAAATCAAAACCACAAGAGATACCACCTCACAGCTGTTAGAGTGCCTATTATCCACAAGTAATAACAGTGTTGGAGAGGTTGTGGAGAAAAAGGAACCCTCATGGGAATGTAAGTTGTTATAGCCCCTATGGAAAATAGTATGGAGTTTCCGCAAAAAATTAAGAACAGAATTACCATACAACGCAGCAGTCCCTCTTCTGGATCTGAAAAGATTTATCCATTAAGATATATGCACCCCTATGTTCACTGCAGCATTATTCACGGTGGCCAAGACATGGAAACAACTGAAGCGTTCTTTGTCAGATAACTGGATAAAGAAGATGTGGTGCATATATACAATGGAATATTACTGAGCCATAAAAAAGATGAAATACTGCCATTTGGAACCACATGGATGGATCTTGAGATTATCATGCTAAGCAAAATAAATAAGACAGAAAAGGTCAAAAACCATATGATTTCACCTGTAAAACTGAAAGCAACAAGTGAACAAGAAAAACAAGTAAAAACTCAGCAATTTAATGGTTACTAGAGGGGAAGGAAAAGAAGGGGAGAGGTAGAATAGGGCAAAGGGGTCACATACATGGTGACAGGAGATTTAACTTTGGGTGGTGAACACACAATGCAATATATAGATGATGTATTATAGAAATGTACACTTGAAACCTGTATAATTTTATTAAGCAATGTCTCCGCAATAAATTTAATTTTAGAAAAGATACAGATAGAAATTCCTTTTTAACATTTAATTTTTATAACACAGATGTAAATTGGAGCGTTAACTAGAAATTCCTACTATTTTTAATGTCAGTGTCATCTGCTCAGTACCAGAAATCATAGAAGTCCCATCAGAAACGTGTTTTGCATTTTTGCATGCAGTATGTTAATGCCAGCTCATCAAAAAGAATAGTTTCCTTGACCACCACATTTGTTTAATTATTTTCTATTTCAACATTTGGCACTGGCTGTGCTAATTCCAGCCCATACGTAGTCCAAATTAGAATAATTGCACAGATACCTCAAGTTCCCGATGACTGATTTGCCCAGGCAACATTCTTAGATGCAGATTTGTGTAAATATGAGATAGACTATTTCTAGAGCAAAATATCTGAGATTTATCAGACCCCTATTATAAGTAAACAGTGCTATTGGTTTGATTGAAGGACTCAACCCTCAAATGCCATCAGAAGAATTAAAAACAAAACAAAAAACTTATTGGTAATACAATTGGATGCCGAGATGAAGCAGACAGACTAAAGGCTGACAGTCTTCTTCCTGGCATCCTACGTTCTATCCACTTGCTCTCACAGCTTTCTTTAATTTCCAAATTGTCCTTCTGCCTGGCTTAACGTGAACCTAGGTAGTGTACTGATGTATGCCTTAAAAACCATTTTATTCTTCTTTCGTCTCAGCTAAAACTGGATGTTGCAAATAATTGCGTAGGAAATAAGTGATATAAAAACCCAGAGAAAAATAAATGATTTCACAGAGCACAGAATAAACACTGATTGAAGGAAGGCATACAATCTTTGGGTCAGAGTTTAAACACGAATTCACATCAATGTTATTTCTGACTATGCTGTAAAATTGTAAGCTTTTAAAATAGTTATATAATGCCTTAAAGGAATTTAAACCCCTTTTACTAGTAATGCTGCCCCCCCATATGCTTCAATATATATTTAATGTTGACCATTTACTATGTATTAATATTTTATACTGAGACATGTAATAAGAAAAAAAACAGCTGTCCAAGTGTGCATGGAATGTGCATTTATTGAACCCCTACTTTGTGACAGGAGATTTGGATCTGTTACCTAGCTAATCGAGGGATCGTGGAGGTTGGTAATGGTACCAGGTCAGCATTGATGGTCACAACTTAGCATTTGTTGAAGGTTCCAGGCTTCATGTTTGCAGTTGAAAATACAGAGAAAATATGACAAAGTTGCTCTTCTTAGGCATTTATGTTTCCCCTACCTATGTTTTCAACCCATTATTCTTTCCTAAGTTCTTCACTCACATATTGAGCTGCTCATATGACATTTCCAATGAATTTTTCGTAGGCACCTCACATTTAGCTCAAATGCAACAGATATCTTACTATCTGAAGCTCCACCTGCCTTTTTCAGATGATTCCATCTTGAAAAATGAGTCATTGTAGAATCTTCTTTTAAAACCTTAACTTGTAAGTCTAGCTGATGACTAACTGCTTCTTTCCTATATGTTCATTCCTTCCTCTACATTCATGTGGCCACTGCTTTCAGACCTCCAGCATTGCGTGTCATTGCAGTTGTTTCCTATCTGGTCTTCCCGCAGTCCCTCTACCACCCTTGCAATTCATCTCTCTCATTGCTGCCAGAGTGAGCTTTCTAAAATTTAATTCTTTTATTCCTAGTGCCTAGCAGATAAAGTTCAAATTATTTTTCATTGCATTTAAAGTTGTTCATTATCTAGCCCTTGCCATCCTCTCTAAACCCATCTTTTGCTGTGTTCGTTCCTGCTTCTAAAGGCTCCAGCTTGACCTTTCCAAAGTATATCATGTCATTCCCTACCTCCAAATGATTGTATCTGTTGCTTAAGATGACCTACTCTTTGTCGTTTTCTTGTTTTTACTTCAAGCTTTTTCTCTCTCTTCCTTCCTAGGCATTTGTCCTCTCATAGAGTGTGTTTATATGTCATATACACCTAACCCTGTATTTGTTAACATGACTTGTTGCACTTTTTTCCCAGTGGTATTTTTATATTTTGAAAGAGAAAAGTTTCATGTTTCATCTAAACTTATAATAAATCACATATGGTAAGATTTTTCATGGAGTCATATTTCTGGGTAAGGTGGCTATTGCAGAATAATATATTAAATAATTTTGCATGGAGCTTTTATTTGTTTATTCAATAAAAATGAGTAAGACAGAATCTAGGGACTCAAAAAATGAGGAGTTTGTTGGGAAGTACAGTGAAGTGAGGTTTTTTATGTCTGCAAATAACATGAATTGCATATTATGAGTAAAGTAATGATTAGATAGATGGGAAGATGAATATAGTGCAAAATCAGCATAGAAGTCTGAAGAACACCTAGAATTTCCTGGCACATAATAGATGCTCAGTAAATACTTGTGTAATAAATTCATTTTATACGTTAGTTAGTGATCTTTAAAGGAATCATGGAAGGCTTTATCTGGCGTATGGTACTAACTAAACCTCGAAGGGTATGTAAAATTTGCGTAGAAACACAAAGAACAGAAGTACATTGTAAGCCAGAGGAATAGTATGTGCAAAGACATGGGGAGACAAAAAGAGTATTGCGTATTTGGGAAGCAGCAAGTACTTGATATTATTACAGCATAGACTCTACTGGAGAGAGAATTAGAAAAAAAGAATCTTTAGAACTGGTAAGCTCTTTAGTATATTAGCTATTCTGTAAACTACAGAATGCCACTGTATATAGCTTGATGGGTTAGAATTTTTAATATGCTACCAGAAGGAGGTAGTTAAGAGATTTCAATCATTGCAAAAGATAGACTCATATGATTTTAGAAATGTTTACAAATTCCCTTGTATATTTTTTAAAATTTTTTAAATAAATGGCTAAATACAGTGAACTAGAATAATAAATGTTTCAATTCATGACACAAAATGAAAAGAATTATATATGGCAGATAACTAAAACATAGGCTTTACTTAAGTAACTCAGTCTTAAATTTTACTTTCTTTATTTATTTTTTGCTTCTATGCTTCTTAAATTGAACTTTGTCTCCAAATCTTGACAGTTTCTCTAACTACCCATTATTTCCTTCTTATTAAGGATATTATTCTCTCCACCTCCTTATACCCAACAAGATATGAAGAGAATAGTCTTTTATAGAAACATTTCTAAAACATTCACTTTGCCATAGCGATAAATAACGTAAAATGTCTCCCCTTGAGAACTCATAGCTAAGTGGTGAACACAGCAAGCACAGATCAAACCTATATATCTGTCTACCAACTTGACATCTCCACTTGGATAACGTGTAGACCTTTCAAACAGACTTTCCATCTGTCAATCATAAATAGATTATTTTAGCTACAAAGAACTTAAATTATTATAGCTAGAAGGCATTATTTGTCTCGTATTCTTCATTATCCAAAGGTTGTAGTTGAGGACCAAAGAGAGGGACTAACTTTCCTAAATTCATACCTGGATCTGGTTTAGGACATGTTTCTAATTCTTGGTCAACTGATCTTTCTTCTAATGATGTTACTGATCCAAGAAAACCTTGGATTTTTTTCCAAATTTTTGACCCTTTTTAATACACTAACCAACATGCCAATAAGATGGATGCCCACAAAAATACTAATGGTTTTTGGTAAATGTGGCACAGAATCTCCATCAGAATATCAGTTTTGGAGGTTTCCATCCTTTCCTTAGGCTTTTACACATCTTATTTCCTCTGAGAAGTTATCCAACTGCTTACATCTCTACTTGATGTATTTTACAATATAGCTTTCCATATACAATTTAATAGCCCCTTTTCCAGTTTCCCTAGCAACTGATAGAATTTGAAAACAACACTAGTTGATTTAAACAGAACTGAAAATTAATAAGAAAAAAAATTAGCGTGGTCCTATCATAGTCAAATTTTTAGAGAACTCAAATAATTTAAAAAATGTTTAAGTAATTAACTCACTACTTTAAGAGCCATGTCTGACTATATCACTCTTTGTTCTCAATTATAAAAACTGCTATGTGAAACATAGATCATGTAGGACATAATATAAAACTATAATTTCTATATTTTTGGTAAATGGAATTATTGGCTAAAAATATGATTTACTTATACATAAAAGTCCTTTCCCACCCCAACTTTTTCTTACAGTTTACTACCTCACATGGCCCCTGGCCTCTCCCCACTCTATTCTTATTGTTTTCTGTTCCCTCTTACATGTCCAGTTTAACATTCTTCATATTTTCTTAAGCATAAAATTTCACCCATACTTTGATCTACATTGTTTCTTCTAAAAACTTGCCATCAAGTTTATTTTTTTCATATCCAAAGGTCCCATCAGGTTTATTTTACAAGACAAAATAAAATCCTTTTAAAAAGGTATTCTTGAGCCAATCATTTACATATAATGGCCTATTATGTTCTAAGGAGTAAAGAAGAGTAAGGAGATGTTTCTTCCAAGCCTCGTGTTCAGCAGCCTTAGCTGGTAAACCAGCAGGCTATAAAGAGAATAGTCTCTTACAGAAACATTTATAAAATACCCACTTTGCCATAGAGATAAATAAAGTGAAATACCTCCCCTTGAGAAACTCATAGCTTTGTGGTGGACACAGACCTAGATGAAACCTACCTACTTGACATCACCACTCGGATAACAAACAAGCCTTTCAGACTCAAAATGTCCAAAAAGAAACTAGATTCCCATCCCTTTCTCTATAATCAGGTCAGATTCCCTATCTCCGTAAATAATATAATTTCATTACCAAAGACAGAAAATGGGAAGTTATTCCGTTTCTTCACTTCCTCCATTCAATGCATCAGTAATACCTATTAAACCAACTTTAAAGTAGATCTTAAATATATTTGCTTCTCACCATAATCATGGCAATGCAATGCATTAAGAATTCTGTGAGCTCAACAGTTCACCTCAGTTTCATTCTAGGTGGTGCAGGAAGGACAAATCAGCAAAGATTTCTTGGAGGAAATCAGAGCTGAGATGACTTTCACTTACCTATCAAACTCCTACCCTTCATTCGGAACATATCCCAAGTGTCACCTCCATCGTGCTGTCATTGCATACTTCCATTTCATTTCATTGTTTATACTCTGTTTTTCTGTTAGACCAGGAGCTTCTTGGTGCCGGGGACCATGTCATATTCATGTCTGTGTATTCAATACCTGGCACTATATATGGAAAATACTTGCTGTCCTTTGGAAAAATTGGCATAAGAGGGGAGATTAGAAAATGTGTGCTTTCTATCGTTGCTTCTGAAACATCACATTTTTAAGTGACTGGGCATCTCATCTAACGCGTCAATATATGATTAGATGAAATGGCATTATCTTTGGCAACTGAGCTGAGCATGAGAGTGCTGCCAATAAAAGCAAGATATCTGTTTGTTTTCTTTCTGGTAGTTACCTTCAGCCCTGCATGCAACTAAATGGTTCACAGTCACTATCACCATTGCTACCTGTGTCAAAAAATGACAAAATATAGATACTCTTTTCTTTAATGCTAAAACTAATACTAATTTCTTTAATGCTAAAATTTTCAGTAAAAATTTGAGTCTTCACTCCATCAATCATAGCAAGCCTTTCCTACGTACTTATTTGCAAATTTCTTTAGTAAAAATGACTAATTGGGCCAAGCAACTGAATGCTTTGGCTGCCTACTGTAATGTGTATTGGGATCATATATCATTTACCAAAATGTGTTTTTAACAATGTAACTACACACAAAATACTCCTAGACATGATTGTTCAGCTGTTTTAAGTTCCTCCTTACTTTAACTATAGATTTTTCAGGGTCACAGGGAATATGACAATACAAATCTTCATTCCGTCCTTCTCAGTTCACTTTTTTAAAGCATTAGTCCATTTCGTCTTGCTCTCTTCATCCTCACATTGAGCTTCAGCATAAGCAAAACTTTCTTCTTTTGAATATACAAAAGTATTTAGGGAGGAAGATCATGTTCTCTACATTTAGAAATTGAGTGAAATAACTACTTAGATAGGAAGAATAAAATTCTGGTGAAGTATGTAATTTGTTCACAAAACTATTTACTTGAAGGTCATTAATTATAAGGGAGCATAATTGCAATTTTAATGTTACTAAGTAACCAAATGCCTACCGTGGAATCATTTCAGCTGAGATAGAAAGATAATCCCTTACACTCCACCTCCACTGACAATCCTTTGCAGAATATATTTGGAATCTTGTAAGAACTCTGCTTAATGCTAGTAATCAAAATGTTCTGCTTTTTTAGTGTGTTAGCTACCATAGTGTGATAAATTGAATATAAAATTTTCCATCTTGGAATCTCTTGAGAATGGTTTCAAAATGTTAGTTTAAGTCAGGTCTTCTCTTGTGAATTACATGTGATAGAGCAAGCTGTAAAAATATTTTAAGCTAAATTTACCAGAAGGGATTATGTAATGGAGACAACAGTTAAATATTTGCAACATGTGACCAGAGATTAACATTCCCAAAGATGGACAGCCCTTTGCTAATCGGGTTTATGGACATGCTTGGTATTTTGGATCATTCTGTAAGGAGAAATGAAATTCTGCATTTATGGAGTCATTTAAAAAACATCTTTCATTTCCTAATGCCTCAGTTATCTTCACTTATAAGATGAGTAACATCTACCCTGCAACACAGTTTTTATTAAATAGAATGGGAGGGGATGCAGTGCCATGATAAAGAGCACAGACTTTAGAGGCTTGCTTTCTGTGTTCTAGCCAGTCCAGCCCTATCACTTACAGCTCTGTGACACTGCACTGGGTTCCTCCATGAGAATCTCTGAACCTCATTTTCCTCTTCTGTATTTTGTGGCAGATAATATCTACCACACCAATTACTGTCGTAATTAAATATGATTTGCATTCAAAATAATCACTCAATGCAATATCTGGTACCTAAACTAAGTAAGAGTAGGCTCAGGGGAAGAATACAATGATCAATTAGTTGGTCCTCCAGTGGCATGAGAATGGAGAGTAGAAATGAACTTTCTACGGGTAGTTCCGAACTAGCAGGTTTTTACGCTAAGTGACTGGGTATCCTATCTAATGGATCTGCATGTGATTAGAAGACATTGTCTCATCTTTGACACCTGAGCAGAGTATGAGATTGCTGTGAACATAAACAAGATATCTGATTGCTTTCTTTCCAGTAGTTGCTTTCCACCCTGTCTGCTGCTATGAGATTTCCTAGAGGGCAGAATATGGAAGGAAAGTCCTGTAGTGTACTGTCAAATGTATAACAGCTGGATTTGGGGGAAAAACAGGGGAGGGGAAGGTGGCATGGGGGTAGTTTGGTTCGCAGCATTCTGAGAAGTTGAGAAGAAATGTGCATAACGGGCTCTGGTAAGCTGGTGTGAGGCTGGCACCAGCACTCCACTGATTATGGGCTATTATTGTTCTGTATATAGAAGGACTCACTGCTAGCACATTTATGGGATCAAAAAAGACAGAATATAAAAATAATCACTGTGTTTCCTATGTGCCAGTGTGTAAGGTGCTTTGCAAGCACTAACCCATATAATCCTCCCCTAAACCCTGTATAGTAGGTGTGTTTTTCAATCCATTGTAGAGATAAGAGAACTAAGGTTAAGAGATTTTCTAAGTGCAAACAAACAAATAAGAAATAGAAGTGCCCCTTCGATTCTGTTATAATATTGTCATCTGCTGCTTCAATCACAAGAATGCACTAGCATCCAAGATGAATATTGGTAGAGTCGTCCTCATTATTCAGAAAGGAGAAAAAAAAAAAAAAAAGTAGAGTTAGAAGTCAGACCTCTGGAAAGTCATGGTTATTGTGTAGTAAACCTGGGGGATACATATGCTGTTCAAACTGTTTCCTCTGCTTCCTCGTTTTCCTTTGTCTTTGCTTTTATTCTAATGTCTATTCTGACACACCTACCTACCCACATTCTGTGGGTTTTTTTCCTTATAGTGTAGTGTTCTAGAGCCTACAGAATGGTAAAGAGTTAATTTGTATTGGCAAATAGACAACATCTGATAAACTATTATTTTATAATGGAAGCTCAGTGATAAACTGTATGGGCAATGAGGAAGAGACACAATATTTTATGCTGAATTGTTTACAAGATGCTAAAGACTGAGGGATGAATCTAATGAACAAATCATTTGAACATAAGCCCATCACGCTGAATTTGATTTGAAGATATTTCCAAATTATTGTAAGCAGGTAGTGAAACCTCACTAAATCCAACAGACAGACTCCATATGTCTAACTATATGTAAAGATGTCTTCACTCCATTTTGAAAATTGGAAACAAACACAATATTTAGAAAATAATGAATTTGGGTATGAGTTAGCATAGTAATTTAGAGTCCAGCCTTTTTTTTTTTTTAATTTTATTAAATTTATTGGGGTGACAATTGTTAGTAAAATTACATAGATTTCAGGTGTACAATTCTGTATTACATCATCTATAAATCCCATTGTGTGTTCATCACCCAGAGTCAGTTCTCCTTCCAGCACCATATATTCGATCTCCCTTACCCTCATCTCCCACCCCCACCCCCTTACCCTCTGGTAACCACTAAACTATTGTCTGTGTCTATGAGTTTCTGTTTCTCATTTGTTTGTCTTGTTCTTTTGTTGTTTTTGGTTTATATACCACATATCAGTGAAATCACATGGTTCGCTGCTTTTTCTGTCTGACTTGTTTCGCTCAGCATTACTCTCTCAAGATCTATCCATGTTGTCACAAATGTTCCTATATCATCTTTTCTTACTGCCGAATAGTATTCCATTGTGTATATATACCACAACTTCTTTATCCATTCATCTATCGAAGGACATTTTGGTTGTTTCCATGTCTTGGCCACCGTAAACAAAGCTGCAATGAACATTGGAGCACACGTGTCTTTATCTCTAAATGTTTTCAGATTTTTTGGGTAGATACCCAGGAGAGGGATTGCTGGGTCATATGGCAATTCTATTCGTAATTTTTTGAGGAACCTCCACACTGCCTTCCATAACGGCTGCACCAGTCTGCATTCCCACCAACAGTGTATGAGGGTTCCTTTTTCTCCACAGCCTCTCCAACATTTGTTACTATTTGTCTTGTTGATGATAGCCATTCTGACTGGCGTGAGGTGATATCTCATTGTGGTTTTGATTTGCATTTCTCTGATGATTAGTGATGTTGAACATTTTTTCATATGTCTATTTAACTTTTGTATGTCCTCTTTGGAGAAATGTCTCTCCAGGTCCTCTGCCCATTTTTCAATTGGGTTGTTTGTTTTTTTGTTGTTGAGTTGCATGAGTTCCTTGTATATTCTGGATACTAGCCCCTTATCGGAGGCACTGTTTGCAAAAATCTTCTCCCATTCAGTTGGTGGCCTCTTTATTTTGTCAATGGTTTCTTTTGCTGTGCAGAAGCTTTTAAGTTTCATATAGTCCCATTCGTTTATTTCAGCTTTTACTTCCATTGCCTTTGGAGTCAAATTCATAAAATGCTCTTTGAACCCAAGGTCCATAAGTTTAGTACCTATGTTTTCTTCTATGCAGTTTATTGTGTCAGGTCTTATGCTTAAGTCTTTGATCCATTTTGAATTAACTTTGGTACATGGTGACAGATAGCAGTCCAGTTTCATTGTTTTGCATGTGGCTATCCAATTCTCCCAGCACCATTTATTGAAGAGGCTGTCTTTGCTCCATTGTATGTTTTTAGCTTCTTTGTCAAAAATTGTCTGTCCATATTTATGTGGTTTTATTTCTGGGTTCTCAATTCTATTCCATTGGTCTATGTGTCTGTTTTTCTGCCAATACCATGCTGTTTTGATTATTGTAGCCCTGTAGTACAAGCCAAAGTCAGGAAGTGTGATACCTCCATTATTGTCCTTTTTTCTTAAGATTGCTTTGGCTATTCGGGGTCTTTTGTGGTTCCAAACAAATCTGATGATTTTTTGTTCTATTTCTTTAAAATATGACATTGGGATTTTGATGGGGATTGCATTGAATCTGTATATTGCTTTGGGTAATATGGCCATTTTAACTATGTTGATTCTTCCAATCCATGACCACGGAATGTCTTTCCATTTCTTTGTGTCTTCTTCAATTTCTTTAAAAAATGTCTTATACTTTTCAGCATATAGGCCTTTCACATCCTTGGTTAAGTTTATTCCTAGGTATTTTATTATTTTTGCTGCAATTGCAAAAGGAATTGTTTTTTGTATTTCTTTTTCTGAGATTTCATTGTTAGTATATAGGAAGGCAATGGACTTTTGTGCGTTGATTTTGTAGCCAGCAACTTTACTGTATTCGTTGATTGTTTCTAATAGCTTTTTGGTGGAGTCTTAAGGGTTTTCTATATATAGCATCATGTCATCTGCAAAGAGTGATAATTTAACTTCTTCATTCCCAATTTGGATGCCTTTTATTTCGTTCTCTTGCCTGATTGCTCTGGCAAGGACTTCCAACACTATGTTGAAAAGCAGAGGTGATAGGGGACATCCCTGTCGTGTTCCTGAACGTAGAGCAAAGGGCTTCAGTTTTTCTCCATTAATTATGAGATTAGCAGAGGGCTTGTCATATATGGCCTTTATTATGTTAAGGTATTTTCCTTCTATACCTATTTTATTAAGTGTTTTAATCATAAATGGATGTTGTATCTTGTCAAATGCTTTTTCTGCATCAATTGATATAATCATATGATTTTTGTCCTTTATTTTGTTTATGTGATGTATCACATTGATGGATTTTCGTATGTTGAACCATCCTTGTGCCCCGGGGATGAACCCCACTTGGTCGTGATGAATAATCTTTTTAATGCATTGTTGTATGCGATTTGCTAGAATTTTATTTAGGATTTTTGCATCGGTATTCATTAGAGATATTGGTCTGTAGTTTTCTTTTTTTGTGCTGTCCTTACCAGGTTTTGGTATCAGGGTAATGTTGGCCTCATAAAATGAGTTAGGGAGTACTGTCTCTTCTTCAATTTTTTGGAAGAGTTTGTGCAGAATTGGTATTAGATCCTCTTTGAAGGTTTGGTAGAATTCACTAGTGAAGCCATCTGGTCCCGGACTTTTGCTTTTGGGAAGGTTTTGGATGACTGATTCAATTTCGTTACTGGTGATCGGTCTGTTTAGATTTTCCAGTTCTTCATGGTTCAGCCTTGGAAGGCTATATGTTTCTAAGAACTTGTCCATTTCTTCTAGGTTGTTGAATTTGGTGGCATATAGTCCTTCATAGTATTCTTGGATGATCCTTTGTATTTCTGTGGTGTCCGTGATAACTTCCCCTTTTACGTTTCTGATTTTGTTAATCAGTGTCTTCTCTCTTTTTATCTTAGTAAGTCTAGCCAAGGGTTTGTCAATTTTGTTAATCTTCTCAAAGAACGAGCTCTTTGTCACATTAATTTTTTCTATTGTCTTTTTGTTCTCTATTTCATTTAGTTCTGCTCTAATTTTTATTATTTCCTTTCTTCTGCTGACCTTGGGTTTTACTTGTTCTTCTTTTTCTAGTTCTTTAAGGTGTAACATGAGGTTATTTATTTGGGAGTTTTCTTGTTTCTTGAGATAGGCCTGTAATGAGATAAATTTCCCTCTTAAAACTGCTTTCTCTGCATCCCAAAAATTTTGGTAGGATGTATTTTCATTGTCATTTGTTTCTATGTATCTTTTGATCTCTCCTCTAATTTCTTCTTTGACCCAGTCCTTCTTTAAAATATGTTGTTTAATCTCCATGTATTTGTGTTTTTTCCCACTTTCTTTTTACAGTTGATGTCCAATTTCAAAGCCTTGTGATCAGAGAATATGCATGGTATGATTTCAATCTTCTTAAATTTGTTGAGACTGATTTTATGTCCCATATATGGTCTATCCTTGAGAATGTTCCATGTACACTAGAAAATAATGTATAGTCTGCTGTTTTAGGATGAAGTGCTCTATAAATGTCAATTATGTCCATTTCATCTAATGTGTCATTTAGGGCTACTATTTTGTTATTTATTTTCTGTTTGGATGATCTATCCATAGCTGTCAATGATGTATTTAAGTCCCCTAGTATAATTGTGTTTTGGTCAATTTCTCCCTTTAGTTCTGTTAGTAGTTGCTTGGTGTATTTCGGTGCTCCCTGATTGGGGGCATAAATATTGATGACTGTTATGTCTTCTTGTTGTACAGTCCCCTTCACCATTATGAAATGTCCATCTTTATCTCTTGTTAGAGTCCAGCCTTTTGAATCAGGAGTACTTGAGTTTCAGTCCTGGCTTTGCCACAGTCTGTCATGATGATCCTGAGCAAATGGCCTAATCTGCAAATCTCAGGTTTCCTCTTTAAAGTGGAAATAATATTAACGTTTGACTAATAAATTTGTTGCAAAGATAAAAGTCAATAATGTCCGTGAAGGGCTTAGCACCCTGCCTGGCACACATAGTGAGTGGTCCAGGGGTGAGTGCAGCCATCATCGCTATGGATGTTGCCTCTGAAACCTGCAGGAACCGCAATCGGTCAGTCTTGGACCGTTGAAATGGACATTCTAATTATTTGAACATTATGCTAGTAGAGACAATTTTCCCCTTAAAACGTGATGAAACCTAAAGTTTTCCAATATCCGGAGCATAGAGAGGTACAACTTCATTTCTAATAGGGACAATCTTAAATGAGCCAATACATATAAAATCATAAGAAAATGTCTGGCAAAAAAAATGTGCTTAATAAAAGTTAGCCCTCACTAATGTTGTTATTACTACTACTACTACTTCGATAAGAATAATTGATTTTTTCTTATTAGAAATTCAATTTCTTCTTAGTTCTTGAAAAATAAAGAACCTAATAATATACATTATCATAAATATCATATATGCAAAGAAAACAATCAAAATAAATAAAAATTACAATCTTGCAAATCACAATAGTATTTTTAATGCATAAAGGCAAATTTTTTATCCAAGAGGGACAGCATATGAGGAAGGCTTAGAAATCATGTGTATAAATCCAGTACTCTGTTAATGTGATTCTCGGGCTCCTGCTGTCATACAGCCATGTTGTTGGCAGCCAGAAGTGTCCCTAATTCCTCTGCTCAGCATGGAATCTCAGCTTTGTTGGCTTGTCAATTTCAACAGGTGTCACTGAGCTATGAGGCGATTAGACGCAGGACACTAGTTCCCCTGTGGTAGCAGAACTCCATTCCCGAGTTATATGGCCAGTACTTGAAGGTCCCCCCCCTTTTTGTTCACACGTAGCAGGAACCCAGGGACCTTTGTGACAGTCACAGAGCAGCAGAACAAGCTTACTATTTGCCTGACAAATGGGCCTAGTTGGAAGCAACCAGGGGACCATCTGTGAAAATCAAATGTAGTTATGATGGCTAGAATCACAGCCAGGAAAATCCAACCTATTTGGAAATTCCAAGCAAAGGACTGTACCACACCTTTGTTTCACTTAACTGTACATCGATATAATGCGTGCACAGAAGTGTAGTTAGAGTGGTTTGTGTTCTTAGAACAGTGAACAACTGAAAGATGAGTGCCTCGGCATAATAAGGGCTCCTGCATATGTCTCGTGAGGTCCATCTCTGTTCATGGAGTGTTTTCAGTTCTCTGCTGCCAAAGCTCAGAGCACATTCTGGTACCCTTTGGAGTCAGACATGAACAGTGCTGATAATCAGAGAGATGTATTAAAGATGGTGAATGTTCTCTTCGTTTTCATGTGTCCTCTCTTAGCCACTCCTACCTCCACATGCTCTTCAAAATAAGCCTTGCTCAAAACATTACATCAAAAAATACCAGGGGTGCCAAAAACATGTATACACGTGACTTGTATTCATCTTTTGTTGCCGGTATATATTGAGTATTATAATTTTAATACGTTTGTTTTCCTTTCTTAAAACGTGTATACTTGTTTTGGCACCCTCTGCATATACACAAACACAGTAGCTTGGTTGCTTCTCTAGGGTCCCATTTGTTTGTTTTTCCAGCTCTGAATGCCATATGTACAGCTACTCAGAAAGGCTAGGATCAGCCTGAGCTGATTTTCAAGAAGTTTTTAAATTTCCTAGTGAAAAAAGTCTCCATGTTTTGATACTACAGAAATGAAATGTGTGAATAGATCAAAGGATGATGCAAATGTGTGTCACTCTTTAGAGCTTCTTCCACTGGTAATAAGAGTTTATTTTTGAGAAGCTGTTTTGGTCATTTTCTCTATGTCTCTAAGGACCCATTTGAGCTGTACATAAATATTCTAAATACATAGATATTTCTAAAATGCAAACTAATATTTGATATATGTTACATTTGATACATTACCTGAATTAACTCTCTTTACTCAGTGGTATTATTCTCCTTATTTTCCAGATGGGCAAACTAACTTACAGAGAAAGTAAAATACTTTCCCAATATCATACAACTGAAAAGTAGCTTGGTCAAACTTAGATAAGCTGAAAAAAGGAATGTAAACCCATGACTATTCTAAACCATGATCTCAACCATCTGTAGTGGGAGGTAAAAACTTTAAAACAAACAAACAAACAAAAACAGAGTGTTTTTACTAGTATTTTGGAAATATTCAAAAATGACCCAATTGGAGTAATAAAGGAAATCCTTGATTAGAAAAAGAACCCTATGACTTCACTCACACGTGGGATATAAAACTGAAAGCAACAAACAAACAAACAAAAACTCATAGACACAGACAACAGTTTATTGTTTAAAAGAGGGTAAGAGGGAGGGGGGTGATACAAGAGGGAAAAGGGGATCAAATATATGGTGCTGAAAGGAGAACTGACTCTGGGTGGGGAACACACAATGCAATATATAGATTATAGAACCATATACTTGAAACCTATGTAATTTTAATGAATCTCACCCCAATAAATTTCATAAAAATATAAAGGTAATCAGCATAGAAAAACAAAAAGAAAAAGCAGCATATTGTAGTGAAGAAGCGGACTAGCATAATATTTAAGAGGATTCCAACAGGGAAGACAAGTATTAAAATAAATTGCACAATTAATTATTATTGTTGTAAGTACTACCAGGAAAATACGTAGGCTATCACAAGAGCCTATTAAAAGAAGACCTCCTTATTCTTTCTTATTTCTGGAGGAATGGATTCTGCAGAAGAACTGACACCTAAAGAATGAGTTAGACTTTGCTAGGGGAAGGAGGTGTGTGGAGCATCTCATTTTCTAGGAAACGATGAAAGTCAGGGTGGCTAGAACATGGAGAGGAGGAAGGAGACGTAGCACTAGCCTGGGAAGAGGTGAGGAAGGTCATGACTAGGGTGGTGCCCTGCCACGAAAGAAGAGGGAGAGAATGCAAGAGACATCATGGAGTTGGCATTAATGGACCTCAGTAACAATGTTGATGTGAGAGGTGCAAAAGGTTGATCTGAAGCAGATGTGCTGTGGCTTGGGCTTTGTGGTGACTAAGAACCCAAAGAAAGAAATATTTTTAGGTGCGATATAGATGTGAGAAGGAGGAGCAGCTCCAAGGGTGATAAACCTCTTCCACAGCTCGATGTGTGGGTGGTCGTACAGGTGGGTGTGTGAGGATATTAATTGCTTTTCTTCTGAAATTAGAAAACTTTGAAGTCATTTCCTCTTTCTCCTTCAAGTGCACAGAATAAAATCCTATTATCGAAATCTTCAGATAATCAGGAGTTTTCTAAGCAGCAGGAAGATTGAACACCTATCCAAACTCGAAACAGTGTTCTTGCTCTTTAGCCTCTGCTGCACTGTGATCCTTTATACCGAGCAGAGCCTGATAAATTTAAGACACCAGAATGCTTGTCTTGTTTAGAGCAAATGCTACCATGGCTAGATTCAGGGAGATGAGGAACTGAAAGAATCTCACTGCCTGCTACTCCCAAATCGCTGTGAAGGGATAAATTATCCTTAACAGGATTCCTATTTACAGCTCAGCAGCTTAGCAAGACACTTCTTCATGTATTCAGAAGGCAACTGAAAACTGGATAGAGCACAGGCTTTAGATACAATATCCCAGTTTGAATGCCATGCCTACCACTTTCTGACTAGTTGTGGTTACTTAAGCAAATTGCTCTCTGAGGTTAAGATTCATCATCTACAAATGATTTTGGTGAGAATTACACTCAATAAATTATGCAAGTTATTTATTATACAAAGTGAAGCCCTCATCTGAAAAAGAGTAAGCACTCAATAAACGGTAGCACATTTTATTTAACCCAGGAGAGCAGCAGGCCAAGACCTTGCTTCAATAGAGAGCAGTGAACTTGTTACAGAAAATATATTTGAACTTCATAAAACCTGAGTGAAAAGATCCTGTGATGTATAAAAAAAAGAAAAGAAACTTCTCCCCTCTTTAGTGAAGAAACATTTTTATTGAAAAATACCCAGGCCAATTTAGGACAGGAACTTGCATGGATCACGTAAATTCTCTGGGCCATAGCTCCTTCTTTAATACAAAAAGCAAATCAGACCAGTGTTATTCAATAGAAATAGAACATGAGCCACATGTATAATTTTAAAATTTCTAATGGCAACGTTATAAAAATTGAAAAGAAACAGGTGAAAATTTTAATATTACATTTTACTTAATCTGTCTAAAATATTAACCAGTTCAACATGTAACCAATGTAAAAATTATTGAGCTACTTTTCTTTCTCTATTTTGGTACTAAGTCTTCAAAATCAAAAGTGTGTTTTATACTTTCAGTATATCTTAATTCAGAGCAGCCACATGGCTAGTGGCTACTATACTGGGCAGCTTGGGGCTCAATATTCTCTAAAAATCTTTCCATGTCTAATATTCTGTGGTATTGACTACATATGAAGCCCTTTGTTTTTCTGTTTTTATTGAATGTTATTTTTCATGAACACATGGGTTTACCACATAGTAAGCGATGAATTTCTGATTTAACTGAGTTAAAAATGAGAGCAGGACATTTAAATTGCTTAGCAACTGCTGAGTGGCAATATGGTCCTATCTGTCCAGGAATCCATTCTGAGGCTAAGTGACAAATGTCCCTCTGTTATTCTTTTTGAAACTGAACACATTATGAAATGATTATATTTAAATTAACACTCTGCCAAATTCTACTAGTACATGTGTTGTAAATAATTTAAAATATTAGATGCCCCAGAATCGTAACCTTTTTCTATTTCTGTCAAGAATACATTATTTGTTGGAAGTATGTTCCTGTTACTCCTTTCATGTGATAAAATTCTATTTAGTTTTAGTGACACATGCTGTCAATCACAGGATAATAAAACAAATATATAATCAAACCAACACAATTTCTATTTCAAGGTTAAAACATATACTATTTGAATATTTCATCAAGTAATTAAGAACATGGATTTTTTTTCCATTGATTCTTTTTATGAATAGACTTTATTTTTTAGAAGTTTTAGACTTACAGAAAAATTGAGCAAATAGTATGAAGAGTTCCCTATTCCTCTTAAACACATATGAGGTGTGATCAAACAATATGGTGACAGTTTAAATTTTTTTAAAATTACAGTAAAAGACACATTGCCATTAATCCCCATCAAAATATTCCCCCTTGCTTTGAACACACTTATCCCACCATTCTTGCCACTTTCTGAAGCAGTTTTGGAAGTCCTCTTTCATGAGTGTATTTACTCGCACTGTTTACTCAACAGTTACCGGTTCCTCAAGGTAAATGAAAATGAAGTCTTATTTAACATAGATTAGTAAGCACATCAAATATTGTAATGAAGATTACCCATTTTTGATCAAAGAAAACAAAATACATTCAATTGTGTGGTATTTGAATATCTTCAAGGTCAAATTACATTTTTTTTGTATGTAAAACTGAAGAGGAAAAGGAAAATTTTGAAAGATATTATTTTCTTCCAATATTCTGTTTCTAGTGCCAAGGGGAATCCAAACTAAGGAGAACACAATCTTTCAAATCACTAATTCAAGGAAGTTTCTTCTCCAGCTTATTTCTCAAAATGAATTTGAATTTATTCTGAATTTAACTCTTTTCCTAAACTTTATTAGTCCTTGCCCTTGGACCATGGATTGGTGACATTAAGCACTTATTTACTTACAATTTTCCATTTTGGTCTCATTAGCAGAGAGTGATCTATCTGCTGCTTCTACATTTTGAAGTGTTTTCTTCATTTCTGTTGCCTTCCCCAGAGACCAGTTCTCTCTGTCACTGGCTTTTCCTCCAGGTCAAATATTGGATTGTGGAGTACCTGCAAAGAAAAGCCGTTGAAAGAAACGTGACATGATTATGAGAAAAAATGAGGAAATTAGATAAATAAAGGGTATACATCTTTTTAAACAGAACCATTTCGGAGATCGTTTGAGAGCCAAGTCAGTGAGCTCCAGTTCTCATCTATCCTTCAAAGAAAGGTTGGTTTGGATATTCATAAACAATGATGGGTATTGGGTCAACTGGTTGTTATCAAAACCTTATGGTTTACCCAGAAACCACTTCCTCTGGGTCGTGTAAGAATGTTTTCCTCTTCAATGCCTCAAGAAGCTCTCAGCCAGAACAGAAACTAACTAAATAAAAAATGCCAGGCTTGGGGGTGGCTGCTGGGGACCGTCTCCCCAGAGCTTGCCTATAGCAGCCCTTTGTCACTGATATCACTATTGACATGTGCTGTGTCATCAGTATGTGAAGCATCCTTCTTGGTATTGGGGAGACTGTAGAGAGATAGGTTGCCATCTTCTTGGGGATACAGGACTGGCACAGTAAGAACCTTAGAAATTAAAAATACAGGATATTTAACAAGGTCATGGTCCAAATGAACGGTTCAGACTGAGAATGTTATGGGAATTCAATGGAGAGTTAGGGAATATTGATAGAGTGGTGGAGAAGCAAAAATAGGCTTTTTAGGGCCCATAGACCTGGGCATAAAATCTGTCTTTGCCACTTCGTGACCATGTAACCTCATATAAGTCACTTAACCACTCTGCGATACATTCATTTTTTTTTTATCCATAAGGTCTAATAATAATTATACTATCAGGTATTAATACAAGTAAATTGTTTAGTAGAGAGCAAGCATATAACTGATTTTCAATAAATGGGAGCCAACATTATTAATCAATGTACTCTAATGAACTTTCTTATTTCTCAATTCGTATATAGACATATGACTATTGTGAGATAAGCAGGACTTCCCTTGTCCTAAAACCCAGGGGTTGTCAAACTCTTCTACTTTTTTAATGTTTCCAGGATACTATTTTTGAGATTCTAGAAAGTGCCTCTGATAGAACTGTTATAGATTGATTCCTGTATCAAGAATAACCTCTTGAGACTGAAGTCTACTACCAGCACTGCCACGAGTTCACCAAATAGGCGAGTAATGGTTCCTTCTGAGATAGGCAGCATGGTGTGGTAAGACAAACCCTACCACTTCTCTGAAGGCTTAGCTTCCTTTTGAATGTCCTGGGACCAAGGATACCTGGCTTTCAAGGTTCATGTGGGGATTGAATGAATGGGGTCTGTGAGAGGCATAGAGATGTGCGCTTTTCCACCATGGATGCTTAATAGTTATCAGTTCCTTCCTTCTCTTTCATTTCCCTGTTCCTAGGCTTCAGCTGCACAAGCTGTAAAATGAAGGGGATGGACTTTTTAACTTTTAAGATTCCCACCAGCCTATAACTCAATGGTTGCTGAATAGCTTCTTGGAGCAAAGGTGACCTTGTCATAAATAACGGTCTGCTGCACAGAATGTCTGGCCGTTAATGTCTCCCTGCCTGTTTGTAATGCATTGCTATTAAACCTCAGTATCATTTTTTCTTGTCTTGCTTTTTTTCCTCTGGCCTTTCATTAACGTTATTCACTTGGAGATAGTTAATGTAAATCAAATTGCTCTCATTTGGCTTTCTACCAACATGTGGTGCAAATTTATTTGTCTAACTATGGTCTTAGATTTATAAATTCAGACCTTAGTAAATGGAAGGTGCATGTTTAATCTCCTCTTGTAATTATAATATATAAGAGAACTTGACTAGCATGTTTCTCATATTAATGTCCATTTGACAAATTTTCAGTATCCTTGTTCACCAACCTTCAGTATCATTTCAATCTTTTCTTGAAACAGCTTTGAATTTTGCTTTTGATATCTGCCTAGCTAGTCAATATAAGCTTCATTACCATTGGCAATTAACTGCAATTCCTTCCAGCACGTATAGCCAAATCAGTGTGTGTGGTCACTCATCTAGAACTAATTAGAAGTATCTGCTACTTCTGGAGCGACAATCTGCCATTTTTGGTTAGTGATTAATTGTGGAAAATTGTTGTTAGGTTTCTGGTATGATGCAATGTGATTTTATTTGCCTCAAATCTCTTCCAGACAGGCTGTTTGGTTCACTAATAATTTGGATTCTGGCAAAATGGCCCAAGGCCTATCCTGAGACTTTGTAGTCATATTCCTTTCACTGTCACTGAGTCTTGTAAGCCACTCATATGGTAGGGGCTCATGAAATAAAAGAGACAACGTCCTCAAAGAGATCACCACTGGGGTTCATTTTGGGAAACGCCCAGGCTCTGTCATTTCCAATTATCCTGAGCATATCCAGAAATGGAGAAGCAAACTGTTTGGCATGGGAGAGAAAATGTGAATGCCCCAGATATTTGGAAATGGAAGTGGGAATAGAAATCCAATAATTCCAGGTTATCAAAATATCTGCCCACCACGTTCCCTTCCCCCTAGAATCTTGAACCACTAAAAAAATGAAACATACTTGTGAGACCTACTGTGTATCTATATTTTGTGCCAAGTAGTGGCAGCTTGGGTGATTATTTTCTGCTGGGATTTTCCTCAGGGCTTTGTACATCCGCTTACCTACTGAAGTCCTACGGGGAATGTCAGAAGGTTCCTTGCCTTTTCCCTGAAATCCGTGGGTCTGATGTCACAGCCCATGCTGGGGCAGATATGGAACTTACAGAAAACTAGGGTTGAATGGTTGGCAATCTCATTGGACGGAGAACCCAGAAGACATTTCTTGAAGCAATGTTTACATAGCAAGGTTCCTGTTTTTAGTAGTAGTACTAATATTATTATATTCAGGTATAAAAACAACATAGTAATTAGACATTTACACACCTCATAGAGTGATAACTCCAATAAGTCTACTACCCATCTGACACCATACATAGTAGCTATTACAATATCATAAACTATATTCCCTATGCTATACTTTATATCCTGTGATTATATATATATGTGTTTTAAAAAAAAAAAAAAACAAACAAAAAAAAAAAACCTTTTATCAATATATGATGATATTCTTCTTTGTCTGTTATAATCCTTTTTGTTTTAAATCTATTTTGTCTGGTGGTGATATTACCACCCCAATTTTTGTTACTATTTACATGGAATATATTCCTCATTCTTTTACTTTCAACCTCTTTGTGTTTTTCTTTTTTTAACTTATTTATTTATTTAAGTGTGTTTTTCCAGGACCCATCAGCTCCAAGTCAAGTAGTTGTTTCAATCTAGTTGTGGAGGGCGTGTCTCACAATGGCCCATGTGGGAATGGAACCGGCAACCTTGTTGTTAAGAGCACCGCACTCTAACCAACTGAGCTAACTGGCCACCCCTAAATTTTTTAATTGTAGTTGACATTCAATATTATTTTATATTAGTTTCAGGTGTACTGCATAGTGATTAGGCATTTATATAATTTATGAAGTTATCCCCCAATAAGTCTAGTACACATCTGGCACTATACATAGTAGTTGTTACAATATTATTGGCTATATTCCCCATACTGAATTTCACATCCCTGTGACTATTTTGTGACTACCAATTTGTACTTCCTAATCCTGTGACCTTTCTAACCCATCCCCCAACTCCCCTCCCATCTAGCAACCATCAGTTTTTTTCTCTGTATCTATGAGTCTATTTCTGTTTTCTTTGCTCATTTATTCTATTCTTTAGATGCCATATATAAGATCATATGGTATTTATATTTGTCCTTTCAAGGGATGAAAACGGGATATTGAAAATAAATCTGCATTCCCATGTTTATTGCAGCATTGTTCACAATAGTCAAGGTACAGAAACAACCTAAGTGTCTGTTAAAATATGAATGGAGAGAGAAGATGTCAGATACACACACACACATACTAATACACACACAGAGATTTATTCAGCCACGAGAAAGAAGGAAATCTTGTAATTTGTGACAACATGGATAGCCCTTGAGGGCATTATGCTAAGTGAGATAAGTCAGAGAAAGACAAATATTGTATGATATCACTTCTACATAGAATCTAAAAAAGCTGAACCCATAGAAATGGAGAGTAGAATGGTTGTTACCAGGGGCTGGGGAATGGGGAAACTGGGGAGATGTTGGTCAGAGGGTATAGACTTGCAGTTAGATGAGTAAGTTCTGGAGATCTAATGAAGAGCACTGTGATTATAGTTAACAACTTCAAAGTTGCTAAGAAACTAGATCTTATATGTTCTCAGCACAGAAAAGAAAAGATAATTATGTGATTTGATAGAGATGTCATCTAATGCTAGAGTGGTACCCATATTTCAGTATATATATGTATCACATCAACATGTTGTATACCTTAAATTTACACAATGTTATATTTCAATTATATCTCAATTTAAAAAATAAAAAGAGGCAAAAACTGAATAAATAGAGTTGCTAGAATACGTGGAGGGTCTAGGGACTCTCCCATACTGGTCCGTAATGCTCCTTCTGCATGCAGGGAAGCTGACAAGCTTCCTCCTCACCTTTCTTCTGCTTCATCTATTCTATTTGGGAGGAGGGTTTTTTGATGACAGAGCTTTCAAATCTCTGTGGAAGTAGTTCTCAAATTTCAGTGTGCATCAAAATTCCCAGATGCTCTTATTCAAAATGCATCCCTCACATCCCCAGACTCTCAATTAGAATGACTGATGAAAAGATAAGAATATGCCTTTTTCATAGACTCCTGAGGAGATGCTAAGATCGGTGTTCTACAGGGGTTAGGAAGACCTTGAAAGACTTTCTCTATGTGACATTATTACTCCTTCTCCTCAGAGTCTCTCCATAGAAAGGAGACAATAGATTCATCGGGAGTCGATAAGAGAGAATACCAGACACCCTATTTCAAAGTATGAGCTGCTCCTTGATTAACTAGCAAATTGGAGGAGTTGGTATTATGGACAGAATACTGGATGAGAAGTTAGAAACCTTAATTCCAGATTTGGCTCTACTTCCTAGCTTTGTCTTTTCCAGCCATTAAATTTTCTAGCTCCCTTAGTTTTCTCTTCTGGGAAATACGGGTTGTAATATTGTTTCTGCTTATCTCACCAAATTCTTGGGAGGGTCAAATGAGATAATGGTTATGAAAGTGCTTTATAAAGTATTATGCAAATGTAAATAATTATTATGATATCTTGTGTACAATTAGAAATGACCAGAGTCTGAACTCTATGATCACTGAGATCTTCCACAGCTCTAATCCCTATTATTAGGGAAAGAGTTACACAAATGTCATTCAGTGACATGCTTCACAGCTATTTCAGAGTCTATAAATATCTCTGGCACAGCCTAACCTTCCCTCCACTTCACCATAGCTGAACCTGTTAATCAGAGATGGTGGTAGGGGTGGGTTTGATGATGTTCTTTTACTGGGCTAGTCATCTTGCTTGCTTGGCCACTTCATTTTTTTTTAATGTGTTTGCATTTATAACAGATATGTGCTGCTGCTTATCTCAATTTCCCTGCCTTGATTATCCTCATAGGTGGAACTTTTTCCTCCATGAAACCTTCTCTTAACCTTCCCACCCAGACATACCACCACAAGTTTGAGTCACGATCCTCTCCCATGTGTCCTCTGTATTCACTATTAGAGAACTGCCTCATTAGAACATGAATTCATCAAGGGTATAAATCATGTCTTTGTCATAGTCTATCCCCAGCATATATGCATGGCTCATTGTAAGCATTTTATAAAGAGTGATTGCATGAATGTAAGAATAAATGAATAAGTCCCATCTATAGGTTCCACTATATCTAGTTATTAAGACATTCCCTAGCAGATGCAATAAGAATATCAGCAATCTCAGACCCACCTTTCCGTGTGAAGTCTAATCACTCTAGGTTTTATCCTGGCTGTGAAATTACTGTGCTGCTACACTTACCAGAAGCAGGTGCGTTGAAGGTTGTGTGGTTTCCAAGTTCCATCATTCCTTTCTCCTCTCCTGTGCTGACCCAGCTGTGGCACTAAAATTTTGCTTCAGTTCTCAGCTCAGTAGTCTGCCAGATTACCTGCCTGGTATTCCAGACCATTGATCTTACCTAGTTCTGACTAGCCCTATTCCTAGATTTGGACATTAATTCTTTTAATCATAGAGATTGTTTAAAACCTACTGTTGAGTTCCTAATAAGCAGTAGTTTCTGACTAATTTTCAAACGCTCAGTTTGCCTTCCAGATTTAACTAATTAACTGTAATTGATGTAGCCATTCTCCCATCCTGCACCCATGGTGTACACTCCTAATCAGCTACAGCAATAAGCATAATTAAGATAGCACAACAGAAACATATGAGGTATGATCAAACAATATGGTGAATGTTTAAATTTAAAAAATTTATTACAGTAAAAGACACATTGCCGTTAATCCCCCTCAAAATACTCCCACTCACTTCAAACACAATTATCCCAATGTTCTTGCCACTTTCTGAAGCAGTTCTGGAAGTCGTCTTTCATGAGTGTCTTTAGTTGTGCTTTCATGGCTGTCTTGATGTCCTGAATCATTTTGACTTTGGGGAAGAGCCAGAAGTCACATGGTGCCAGACCCAGTAAATAATGTGGATGAAGACACACTGTAATGTTTTCATTTGACAGAAATTTTCATATACCAGAAGCAATGTGTGACACGGATCATTGTCATGGTGGAGGATGATTTGCAACACACTTTAAAACACACCTGCTCTCAACCGTAGCTCACACCTGACTGACTGCACCAAACAGGCTGAAACTTGTCACACACGGTTACTAAGGTTCAACGTGCTGCTTCCTGTATTAAAGATCCCTGCCTTTCAGTTGGATGGCACTCAGCAATAGCATTCACCATATTCTTTGATCACAACCAAAAGGCTCCATGTCCCACATCACTTCTGGTACAGCAATTTCTGTCAAATAAAAATATTACGTTGTGTCCTCATCCACCTTATTCACTGGATCTGGCACCAAGTGACTTCTGGCTGTTCCCCAAAGTCAAAATGGCCATGAAAGGTAAACATTTTGAATCAGTTCAAGGCATCCAGGCAGCCATGACAGCACAACTGAAGACACTCGTGAAAGAGGACTTCCAGAACTGCTTCAGAAAGTGGCAAGAACAATGGGATAAGTGTGTTCAAAGCAAGGGGGAGTGTTTTGAGGGGGATTAATGGCAGTGTGTCTTTTACTATAATTATTATTATTTTTAATTTAGAATTCACTATATATTTTGATCATACCTCATAGTACCAACACACAATATTTGGGATGTGCTGAAATCACCCTGTTATATCTCTAATTGCTCTACCATCCTTGCTAGGACCTGTCTGCTCAGTCAGATTTCATCTTCCAACCTGCCAAGTCCCTCACCTGTGAGCAAACTCTGCCTCCTGGTCCCATGATACTGAAATTCAGCATGCCTTGTGCACTTACTAATCTTGGCTACAGACAGAGGGAGAAACAACTCCTGATTCTCAACAAACCTTATTAGATGAAATGTATTATTTTGGTTAAAAGCATGACTCTGGAGTCAGACTGCTGATGTTCCAATTCTAACTCTGTCACTCACTGGTGGAATGACTTGGGTAAGTTATCTGTTTCCTGTGTCTCAATTTCCTCATCTGTAAAATAAGTATGGTAATACTACCTACCTCACAGGGTTACTTTGAAAATTAATGAATTGAAACATGTGGAACATACAGAAGAGTACCTAGCTGAATTCTAAACATATATTCTCCAAAAATATACATACATATTAGTGGTTGGGCAGCTCATAAGAGGACTATTTTCAATTCCACCATTTAGTTCTATTAATGGGGTATATTTAATTATACTAAAAATATTCATTGAACAAATATGTGTGTGTATATATATATATATATATATATATATATATATAAATCAATAAGTAATTATAGAAGTAAATAACTGAATATAAGCAAAAGAAGGAAGGGTAGAAAGCTATTCCTCAGTGGTAGAATTCAAATTAGTGACTGTAGAAAGAGATGAAAAGAGAAAAAAAAATCATTATTTGGTAAATATCGCAGAAATAATTGTTTCAGACAAGCATCATCAATGGATGCTAAAATTGGGGTATTAAAGAAATGAGAAATAGGATAGTTTCATATTCTGAAAGTATCTCTCCACAATGTACTTAGTTATTACAAAGGGAAAACTAGTAACCTGGTATTGGAGAGCCCTGATGAAAATCTCTAGGTTTACTAAGTGATCAAAATGAACAGCAATAGTAATAAGACGTTTCAATATCATGTGCCTCTTGATATGATTTCCTAAGAGGGTTCAAAATAACTTCTGTAGTATTCTTACCAAAAATGTGTAATCTAAATTTCATCAGGAAGAAGCATGGACCCAAATTGAGCAATATTCAACAAAATAACTGGTCGGTATTCTTCAAAATGAAAGTCATCAAAAACAAAGAAAGATTGAAAATCTGTCCTAAATTAAAGGAAATGAGGCGAGATGACAACTAAGTGATTTGTATGATTCTGGATTGGAGCCTTGTGCTGAGAAAGGGCTTTAGTGGGGAAATTGACGAACTTTGAAAAAACTCAATAGACTAGTTATCAGTTTAGAACTGAGGTCAATTCCCTGGCCTTGAAAACTGTAGTTGGTTATGTAATATGTTAGCATTTGGGAAATCTGCGTGAAGACTACATGAGAATCGTTTTTACTATTAGTGAGATTTTGTAAATCTGAACCGATTTACGTTATGCCAAGAAGAGTACTAGTTCTACTTCTATGATGATTGCATAAGCAAACACAGGGGCTTTTACTCCAGGAGCTTTAGCTAGTAAAGGATATAAAATGACAATAAAAAGTGCTGAGTGCTATGAGATATTTAACTTTAATTCTATGTAAAGGTGGGAAATAGAGAAATCCCTTATAATGGGAATATAAAAAATACTTCATGAATAATCACCTTAGCTGCAACCGTGAATGACATCCAGAATCTGGAATCGAAACATGTAAAGACAGGGGGAAAACGGAAGTCTAGGTGTAAGAATGGCGTTTCTTTCAACGAAAGAGCCAAGAGCAGGTAATTTCAGTAAGAGGTTCCTGGAGCATGGGTTATTTGTAGGAGGTAAGTCGGACATGGGTATTGAGGTTTCATTGACAAGGTTCTTGAATGCCATGACAAAATATCATCATTTCATCCAATAGTCAGTAGGAGCCATGGATGGATTTTGGACAAGATAATGTCACAATATTAGCAAGCAGAGAGGTATAAAGTGACTGTGTTAAATGACATCGAAGTGAGGATCAGGGCATGAACCATTGGCTACTTTATGTTATTTAAACACTCAGGACTCAAAGGAAAAGTAGTCTGCAGGTATGAGCATTGCTTTCTTAACTGTGAAATAGTTGTTCATGTTTAAATTGAACAATTAAGATTGTGAACTCAGAGATCTTCACATTCACAGAGGCAGATGGTAGAATTGAAAAGAGTCCTCTTATGAGCTGTTATACCACTAACACATTTGCTACCCAGCTGTTCCAAACAATAGATGGGGCAGTTTTAAATGAAGGCTTGGAAGTGAATGGATAGTTTATTATAATGCAAATTTAGGGAAGGCAGTATGTCAAGTGCAATTCAGGAACCTGAAGACGCTATTTTACTGAGGTTCTGACCATTCATTTCTCTATAACGTTTCTTAAATATCGGATTTATTGCACAAATGTTGAGGCATAATATTTAGGTTACCAGCTTTGCATTGTATAATAAATCTTTTTATACTCTATCTTGTCATGTTTTATATTCAGTAGAGATTTTATAATTAGGCAAAAGTACAAATAATAAACTATAAAAATACACAAGTATGAGTTTCAACATTGCAAAATGCCCCAGGATTTCAAATGATAGTAATAGCTCATGAGGTTTGGCTTCAGAACTACTCTCTGAATAACTGAATTTTTAAAAATCGATTTTCACCAGAGTAAACTTCCCAACTTTTTTTCATTCTAGTTTGTTCATTTTCATATGCATGTTTCAAAAATACTGTAACTATGAATTTTATATTCCACATTTTTATCACTTTAACATTTTTAATATCAACAACAGAATCTGTGTCTAGACATAAGAAGCAACACTTTATGAGCATTAACTGTTCTCCCTGAAGACATGAAATATTTTCACAACTTGAAATACAAGTTGCAGGTTCATATCCAGGCGTAATACCTGGGATTCAAAGTCTCGCATTTCCTCTAGTGGTCTTCTTTTTTACTAAATCCTGGATTCTGTAATCTATTTACCTAGCTGAATGGTCCATAGTTTGGTTTGATCTACCCAATGCATTTATATCTTAGATTTGGAGACTAAGTAATAAGGCTGCAATGCCACAACACGGGAGAACATTGGGACAGGGTCCAGAAACTTTCCAGTATTCGTGCTAAACTGTGCCGCCTTATTCTCAGTGCGTTGATGATAAATAATTTTGCATCTCTGGTGAAATGGCTACTAATACCATAAAGAAACACTCTAATTTTGTCATGGCATATTATATTGTTGCCGTACAAAGAGATGTAATGACAGAGAATCAGCAAATTATAGTCCCCCGACCCCTATCCATTCTCATTCTGCAGAGAAATGCGCCTGAGTGGATCAGCTGAAGGCACCGTGAAATATGCCAGCAAAGCAGACCCCTGACCTCTTCACATTCAGATATTTGTCAAAAAGTTAGAAAAGAAGGCAGAGAACAGCAACTTTACTGCGTAATAACAGAGGTTTCTTGGTCAAGGAAACAGTCATGTTGGAAGAGGGGCCTCCAGCATTCAACTGCTGCAGTTGGCAGCCTGTTCTGTCTTTGAGCTGACTCAGACCTATACACCTAGCTTCTTGCTAAGAAATACTGAGGAAGTGCTAGAGAGAAAATAAGCCTCCAGGGCCATCATAACATATCTTTCTTCTCATGAGTAAGGTTGAGTAGCATACAATCAATTTGCACATGAAAACACAAAGACCCTGGAAAAGTTAGTCTGTGAGTCTAAAAATAAAATAAATTTCGTATTTTTACTTGGGATAGGTGGGTTTCAGGAAAGTTTTCTTTTTGATTCATTGTTCATTTTTCTGTGTACTAAGGTGGGCCTTATTTCTCATAGAATGTTAGAACTGGAAGGATCTGTAGAAATCATGGTGTTTAGTCTCTTTGATTGAGGATAAGAGAGGTGCACAGGTTTTTCTAAGGACATATGTAGAGTGACAACAGTTGATTGTCTAAATCAGTACAACTTTGAGAGTGCACAAGAGTGTTAATTATCACAGAAATATCACAACAAAACTAGGCCATATGGTTATTCTAGACACAAAAATATTTAATAGTTGTGTCTTTTGAATTTGGTTATCAAATGAGTTTATGAGTACACCCCTTCATGACTGTGGGGGGATTGTGGCTGGATGCGCATATTGGGTGTCAGTACTACCGTGTTTCCCTGAAAATAAGACCTAGCCAGACAATCAGCTCTAATGCGGCTTTTGGAGCAAAAATTAATATAAGACCCGGTATTACATTATATTATATTATATTAAACCCAGTCTTAATAGTAAAATTTTAGTCTTACTTTACTATAATATAAGGCTGGGTCTTATATTAATTTTTGCTCCAAAAGATGCATTAGAGCTGATTGTCCAGCTAGGTCTTATTTTTGGGATACCATGGTATGGAGAATGCTATTACCCCAATCAATGTCACCTGGACAGTTGGGCATTTTGACATAACGACTTTGCAGATTTGAGCGTGGGGTGAAGAGGTGAGGAATTGTTTTCCAGTTATAAATTAGTGGCAAGGCAGAAGCACACATGGACTGGTGAACATCCAAGTGTAACGCTGTAGTTCAGTGTTCTCGTGTATATCCAGGGCCTGCCTACATGTCCAGGATATTAGGTGTGGGGGCAGCAGACACATTTCAGACCCTGTTTACCTATTAGAAGGAGGGAAACTCCAATCTACTTTCAGATTTTCCTTGGCTCAGAGTCTGGGAGACTAAGCTTATCCCTGGGTAGGTTATTATTACAGACTGCTGTGTAGAGATGACACTGGCAGAGATGAATAGAGACAGGTAAGAAGTGACATGAAACAAAATAAAAGTTTCACTGTGAAACCAAACAACAAAGTAATAGGCCTGAAAAATGTTTACCCTGAGAACTCATTTTATTTCATTTTCCAGCAAAATGGAATACTAGCAAAACTACATTTTTAGACTTAGTTTACTTACTACACAGTGCCAAGGAAGCTGAGAGATGTCATTTCACTGTTAAAGTAACAGTTATCTTTGGGCAAATGAAGGAAAAACCCGTGATACAAGGATGAGAATGTGGTGAATATCAACATTTAAAAAATAAAACTAAATTTAATATATTTCTTAGTTATATAATGAGATGATTTCATTTAGAGTGAATAATTCAAGTGTTATAAAAGCACTGATAGCTTAAAATAGGTTTATTTTGAATGTGAACATCAAATGGAGAATCTCAGTAATATAAGAACAGTTTATGAGTAGATCATAGAATTTACTTATTTTAATATATTATTATCTAAATAAATATTAATTTAGTGAACCTAGAATCCACCTATGATATCTCTCCCTGGTAACCCAGCACAACCACCTGGTTACCAAATGCTGTTAATTCCAACACTGGAATCCATTTCCAACTTTTCATACATATCATCAATAATGGACTCTTTAAAAATGCATAATTGTCTGCCTTTATTTAGCACCTATTGTACCAAGTATTGTGTTTTGTAGGGAAAAAAATGCATGAAAGCTTTAAATTGCTAGCATCTGTGACAGAAAAAAAAACAACCAAATATTCTCAAATTAAAAATTGGTTCAACATGTTGAGGAAGTACAATTCCTGGAGCCTTTTATTTCACAAAGGAAATTGGAAAATAGAGACCATTTGAGTCAACTTATGCTGTAACATAGTGACATAGTGTTTCTTGAATGCCAATAACAATTATTTCATATTTCAGAAAACTTTTTTCATACCCGTGTGCTACCTGTATTATTAGTTGCTTTACTGTTTCTGACTAACATCACTTCTCTACTGAAATACTGAAAAGGAAAATTTTCCTTAAATCTGTAAATGGAAGACAGAGAATTTCAATAAATATTAGTTAACCATAAAAAAATGTATAACTATTGAAATAAAAATATTCAACAGTAAGTACGTGAAATAATCTTATTTATTCCTATCGCTCCCTTCACAGTTCTTTGGTAAACACTGCTCACTGGCCGTCTTACAAATGCAGAGCAAGCAGGCAGCAGGAGACTCAGCTGATTTAGAATGTGCCAGAAGTGGGATTGGTCACAGACACTCTTTTTTTCCCCACTTTCCTTTCACTACTGCATTTTGTTCTTATGGAAGCTGATTGCCTTCTCTAGAGCTTATTAATTCCCTTAAGCTCCTCCAGAACCATAAATATTTGCAAGAATAAAACCTACTCAGGTTCCTCAGAAGTTTCTCTGCCGTTATGTAACACAGACAAGCAGAGAAAACATCTGCAGTCCTGTGGGGTCAACTCCCCAAAATCTTATCCAACCACAAAGACTTTACTATTTCCGGCTTTTCAATTTTCACTTGTTAATGTGTCTGAAAGTACCATAGCATAAGTAGCAGAATTGCTCATTTTCTCTGAAAAGAGAAAACCTCACAGTCAGAAATTTGCTGTGCTCTCAGTGTATGCCATGTCAGGACAACCCCCAACCCTCAAGATGCTTAAATTGCATACAGAGCGGAGTCAGAAAAATCTGGGTTCCAGCCCTCACAGTGCATGGCCTAAAGTATTTGAAAGTATTTGATTTGTATATGATGGGGAAAAAATCACTTTTCATCTCAAAGTATATCTTTTTGTCAAGCTTTCCAGAACCTTTGTGAACAGATGGGAAAATGATATATATGTTTTAATTATTCAATGGCAGACTTGAACTAACAACTATTATATTTAAGGTACTTTTCTGGATGCTGAGATACACAGCTAAGCAGAATGTGGTTCCTACTTTCCTTACAGTATGATGATGAAAATAATGTATAAACACTCACAGAAACGACACACTATATACAAAATGTTGCTTGATTTTGTAAAAGCTACAAAGTTTTCATCTGCCCTTATATATATTATTGCTAAACTGTTCCATTGGGCCATTCCTATGAATTCTATTGGCATGATCAATAAATTATACTAAAATAAAAGTGTTAAGGAAATTCCAGAAAAAAAAGAGAAAATGTACTTAAGTAATCTCATCTTTTAAAGGATCCTTTGACAAGGATCTTAATTTAAGGCATCTGCTGATGCCACCAAGTCCTGGAAAACTAGTCAAGACAGACTTTCCAAGGTCTCTATGACAGAGTGAGTATCATTTGCTTAGATACAGAGAGACAGGCGGGGACAGTCAATGGGATGAAATGAGACTTTGTGTTCTGAGGCTGACACGGGTTTGAATGGAGAGGATTATTTTAGTCCTTACTCAGAAATCCCTTCATCTTTGTTCTCCACATAGTCTCTCTCATTCTGAATACTTTTCTCTTTAAATAATAGCCTCAATAGCAGGAAAAGGAACATTGGTGTCAGGTATTTCTAAAATTTATAACCCTGTTCTCTGAATTCAAGTTTCCTCACCTAAAAAAAAAAAAAAAGAAAAAAAAAATAAGAAAAAAAAAATGTGATTGTATTTATTTTGACAGGTTATTATAAAAACAAAACAAGGTGACATTGACAAGGGCTCCGAACCCAGCACAGTACTTAGGACATAGTAGTCATTTAGTACATGTCAGTCCCTTCCCCAGAGCCAATGTTGGAGATTATATTGTACTTTACAAATGTTGTGGATTTCTTTGTTTTTATATTTGTAATATTTACTCATACCGTTATACTCTACTGATTCCTATTGTACATATGGTTGTTGGTTCATTCATTCAGAAAACATTGATTGACATGTCCATGGTCTAGACACTGGATTAGATTCTTGGAGTTTAAGATTAATAAAACAGAGTCCTGCCTCCAGGGAGCTTGCAATCAAACCTGAGAGACATACATTTCAACAAGTGGTTATAATACAGTTGGGAAGTGCTGTGATAAGAGGCGTGTGTCGTGTGTGGTGGGACTCAAAGGAAGGAGTACTCGGATTTGGTGGCAGGCAGAGATGTTTCAAAGGGGAAATGAATGAATAATGATTGTCTCAGCCAGTGAAGAAAGAACTAGAATGTGATTCAAGAGAACGTGGACAAATCTTACTTTTGGTTTCATTTATGTGAGGTGTCTCTAATCATGGGGGCCTTGATTCAGTGGACCTAAGTCATCTTAGGCTGTAGCTAGGACACAATCACTATTTTTGTAATCTAGATGAAATAAAAGTTGACAGCTGTTGAGGAAGATTGCAAACTAATATATTTTTATAAGTTCTTAGATTATCTAGGATGAAGTAAAAGGATGCTGTGGTTGTTTCAATAACCTAATCTTGAGCAAATTTGACCCTGCTTAATACTGTGTGGCATTGAATATTCAATAAACTTGGTCAGGTGGCTACTCCCTGCCAGGTCCTGGGGATAGAGTAGTGAACAAGACAGATAGTCTCATCACGGACGCCACCCCCAGTCTCAAGGGGGAAATGGGAAGATAAACAGAAATAGTCCGACGATGTAGGTATAATTTGGTAAGTGCTATTCAATCTCATTCATTAAATATTTGTTGGATATTTGTGCCATGATATAGGACTCTACAGTGATGTGGCAGCACAGAGATACACTTGTCAAAGGATTCTTTCAAAGCTGTGATTACTTGAGTTTATGGAAAACATCCTGGAGAAGATAATACCTAAGTTGTACCAAGAAGAATCACAGGGGGTCTTCCAGGCAATGAGGATCTTTCAAGCAGTAGGAAAAGACTGAGCAATGTCACATGTCATTCCCGCGCCACGAGGGTTGTAGGGAGTGAGAAGGGCAGTGCAGGGTTAAGAAATGACAATCGCCATGAATGGAGTACAAGCAGGGCAAAGGGGCTGCAGCCTCAAGGACTGGGCCCCAAATCAGGCCTACGCATAGGTTTTATTAAGTGGGAAGTAAAGGAGATAAAGCTTGTCAATCTCAAGATCTGTGAATCCTATACATTATAATGGGAAACTGATTCAAGCCAATCACCCTTGCCTGCCGGCATCTGAACCTTAAGTCTCAGGACATATGTACCTCCCCAAAGGACAAAACCTATATGCATATGAATAGATGGAGAGCACATCATTGAATCACTTCCCTTGCAGGTTGTGGGAAGGAATGCAGCCACAGAAGCAGAGGCTCTCCTTAGCGGGAGGGAAGGTGGGGGGCTGTGCCACATCTATGAACCCTGTGGATTCTCCTGTTGGTCCCCACTCGACTGCGCCTGGCTTGAGTTGCCCCCCCCCCCCCCTCCGCAGGGAATCTTACTCGTCATTAGCTGACCAGCCATCTTTCTGGGGCCAAACAGGGAGACATAAGGTACAAGCACAAAGGTGAAGCAATGTCCCTGAAAGGATCTTACAGACTCTCCTTTCTTTAGGGGCAGGTAAGAGGAGACAGACAGGTAGGCTGCTGTGTGGCAATAGTCACAGGGCTATAGAACAACATGGTGGCTGTGGGGAATAGCACACAGTTCAGTCCAGCATTATTAGAGCCTCACATGTGAAAGTGATGAGGCTGGAGAAATAGGCAGGTGTGAAGTCAGGAAGAATCTAGTATGTATGCCTAAGTGTGGACTTTATCAACTTTCTGGAGTTATTTTTAAAAACAGCAATTTCCTGGATAATTGAAGTTTCTATTGTCAGTAGTACATTGATAGAGATCTTTTTAATTCATAGTAATTACTGTCTGGAATTATGATATTTATATGTTTATTATTGTCTGCCCATTCACTCAATACATACTTACTGACTTCCTACAATGCCCGATCACTATTACGGCTCCTGAGAATAAAGCAGTGAGTAAAATACATGCATTTTAAAAAGCTCACTCTGGCTGCCAAGTGAACAAAGAGTTAGAATAGGTGCGGGGAAATCAGACATGAGGTTAGAGTAAACCGCCCTGATGCTGGCCAAGATAGGGTCTGACTGCAATGATGGACAGTATTATAGAAACCAAACCCTATAGCTCAAAATCTCAAAGATATGAACAAGTGGCGTGCTACGCTGAAATGTTTGTTATCTAGTTGCTTGGTTTTTCAGATGGCATATATATATAAATATATATATATATATATATACACACACATATAATATACGTGTATATATATATATATATATACACACACACTCATATATATATATATATATATATATATATATTAGAATTAATGTTGCTTAATGACTTCTTCAATAACAACCATTTGATTGGAGAACAAAGAAACAAGGAGTAACAGGAATTCTCATTTCTTGCTGGTGGGAATGCAAAATGGTACAGCCACTTTCGAAGAGAGTTTGGCAGTCTCTTACAAAACTAAACATAGTCTTTCTTGCCATAAAAACCAGCAGTTGCACTCCTAATAGGACTCAAATGAATTGAAAAATTTACATCCACACAAAAACCTGCACACAAATATTTATAGCAGCTTTATTCATAAGTGCCAAAACTGAGGTATATCCAGACAATGGAATACTATTCAGCAATGAAAAGAAATGAGCAACCAAGCCATGAAAAGACATGGAGGAACCTTAAATGCATATTCCTAAGTCAAAGATATCAATCTGAAAAGGCAACATATTGTATGATTCCAACTATATGACATTCTGGGAAAGGCAAACCTATGGGAATGGTAAAAAGATCAGTGGTTGCCAGAGGTTTCAGGGGAGGGCAAATGGGTAGAGCCCAGGGGATATTTAGGGCAGTGAAACTATTCTGTGTGATACCATAATGGTGGAAACAAATCATACATTTGTTAAAATCCATAGAATGTACAATACAAAGAGTAAAGTCTAATGTAAACTATGAATTTTAGTGTATCAATATTGGTTCATCAATTGTAACAAATATTCTACACTAATACAATATGTTAATAACAGGGAAACTGGGGGCAGGGTGAGGAAGTATTGGGAACTTTGTATTTTCTGAGTAATTTTTTTCTGTAAACCTAAAACTGCTCTAAAAAATAGTCTATTAGTTTAAAAATATATAAATCATGACATAGTCGTGAATTGCTTGTAAACCCAAACCAAACAGACTATCTTGTCATACAGCAAGCAATGGGATAGTTCTGGCTTTTCCCCCCAGGGGTCCCCCTCATCTTAACGCAGAGAGATATATTGTGCCAGTAATCACCCTGACAAATGTGAGAGATTTAGGAAGTAGAAGCAGCTGCACCAAGAGCTCTGCTTGTTATGGTCTCTGAAAAATACAAAAGCTACCAGGAAATGATTCCTCTCATTCCTGGGTTTTCCCTCTGCTCAGCACTTAGAGATATGTCCAAAAGACAGTCACAACAAGCAGGATGGAATAGTGACAAAAGCTCGGCAAATTCCCCAAGAAGCTACAAATGGCTGGAGGTGGACGTTACATCAGGTCAGCAGGGCATCTCTGCAGTGATACCAACTCAAATGATCACAATTTTACAGAAGTGGTTTATTAATATCACTCCCCACCCCCCAAAAAAGGGCAAAACCAGAGAAAGTTTAGAGCATAAGGCCAAATGTGGTTACAGACTGAATGTGCAGGTGTTAATTGTTAGTGATTCTCAGCCATGCCATGTAATCTTAACTAAACAGGAACCAAGAGAATATTCAGTTACTTGATGTTTTCTTCTCATTGCTCTGCTAATTAATTTAGAAATGTGAATTGACCCAATCCTCAGTGACAGCCCTTGTGTTCAGCTTGTGTAATTAGATATCACTAGTCATTCAGTCACACCTTACATCTCCAGTCTGTTTTCTGAGAAGAAATTAGGAAGCAATGAGGTGTGTCTTCATAAAAGCGAACAGTCTTTCAAATTTGCATCCAGTATTGTGGAGAACAAAAGCTGTCTCTTCTTTTGTCAATTTCTTTTCACATATTTGATGGTCTTGGTATAATAGGACGTTCTTGTCTATATTAACCTCGGAAGCATAAAAATTTCATTATGGGGAGAGACTTCATAGATAGATGCTTTGTACTTGTTTCCAACAAACTGTCAGTGCCTGGAAGTCAGTCACAAACTGTCAGTTAATTAGATGGCACGAGATCAAGTTGTGAATGTGCATTTGTAACCGTATGATTCTGGAGAGGTTTATTCTTATTTAGAAGAACTGCTGATATTTATATTGAAAGTATAAGTATACAGGAGTAATGCCAATTAAAATGAATGATAATGCTACAAACAGTAATTCTGAACTGTGTTTCTAGTTGCTGTTATATATTAAACACGTTTGTCTGAATTAGGAAGAGAGGTCCCACTTTTGAATAGTTCCTAGTTCTATATTCCTTAGTTATTAATAATAAAATCAAGAAAATACGAAATGATGCATTCTTCATGTTCAGATTCTCCAGTGTTGCTGAGGTGGCTGTAATGATCAGATGCTACCTTCTCCGTGGACTTTTGTCAACCCCATACATCCACTAAAAAAGATTTAGTTCCTAGAAAGAAGGAAAAGTAGTTGTTCTTTCTGTGATGAAAATGCTTACTATTGCAGCTAACAGCTATTAAGTATGCTTGTTTCACAGGTGTGATGCAAAATGTTTTACATGTATTCCTTCATTTAATCTTCACAACAATCCTACATCAAAGTTCTGTTATTGCCAAATTTATAGCTGAGGAGAATAAGTTTCAGAAAGGTTAAATAATGTGCTTTTAAGGTCACGCAGGTAGTAAAGTGGTAATGCCATGATCTGAACCCACATATCATCACCATGGCTCTCCTGTATTATGGCTATCCTGAAAAAAAACAAAAAACAAAAAAACACACACTTGTGTATTTGTTTCTACCTTATGGAAAAACACAGCCGAGGTTTTGTAGACAACTTGACATTTGTCACTCTCAGTTGGGACTGGTTTTGAGCCAAGTACTATAAGCTCAACATGGATGACCCCCAACCACCATCACCACCACCCACAGAGACACACCTGATAATGACTGTCCTACAGAAACTGCATAAAAATGGTCTTTGGATAGAACAGTCGCAATCTTCAGAGAGGTTAATGAGGAAGACACTCCCCAACATTATTTTTGTGTTTACTTCATTTTGGATAAACTGAGTATATCTCCCCATTACAGAGAGAAGAATAACTAATGGTCTTTTATAGCAGACAATGTAGTTTTATTAACTAAAAACAGGAAAGGTCTGAGTAAACAATTGGCCATGTTAGCTTCAATTGCCAAAAGAAAAGGAGGAGAGTGAAGGATCTAAAACAAAATTTATCTTTTGATCTTATTCCTGATCTGTTGTCCAGGATATCAGTGAGTTACCTCAGTTAGTTACCTCTGTGTCTGTTTCTCATTCCATTTATCTTAGTGGACTACATAGAAGAAGCCCGATGCTCTAAAAAGGACTTGTTGAGATTGTACTGTATCTAAAATGGATATCTAGTTAGACCTACATTAAATATGTTTCAAACTAAGAGTTTACATACTGTTTGAGGGCTATGATTTCTGGGATACAACTTTACAGCTTTCTTTACCCAGTGATTGTGTGAGAGGCAGGGTCCTAAACAGTTTTCTAAGGTGAATGGCAGCCTTACAGGCAGATACATCCTCAAGTTACTTTATACCAGAGGCTGAGAGTAGCCTCTTCGTAGATTTTTTTATATTTAATAAAAGGATTCTCCCCCTTCTCTTCATTTAATTTTCTGCGAGGGACAATTAAGATCTTGATAAGATCTCTACATCAGTCAATATAAAAGGCTACCATTCAAAGCTGTTTCCAGAGCATTCTCTTGAATTCATTACCACTCACTGGTTGTCAAAACAATGTTCAAGCAAAGGGCTTAGATTTTCTTAGTAGAATGACTCCACTGTTCTCGCCTTCTGTGCGTGTCTCTATAATTTTGTACATCGCATTCATTTATTCAGCAAATATCAATCGGATACCTCCAGTGTGCCAGGGCCTGTTTCAGTCTTTAGGGACATAGCAATGAACAAAACCAATGCATGTTTCTCTTCATGGAGCTTAAATTCCAGTGAGAAGAGACAAGCAATAATGAGATGAATAAAGTGCATACTATTTTAGATGGTAATAAATACTTAGGAGAAAAATGTAAAAGGGAAAGGGACTAGAGAGTGATGGGCAAGGATGGGACAAAGCCATTTTAGACAAGTTGACCAGGCATGTTTCACTTGAAGGGGCGTTAGGAAAGCAACTGGAAGCAGATAAGGAATTTAGTCACCTAAACAGAAGATGTCACCTTTTCCGTGAGGTCTTTTACAGTCCGTGAGTTATTTGAGAAAGGAGTCATGTGTATATTCAATCCTTCTCCAATGAATTGAGTGTGAATTGAGTGTGAACTATGAGTTGACTGTGAGCCTTTAGAATATAAAGGTGAATTAGTAGACTGTGTGCTCTCCTTCACATTATAGTAGGGAAAACAGTAATAAATAAATAATTACAATGCAGCAAAATATATAGATATATAGACATAAAAAAGCGAAATGGACAGTAGGAAGATAGAGAAGGAACTGAGCCTCAGGGGAATACAAAGAGGCTTTAGAAAGGAGGTGATATTTAGACAGGGGATTAAAAGAGGATAATAGCTAATAATAACAGCTAACCTTTTTCTCTCTTTCAGAGAAAATTCTAATAAAACATCTTTTCTTCTCTTTATATTTCAAATTACATAATAGCATATGAGCACATTTCCTCTGTAAAGGTTTCAAACAGAAATGTATGGAGTAAATGTGAAAGCCACATACCACTCTTCCACTTTACTGACTCTAACGCTGGGATCTAACCACTTTGTTATGCTGAAAATGGAGGGAGATAAAAAATAATACCATTTATTTTTTCAACAATTATGTATTGAAGGCTTACTTTATAGTAAGCACTGTGTTAGGTAAATTGAATTCCAGTGTTAAGACAATATGACCCTTGTTCTTCAAATGGTTACAGTCTGGTGATCCCGGACAAATGGAACCACATGCACAGGCACTGAATTATGTATGAAAGGATATGGCGCATTCAAGTGGTTTGGTGAAACCAGAGAGTTGAATATATCTCACAGACAGTTTTAGGCAGTGCGTCATGAAAGATAACCAAGGGCTAGGTTATAAAGCTTCTTGTATTTTAAAAATATTTCCTCTGAGGAGCCTTTAGAAATAATATGTCAAATAATATTATCACATGATCATAGCTCTTTTGCCTAAATAAAAAAGTCTTCCTAATATTTTTATGAATTACCTTATAATGTTTCTAATACATTAATAGATTCTATTGTAATTAATGATGTGCAATTATCGTTATAAATATAGTTATTGTAGAAAATATGGGAAATACAGTTGGGCGGAACACAAACATACAACCACCCAGAGAAAATGTTAACATTTTGATAGGTCCTAGTCCTGCAAACCCAAAGCAGAAAGCAAGTTGGCACGTAGTAAGTAAATGCCCATTGACATGAAAATGAAACCATAGTATATTCTTAGCATTACTTATTTGTGTACTCATCTTTATTCCAAAAAGGATTTAAGGCAATTTACAAATATTCATGTAAAATCTCTCCCATTCTGAATTAGGAGAAGATTCAATTATAGAGTAATCAGGGGGTATCAGCAGGTCTGTCTGCTTCCTAGATAAATTCTAATTCTAAATTAGTTACATCCACCTTACTGAGAATTGCATAGTGTTGTTTTTTTTTTTCTTTCACAAAATATTCCATCATGGAGAGGTATCATGATATAGTTGAAAAATCATGTGTCTTGCAGTCAGATAAACCTGCATTCAAATCTTTCTATATGTACCATGCCTATCCCATGGCAATTCTGTAGTCCTGGGAAATATAGTGAACTGCTCTCTACTACTATTTCTTCAGTGACAATATTCAACTCAATTCATTTTTTATTTCACAAATATTAATTGACAACGAGTGTGTGGCAGGTACTATTTTAAGCTCTGGGGGAACAAAACAGACAATAATGACCACTCTCACGATGCTTTTAATCTATGAAGCATAATTATGTCTCTTTCAGTTGGTTGTTAGAAAGATGAAACGTACATAAAGGCCTTGTATATTTGTAAGCATTCACTAAATGTTAATTCTCTTCCCCACTTTTGATTTTCTTCAAGTGCTATACACAAATCAAAATACCTTTGGGAAAATAATGCTCTCAAATGTCCCTTTTCAAAAAAATCTTCTAATTCTGAAGAAAAATCAGGCAGATACCAGTATCCAAAAGAGTTCCTTAGCCTGTACTTAGGTTCTGTCTTCCATGCAGAACTAGTGGAATTAACAGTCTCATTTGGAATTTCTCACCTTGATTGGTCCAAGGGAAGAGCAAGTAGTTATATCTTTACAGAGTTCTAGATACAGCTACACAACAGATGCACTCAGTATGCAACAACAGGAGACTTGCACCCCGACACACTCTTATGTGCATGAAGTTCCATTCCACAAGGTTTAGAGCTTAATGAAATGGTTGCATATGCGCTTGCAAACAGCAGAGACAAATTCATTGCTACCTAGATAATGGTCAAGTTGTAACTATGTCTCAAAGAAGGAACCAGAGCCCGGCAATGCAATGCTATAGGGCCATACTTGTGAACTACAAGACATGCTCTATCTAGAATGCCATCACTGTTTCCCAGAATGTCTCCCCCAAAATAATTTTCCCCAAGACAGAGATGTTGATGCTATATTTTGAAGCTGACCTGATAGCTGACACCCCATCCTGACAACTCCATGCATTCCTAGTATTAGGTACACCTTTCCTATGCTTTGAGAAGCCTTCTTACCTCTCTCCTTTCACCCACCACTGTTCTAATAGGCCCATAAATCCCAGCTCATGGTCTACATCCTTTTGCAACCCTTCCACAGTTTCTCTGTGGCCCTTCACGTTCCAAGTTTCTCCAAAACTTATTCTCTATGATACTCCTTCACTGGTTAGCAGAAACTACAAAATAAAAACTTTATATCAAATTAGGAACCATGATTGAAAGAACTGAAAACTAAAATCTGTATTCTTTGCACACCAAAAATTCCACCTATTTAAAATCTAAAACAAACAAACAACAAAAAAAACCTTTACTAAGTTAATTATAGCCCATAAGATTTATACATCTTACAGTATCAGTGTCAATCTTGTTCCTGTATTGTCCTCGAAAAATGTACTGTTTTCAACTGGAAGGAAAAAAAATCTATTATGTTTCATGGAGAACCATCAACAATTTGGGGGTTTTTAGAAATAATTAGAAGTATTTTTCTCCTGTAGCATTTTAACCATTTAGGCCCCCAAATGAATCATAGTCTGCAAAGATGGCCCTGAGTGCCTGAGCCAAGTGGCATACGCCTGCAGAGATGAAGTTGTATCGTTCCCACTGGGACAAGAGATTAATCTTCTTCCTACCACTGAACATTTATAACATCACATTCATGTCTCTGACGTTATAATCTTTGGGTGTACAGCAAAAAGTGTCTGTACCCCAGGACAATAAAGAAGATGGGTACAGATTCTCTGGGTGACCACACCACCTCTGTTCTGTCACTAGGTAGCACATGTCACAGTACGATTTGTTTTTCTATGTGTCTTTCCTAATAAAAATAGCCATCATTAGATGAGCACTTCCTATGTAACAGAAACTGTACTTGAAAGCTTTACAATTATCAAACCGTTTCATCTTTTCAGCAACTTGAAGTGGGAGGTACAATTATTATCCCTATTTTACACATGATAAAATGGAGGCTAAGAGAGAAAGGATCGGGTTTCTTACCCAAAGCTCTTATTCTTAATTGCCTCACTACACTGTAATAAATCATGAACTCCCTTGGGAAAGAAGGCATTTTTATTAATATTTATTTAGTGACCTAAATAACGTAGCACCAGGATCTTAGTACATGCTTAGTAAATATTTGTTGTTTTGACTAAATGTTCAAAGTGAATGAGAGGTGTGGCATGATGCTTTCTGGAGCCCAACTGCAAACGCAGTGTTTCCAAATTTGCTATCATCTGTTAAGATCTGCCCAAATCTAGAAGGGAGTGGGAGGCAGGCACTCCTTTTTCTACACTAGCCGTTTTATACTCGGGCACAGTGGCATACCTTGACCAAATGGAAGGAACGAACCTCAATGAATACCAAAGACCCCAAATAGGGGAAACAATGTATAATAGTGAAGTTTTTATAAACAGGAAGATAATAACTTTGGGTTTTGCATTCTCTTTAAATTATTCAGAGCATGTTCACAGATAAAAGTGTATCTGATTCTAATGATATTTCTGAGATGGTGGCAAGGCAAGTTAGTTTCATTTTATAATTTAGTGAAATTGCCCTTTCCAACCAACTGTATATGATATGATCCAGATCTTCTGACTCCTAACCTGTTTTTTTTCTTATGGATTTGTTGACATCAAATTATGAACAGGATTCATTCTAACGCCATTCTAACCCTAACACTTTAGATGACTAAAGTACCTCTTATCCTGTAAGACTCCTGTCTTATTTCCCATACAAGTAAGACATTAAGATCACAGCTCTGGTTATACACTTTAAGTCTCGATATTCTCAGAGAAGCCCCAGGCTGTCCCCAAACTCAATGCCAGATGAAATGAATAAAAATCTAATGAGACCACTAAAAGTGTCTCATGGAATGATAGATACATTGAATAACACATCATTCCTCTACCAAACAATAGCCAAAAACGTAGACTACAGAGAACATTGGTTCTAATGGGTTCCTACAAGTTACTGATCATTTCTGCTTCCAATATATATGTGGGGTGGGGGAGGGGAGAACAAATATTTCAGTCAAATATTTCAACCAAAGTAATAGACCTCAGAACAATCATACAATATGTCAATTGTTTACAGTGTGTTAGTAAATGTCAGTCCATTCTTGAAGAAGCCACACTATGTTTTGTTATCTATAGAATTATTTATATAGGACAGAGAGAAGGATTTTAGGCTTGTAAGGGACGCTCTCCTCTCTCCTCCAGTAATTACCTCTGTACCGGCTGTCACAGTGCTTTATGTACTCATTCATCAGACATTTATTGAGCAAAAATTGTGTACTATGATGGATTCTCCCATGCAAAATAAATAAGATATAATCCTTGCCCTCAAGGAATTTATAAACTTGAGGGGGGGGGGCGGCTTGAGAAAAAGTGTAGATTACCATTATTAGAGTTGATATGTTGTAGTGGAATCTCTCTCCCTCAATTCTGACATTGACTGGTTGAGTGATTTTTGCAAAAACCTTTAAACTTTGATTTTTTTATTCTTTGAAAGGTCAATAATATGAATCAGGAGAGAAAGCAATTTTCAACTCCTACTATTTGCCAGATGCTGTTCTAAATGCTTTAAAGGCATTCTTGCATTTAATCCTCAATAGTCCTAATCAAAAGTTACTATTATCATTCCCATTTTATAGATGAGGAAACTGAAAGATTAAATAACCTGCCCATGGTCATACAGCTAACCAGTGGTAGGTCCTGGTTGTCAACCCAGGCCATCAGACTCCAAAGCCTGTGAACTGGAGACATGTATGTCAGGGTGAAAAACATGGGAGCTACCGTATTTCCCCGAAAATAAGCCCTAGCCAGACAATCAGCTCTAATGCATCTTTTGGAGCAAAAATTAGTATAAGACCTGATCTTATTTTACTATAATTTAAGACCAGGTATAATATAATATAATATAATATAATATAATATAATATAATATAATATAATACCAGGTCTTATATTAATTTTTGCTCCAAAAGGCACATTAGAGCTGATTGTCTGGCTAGGTCTTATTTTCGGGGAAATGTGGTGTAAGGGAAAGGATTCTAAGGCCGGAAGCCTTCATTGCCATTAGAATAAAGACACATTCCTTTATGGGGACTGTCCCTTCCATTTGCCACTGCAGATCCACAACCATCTCTTCTCTATCCACCCAGTGCCCTGGGAGACAATATATGTGGACTGCAGCAGTGGGTTCCTTTGCCTTTGGATGCAATAGGATTAAGGCAGTGGGAGACACTAGAGAGAAGGTGGAGGGAGGGAGGCGAATGAGGTCAGGTTATTTGTTCCTCTGGTGGTGGGCTCCCTTTCTGCGGGGTTATTTTAAACTGGCTGCATCCTTTCCCAAGACTCCTGTCTTTTTTCCATGGCCCTCACTATCCCTGGGTCTCCGTAAGGTCACTGCTCCCTCCCCTTACTCCTTCGCTTCAGGGATGGTAACTAAGTCCCACTGTTACTACCGTATTTCCCCCAAAATAAGACCTAACCAGAAAATAAGCCCTCGCATGATTTTTCAGGATGACGTCCCCTGACCATAAGCTCTAATGCATCTTTTGGAGCTAACCTTAGTATAAGACCTGTTCTTATTTCCGGGGAAACATGGTAGGATATGGGTACTTAACTACCCCTAATGATTTCACTGCATCCTGCCTACACCTTCATGAACAGTCCCTTTATTAATCTTCCTCAAATTTTCCTAATTATTCTAATCTAAGTACCCCATCTGTTCCCTCCTGAGACACAGACAAATACATTGGGTTTATAAGGCACAACATGATCAGCACCCCTGCCCCCAATTCACCCTTAATAGTGTAATTTTTCTACTTTGATTTTCAGTGCTTCTGTGATACGGACCTTATCAAATCCTCAAGCTTGCTTGGGCCTTCTTTTTGTAGGGACTTTGCATACCCTGTTCCTTCTACCTGGAATGTCCCTTACTCCTTCCCTCACACACACACACACACACACACACACACACACACACACCACGTACACTAACATACCCGCCATGTATAATAAGTTCCAGTGATATTTCCTGAACTAATAAATGGAACTAGGAGCCAAAGAAAGACTTTGCTTCAAATTTTTATCAAGTAATTTTGACTCTTTAGAACTGAATAGTTCATTATATTTTGAAAGGCAATTTATAACACGTAGCACGTTACATTTTCATCCACACTTACTCTGTGAGGAACTTAAGTGACTTGTCTAAGATGCCGCAGTAATAGGTGGCAGAGCCATGATTTAATCCCAGCTTGCTAGAAATCCATGCCCTGCTATTATTGCTTCTCTTGGGCTCTCCCTAGCAGGTTAGGGGCAGGAAAATGGTCACCATCTCAGCAAGTTTCTGCCAGGCCCTAAAAATAAAAGGCACTTTCTTAAGGATGTTCTGGTAACTATTCTTTTCTAGATCTTTTTTTCTATTTTGTTGCCAGTAGTTCTTCCCACCAACCATTTTTATGACACTAAACACAACAACACTGTAGTGAAGACTATTGCAACTTTTCAAGGGCTTTAATTCAGAACAGAAGAAGGAATAAAATCTGTCTTTAGGGAATCTTGTTAGAAACCACTTGATTGCTGAGTGCCACAGTACTACTGAGAAACATTAGCTGAGATAATTCAGCTCCTGGGGCAGTTTAGTTTGAAACAATTGGAGATGTGAATGTGAATACACTGCATTTCCCTCTGGTCTGTGGAGGAGAGAGAACCAAAGGGACCTTTAGCAAGAAGCTAGAAGAGGCAGCTTGGTAGGCAGCAGAGCTGTTCCTTGCTTTCTTTCCAACCTCATCGTGCCAACTCCAGTAGCACAGTTGTTTCCTATTGAGAACAGATTCCGTTTGTTCAGTGCATGTTTGTGCAGAAAAAGAGATGTTCAGACATTCAGCGATAATGGAGCATTCACACATTCAAAGCCCAGCTAAATTTGCCCCCAGGGCACATGGGGATGATGCCAGGAGCACATGCTTGCCCGGAAATGGGTGGGGAAATGCCACTTTTGTGACTTAGGGTAAGTTCAGGCAAATAGCCCAGCCACCCCGTGCTACAGGTTCATGTCCAGCGCACGCTGGTTTCTGCTCTGACCAGCCAGGATGACACTGAGGTGGCCTTCTCTCAGGAGCACTTCCTTGGTTACTTCACTCCAGACAGTGCATTCCATTTCCAAAGGTCCCTTCCTCTCTCTGGTCATCACTGCCGTTGCCTACTTTCTTCCATGCCAGTCATCCAGGCAAATCTGTCAATATTACAAATCCAGGCTTGCCAGACCCCTCATAAAGGATTCCATGTTGCTCATCAGATAAAGTCCCAGTCACTTAACCTGTCTCTACATGACCTGACCTCTGACTATCCCTTTAGCCTCATGGCCCATCACTACTTTATCACCCCTCCTATGCTGTTACTGCAGAGAATGATGCACAGGGTCCTGAGCGTGAACTTATCTGATTGGGTCTGTACACATGCCACTCCCTTCCTTGCCTCTTTCCTCCTTCCTTGCTGCACTCATTGATCTTTCCAGATCACTAAGCATCTCTCCTTTAGGACACGTTCTCTGATAACCTACTGTTTCCTTCCCTCCCCAGAGCACCCTAGGCTTTTTTCCAAAACTGTATTTACCATTTTTATCATGGAAAAGATGCCATCAAATGTAAGATATGTCTCATGGAAATATAAAAATAAGAAGAAAGAAATATGGAAACTAGAATTGATAAAATAAGGTATTATGGTTTTGTTTATTTGCCTTTCTCATTACAACTTTTGGGAGCCAGTGTTCTATCATTCATTTCCATAACTCAGCTCCTACCATTGTATCTGGTTTGTATTAGGATATTAACAAATTTTTGTTTCCTTGTGTTTTAATAAGAAAATGAGATCTCATAGGTGATCAACCAGGTGACGTCTTTAAAGTATCCAGATTTGACCTACAATAGAGCCAGGAAAGCCAGCCTTTATTACTTCTAAATTTTGGGAGCGGGACATAGCAAGAGTAAATTTTCTCTTTAAAATCTTTAAATAACTTTAGAAAAAGTAAATGATTTACTCAACCCTGAACATCTTCAGTGTGTGAGGTTATGTGCGGGAGGATGTTTTACATACATCATCTAATGTTATAGTCACTAAATGCCTGTGGTAGAGGTTATCTTACATGTTTATAGATGAAACAAGCTAAAAAGGGAAAATGATTTGAAAGGTCACATGTTAACTGGCAGGGATATGATTCAAATCCAATAGTTATATCTCAGAGTCTTTAGTATTTATACCATGTTTCTTTGCCTCCCCTTACCCCATGTTTCCTAAAATGTGAGGTGCCTACAAGAGACTGATACTAAGAGAAATCACTGAATAACACTGAATCTCATGCTGACAAAGTTACTCCCTTTTATCATTCAGGTGTTTAGATCACATCAAGGAGACACTTACCCTTTGCTCAACATGGTGACTGTTAATATTATCCAGTCAGGCTATTTCCTTGTGCTTTCATCTGCCACTACTCGATGCTCTTCAGCTTCCTCTTCTCAGCTCAGTACAGGAGTACAACTTCAAGGATAGTATGTGGGGGGTGGTTTAAATGCACAAAGAATGTTCAAATCCCGTACTGCCATATGTCCTTCCTCTCCAAAGAATCCTAAATAACTTATACACAAAGAAGGAAAGTACCCTGTTTTATTAGCTGGGTCGTGGCTCATAGCACCACAGGTGACATACCATAGCTGATGCTTGAGACCCAAAGGTCCTTATTACTCTGCTTGAATCCAAATCTCTAAACCACCCACTGGAGGCCTCATGGCACAAACATTTGAAGTATTAGCCAACATTCTCAGCCAGATACAGAGGAAAATATATGGGCAGTTGTCATAAGTGAGGGAAGTAGAGCAGTTGGGGATGGGCAGGTTAGTTGGCTCAGCCAACTCGCACTCCCCCATGTGACAAAGAAGGGAAAGGGTCTCAAACGTGTATATGGTCTTTACATTCACAGTCACACCGCCTATTTATTTATCCACCATTATTTATAATTTGCTACATGCCAGGCCTTGATCTAAATACTTTTAGATATTAACATAATAACTATATGAGGTAGGTACTACGAATATTCTATAGAAGGGGACACTGAGGCATGTTAAATCATTTCCCCAAGATCACACAGCTGACAGGTAGCAGAACCAGGCGTCAACCCCAGACATTCAAGCACCAGTGACCATCTTATTATCGACTAAACTCTGATCCATCAGAGTATCCACTGGTGTTCCCCTTGAGGGACTTAGAAAGGAGGTATACAGAGAGATGCAGAATTGTTCCTTGGACTTCATCCAACAGGAATAAGAGAAAGAAAGAGGAGGTTCAACTGCATTAATCCTTAGACATTGTGATCTATAGACCACGTCAGTCATAATGAATTTACTTTAAGATCACCAACTTCATGAGCTTTCTCATAGTAGTTCCAATGATTTGTCACCATTAACTAAACATCATCTCCTTTGATGAGACACTAACTACTAATTTTTAATTTAAACTAAGCTATAAGCAAAAGTTTAAATGTTGTAGAATGATAAGCACTCATATTTCAGAGAATTTATACAACTCTGTAAAATAAAGGATTTACTTAAAAGGCATATGAATTTATGTAGTCTTTCTGAGGGAATTTGCTATTAAGACATGGAGGAAATTACCTGAGGAAAGAGTGTTAAAAATAAGCTGACCAGGGCCGACCCGGTGGCTCAGGCGGTTAGAGCTCCATGCTCCTAACTCTGAAGGCTGCCGGTTCGATTCCCACATGGGCCAGTGGGCTCTCAACCACAAGGTTGCCAGTTCAATTCCTCGAGTCCTGCAAGGGATGGTGGGCAGTGCCCCCTGCAACTAAGATTGAACATGGCACCTTGAGCTGAGCTGCCTCCCGGATGGCTCAGTTGGTTGGAGCGCGTCCTCTCAACCACAAGGTTGCCGGTCGACTCCCGCAGGGGATGGTGGGCTGTGACCCCTGCAGGCAGCGGCGGCTGGACCTGGAGCTGAGCTGCGCCCTCCACGGCTAGGACTGAAAGGACAACAACTTGAAGCTGAACGGCACCCTCCACAACTAAGATTGAAAGGACAACAACTTGACTTGGAAAAAAGTCCTGGAAGCACACACTGTTCCCCAATCAAGTCCTGTTTCCCTTCCCCAATTAAAAAAAAAAAAATCTTAAAAAAAAAAAAATAATAAGCTGACCATACATCCAGGTTTGCACTTATTATCCCCAGACAACTATTAATAGTGCCCCTTTCACTCTCGAAAAGTCCCTGGGTTGAGTGAGGTATTATAAGGCCACCCTACTTAAAAGAGCATCCGGGCCAGGGACTGCACTCTCCACTGTGGTGGATGATAACGCAAAGATAAAAGACACCCTTCCTGATCTCCAGGATTTTATTCCACTTTGAGGGAGATACATAAAAAGAGAATTACAAAAGTGCAATAAACTTTGGGATAGAGATGGCGAGACAAGGTGCCTAGATAGTAGAAGACAGGCACTCCGTGTAGAGTGAGGAAGTGTGAGGACTTAGGAACTGCTTTCAGAAGAGGTAACACTTCTGTTGAATCTTAAAGGATCATAGATATTAACCAGTACTTGAGGCTGTGGTGAAACATGCACATTCAAAAGAGAATAACAAATAAACTTAGATGGGACATGTGAGGGAGGTGATAACACATAGTGATCAAGAAGCACAGGATTTGGGATCAAAGTGTCAGATGTTGAATCCCAAGTCTGTGACATTCTAGCTGTGTGTCCTCAGGAAATTACTGAGCCTTTCTGAGTCTTGGTTTCTTCATAGGTAAAATGGAGAGAACAACGGTATCTAACTCCCAGGGTTGTTGGGAGGCTTTGATAAAGTAATGTATGTAAAAATCTTTAAAAAGTGAGTGATGCATAATAAATTCTATAGAAGATGGATTATTATTAGTTTAATTAGACTGAAATATGAAGAGTGTGTTCATGTGAATATCTAAAGTTAGGAAAGGAAATCAGTTTCCTGCGTGACATAACCAAGGAGTTTGCACTTGATCCTGAGGGAAATAGCAACTATTGAAGGGGAGTGATATGATCAGGTTGGATTTTTTTAAAGACAAATCATTCTTGGCAAGTGTGTGGAGGATGGACTGGAGATGAGATTAGCAGGAGGCTGAGAGAAAAGCTATCGCAGTAGATGATAAGTGGCATCAAGGAAGGAGAAAATATCCTTACTGTAGAAAACATTTAGTCATATCACCTAACTCTATGTCAAAACCTTTATTATACTGATGGGATATCCTCACCATCAGAGCAAGTTAAACAAATTAGGGGTGTGGCGATGAAATCTGAGCCTTCAACACAGTAATAATTTTAGCATCTATTTTTATGAAGGTTACATTTAGGAGTGACTGAATGTTAAAGCCATAACGGACCATACAAATGATCCAGTCCAGTGGTTCTCTATCCTGGCTACATTAAATTCTCTGGGGAGATTTTACAAAATGCCATTCCCCAGACTCCACACTTGGTCAATTAAGTAAGAGTCTTTGGGAGTGGAGCTCACAAGTACTGATGTGTCTTCAAAGCTCCCTCCGTGATTCTAATGTGCAGACAAGATGCAGAACCACTTCCAGTCTCATCAAACCCCATGCTGGAAAGAGGTGCAAGATAAGCCCGAGAAATTTCACTTCTTTTAGGATGTAGGTGGTAATTGTATTATCTGTCTTACTTAGACACACACACACACACACACACACACACACATACAAGGTGTGACAATTAAGTTCACAAACTTGTTGCAACAAAGTTGCTAACCTTTTTTGATGTCAGAGGAATTATTCATTATGAATTTGTACCAACTAGGCAAACAGTTAACCAAGTTTACTATTTGGAAGTGCTGGAAAGGCTATGTGATAAAGTTAGACGACTTGAACTTTTCGCCAGCAATTCATGGCTCTTACATCACGACAGTGTACCAGCTCACATGTCACCTTCTGTGAGGGAGTTTTTAGCCGGTAAACAGATAACTATTTTGGAATACACTCCTTACTCACCTGATCTGGCTCCCAATGACTTCTTTCTTTATCCAAAGATAAAGGAAATATTGAAAGGAAGACATTTTGATGATATTCAGGACATCAAGGGTAATATGACGACAGCTCTGATGGCCATTCCAGAAGAAGAGTTCCAAAATTTCTTTGAAGGGTGGAGTAGGCACTGGCGTCAGTACATAGCTTCCCAAGGGGAGTACTTCAAAGGTGACCATAATGATATTCAGCAATGAGGTATGTAGCACTTTTTCTAGGATGAGTTCGTGAACTTAATTATCTGACCTCATCCTCGTGTGTGTGTGTGTGTGTGTGTGTGTGTGTGTTTTATATAGTTTCTTATGCACTTCTAACAAGATCAGAACCTCTTGGACATTTCACACTAAATCGTATTTTGTAATAAGTTTATGTTGATGCTAAAATTTGGAAGAAAAAAATGCCAAATTGGATTACTCCTTCTCTAGGGTGGGAAAAGGTATTTAAGAGAGAACCCAACAAGCACTGAGATAAGAAGAAAACAAGGCCCATGTCTTATTCACTTTTGTATCCCCAGCATCAAAAGCAGAACTTTGCAAATAGACTAGTCCCATACCTTATTTAAGGACTAAATAAATGGAAGAAAGCAAGGAATTGAAGAAAAGCAAAGGGTCAGGCAGAGACTCATTTACTTTTTCTCTTAGGTCCATTGAATCTTTCTAACAGTTTCAGAGGTGATAAAATAATTTTCAAAATGTTCAGTTCCTTTTATATACTGGGCTTCTTTTTCTGCCAGAAGCATCTTTGAATTTCTTTGAGATTGGAATATGCAATGATCCCTGTCGTGGGTCTGATGGTCTATGTCGAGAAGACAGTTACAAATGTTCTGTGTATAAAAGTGAGCTCAGTAGAGAATAAGTTCTTAGACTTAACATCAGGCCCTATTCCTTATCACATGACCTAGCGCATGTGACCTATCACATGACCTTAATTGCTTTTACCATTGTTTCCTTAAAATGGGTTTTACTAGGGACTGAATGCTTGTGTCCCCTGCCAATTCATATTGTGAAGCCCTAATCCCTAACATAATGGTATTTGGAGGTGGGGCCTTTGGTAGAAAATTACCATTAGATTAGATCACGAAGGTGGGGTTAGCACTCATAAAAACAGAGCAATATCACTTTCTCACCATATGCTTGCACCAAAAAAACGATATAAGGAGAATACAGCTGTCTGCAAAACAGGAAGAGGCCCCTCACTAGACAGACAATTTGCTGGCACCTTGATCTCGAACTTCTCACATTCCATACTGTGAGAAATTGATGTTTGTTGTTTAAATCACTCAGTCTATGGTAGTTTGTTATAGCAGTCTAAATGGATTGACAGGTGTATTGGGGTATCACAAAGGTTAATGAGGTGATTCATCTGAAGTTTTTAAGATCATAGCCAGCACATGGTAAGTGCTCATAAATGTTAGATGTTGTATTATTGTATTGTAATTGTTTTTTTATTATTTTAATTATTATAATTTGACCCTTTCCACTTCTCACGGATGAAAGCAAAAAACCAGGATGTAAAAAATTACAGATATTCCATGGAGCCTGTAGGAGTACATACAGCTTTATTGTCCTTTACCCAGCCTTTTTTTCACACCCAGAACTCCTAACTGGGCTTGGTTTGGCCTGCTACAGTCCCACTGTGATCACAGGTTAGGTGTTTTAAGTAATACTAGATGTCCCTATGCCATCCTTCAGGTATCCAATCCTATTACAAGGTGTTCCATTTTTTGAAATCTGTATTCTTTAGCGTATAATCAAATAAATAAGAAATACTGTGAATGAAAAGAGACTTCTTTCTCTCTTTAAATATTTGCCTTAAGTACCTTGATTATTCCATAGGGGGTTACAACATGGGGCAGGGAGAAGAAGGTATGTGGGGAGAGGACCCATATCTTTCTCCTAGTTATAGACATCTACCAATGATTTAGTTTAAATATGACAAGGATTTATATTGAATTCTCCATTTGGGGTTGACCGTCTTGAGAAAATATTTGCTGATTAAGTCAGAAAAGATATAAAATCTCCCAATTTAAAACATCCGGTGCATTAGTTTGCTAGCTGCTGCCATAACAAAATGGCACAAACCGGGTGGCTTAAACAACAGAAATGTATTTTCTCACAGTTATGGAAGCTGGAAGTCCAAGATCATGGTGCCAGCAGAGTTGGTTTCCTCTGAGAACTCTCTCCTTGACTTACAGATGACCACACTCTTATTTTCTCTTCATATGGTGGTCCCTCTGTGCATGCACACCCCCATGTCTCTCTGTGTGTCCTAATCTCTTCTTATTGGATTAGTGCTTCCACTTATCACCTCATTTAGCCTTAATTCCCTCCTTAATGACCTTATCTCCAAATAAGGTTACATTGTTAGGTATTGGAGGTTTGAGATTTCAATGTATGCGTGAGGGGTAGTGGACACAGCTCAGCCAATAACACTTATTAATGAGTTTTAATTCAATGAATAATACGTCTTTGACCCTATTAAATGGTCCAAAAAATAGCTTTTGCATTACCCTCAAGTACATATCACTTCCCCATGAAACCAAGTAAACACTAAATTTCAAAGAGTAGCTGAATTTCCTTTTGGATTCATAACACAATATATAGTCTGAGTCTCCAGGAAACAGACACTGAGAATCTGAGATTTTTTCATGCATGAGGATTACTGGAGAGTATTCTTGGTAATGACACCAGTGAAGAATGAGCAAAGCAGAACTGGACAAAAAGAGAAGCTAAACTATGAGAAAGTTGCAAAAGGGAACTTTTTTTTTCTTTTTTTTTTTTTTTAGTTTCAGGTGTACCGAACAATGAAATAGTTAGACATTTAACTATTACATCTCACAAAGAGAACTTTTTCTGATTCTTTAGGACTCTTGACCTAGATAACCTTCCAGTGTTGTCTCCTTTTGAAGCAGTTGTTCCCCTTTATATCTCTGCATCAGGAGATCACTCCTCTGGATGAGGAGTACCTCAGACAAGACAGCTTCTTTATGTCCACCATAATCTACTATCTGTTCCATTTGGATTCAGTTACCTCATATATTGAGTTTACTCTACTAGAAATAACTGTTCCAAGATTTTGATTGGTGTTTTTCCAAAGGAAACATACACACGGAATGTCAGTGGAACAAACTACAGGCCCCACCTCTGAAGCTGACCTTGGGTCCTTAACAGATGCTGCTATTATCCTTTCCTTCATCCACTACCTAGTCTAGATATCCCTCACTCTTGGCAAGCACCCTTGGCTGCTCTGGTCTTGCTGGATTGTGATCCAGAGCTTCTGCTCCAAATAGTTTGAGCTCTTGGTCATCACGTCCTGCATGTTCCATCGCCACTGCACTTGTTAATTTTCTGCCATGATGGGCAGGTGGATGCCAGAAGACCCTGCAGTCGTTCACCCAGGTGGCCGTCATATTCTTCCTTGTGTTTATGGCCATAGTGTATTGGCATCTCTCCCTCTTCCTGATGATTGGGTCAATTACTCATGCCAGGATAGTGGTTCTTTTCCTTGCTTGCTATTCTCTTCACCCAAGAAGCCTAAAGTGACTGAATGATAGCTAAAGCTAAAAGTTTATTAGGCTACTTGCTGTGTCCCTTCTGGAAGCATCCCTCTTTGGGAACTGAGACATCTAGAGCCACAGAATCTAGATGTATGATGATGGAAAGCACAAATACTCTCCCAAGTGAGACATCTGGAGTAATGGTAAGTGGAGCCACTAATAGTTTCACCACTTGGTTGTTGAACCAGTGTGTTCTCCTGACTGGAGAAATAGCACCACTCCATTGATGAAAGATGTTTACTAAATTTTAGAGAATGGCATCCCATCCTTGCAAGACATTGGACCTAAGCTAATACCTCAGTTATGCCTTCAAGATGCTGTCCTGTTACTCTCTAAGGCTGGCAACTCCTGGGATGTTCAGTATGGGACAGAACCAGTGAATCCCATTTACGAGGTCTGACAATTAAGTTCACAAACTTGTTACAATGATGTTGCTAACTTTTTTGATATCAGAGGGATTATTCATTACAAATTTGTCCAAACTGGACAAACAGTTAACGAAGTTTACTATTTGGAAGTGCTGAAAAGGCTGCGTGAAAAAGTTAGACAACCTGAACTTTTCACCAACAATTCATGGCTCTTGCATCACGACAATGCACCAGCTCCTGTGGCACTGTCTTTGAGGGAGTTTTTAGCCAACAAACAAATAGCTGTATTGCAACACCCTCCCTACTCACCTGATATGGCCCCCAGTGACTTCTTTCTTTACTTTAAGATAAAGGAAATATTGAAAGGAAGACATTGTGATGACATTCAGGACATCAAGAGTAGTACAACAACAGCTCTGATGGCCATTCCAGAAAAAGAGTTCCAAATGTCTTATAAAGGCAGACTAGGTGCTGGATCAGTGCATAGCTTCCCAAGGGGAGTACTTTGAAGGTGAGCATAGTGATATTCAGCAATGAGGTATGTAACACTTTTTCTAGGATGAGTTCGCGAACTTGCTTATCAGACCTCGTATATGTGACCACCGCCACACCTCTTTGGCTGGTCAGTGAGTTTCTTTGTCTAGTGCAACATTATTCCAGATCCCATGCAGGTAAACCAAACAATCTGTGAGCCTTCATTTAGTGGTGCTGGCTGACAACCTGTGGGCAGCAATGATAAATCCATACATGGAATATGTGTCGATATCAGTCAAAATAAATTGTTTCAAAGTAGAAGTGTAACATAGACAATATGCCACCACATGACTAGTTAGACTCCTTGAGTGATCTTGTCATACTCGGGACTCAAGTTTGGTGTCTGCTTATTGGTTGAACCTTTGACAGTGCCAGTAGCTAGATCAACCTTGGAGAATGAGAGCCCAAGTTGCTGGACCCAGGCATAGCCAAGAGCTACTCTCTTCTTGAGCCCATTGTGCCAGCAAAGAATGGCTGATATAAAGCGGTTGGTTGGTGCCTCCTTTGTGGTGGAGGCTCTCTGATGAACTTTAACATGCAACACAAAGCTCTTTTCACACTTTGACCACTGCCATAGATGGTTCATACACATGTCTTTTCCCCAGAACTCATTGTTGCTGCTGATTTCCCTTTTATTTATTTATTTTTTCTTGTAGACCCCTGATCAACCAGTGATTCAACACTATCCAATAATCCGCATATTCTACTTCAGGCCACTTTTCTTCCCACATAATGTGGTTATCCACCAAAGTTCTATTCTGTGGGAGGATTTTCTCTCACCAATATTTTTCAGGGCCACCTGTGGTCAGTAGTGTGACAACAGCCCCCTTTGGCCTTGTACCCATATACTAGCTTAGCACTTTTTAATCAAGCTTAGCTTTTTACCCCTTTATCATAAGAGACCCCTGATACAACCATAGGTGTTTGCTCTGGGAGAATTACTGATTTAACAGTGGTGGATGACGTGGGATCTGGACGGTCTACTTACATGGCATACTAGTACTCACTGGCCTGGCTCATGCTTGATTTAGAATGTACCACTTTTTCATCTTACACTGGAATGCTACTTAACTCTCCAGAATTGACCCCATGTGAAGTAAGAGGGTCAGGCTTTGCAGCTCCACATGAGAAGCATGCTCCTCCCATGGATGGTGAGTTCCTAGACTAAGGTATCTTCCTAGCTCCTCTGGTCTGAGCTGCTGGAGAGAGGCTCAGTTGTGAGTTGTCAATAATCAACATTCCTGGCAGCTGAGAGAATGAATGCCTTGGTCCTGAAGAACAATCTTTATGGCATCCAACAGGAAACACTGCACACAGTTTAAAGGGTGATACTAACAGAGATAAGGTCTAGGAAGTGAGGGGAGTTGGTAATGCTATACCTTGTTTGAGGTCTCATTCCACGATAAGTTTTTCATTATATACTTGAAAAAGAAATAAATGTTTCTGTTAAAAGTCAGGTTCAGAGCTTTTGTTTCTATGTCTAAGACTTTCTCACAAATGAGCTGCTGAATATAAAAAGTAGACTATCTTAAATTGTGTGAACTGTTATCCCAATTTCTTTTTAGACATCATAATCACGAATGGTCCTTACAGAATAACTTATCCAACTATCTGATTTGTCAGAATAGGAAACTAACATATAGGAGAAATGGTTTATCTGGTTGTTGTTTCTTAGCCTCAGTTTTCTGCACCTGTAAACTTGAAATAACAGCAGTTCCTACTCATAGGTTATAACTACTTCTAAAATATGGAGATTCACAGGGACCCAAGACCACATAGCTAGAATGTGATTAGAGAGGGCATTTGGGCTTAGGGCAAATGGTTAGAAATCCTTTGATTTGTTCAATCCACTATACATCTATTAGGTTGGTGCAAAAGTAATTGCGGTTTAAAAGGTTAAAAATAATTCAAAAACTGCAATTACATTCACACCAACTTAATATGACTATTTGTAAAAACCTTGTAGATCAATAAAATGGACCATTCATTCACTCAGCAAATACTTATTGATGACTCCTCAATGCCAAGCCATGGAAATTCAACAGTTAAGAGTACTTGCACAGAGTCTGTAGTCTGCTCATAAGGATTCACATTTATCGGATAATCACAAAGTAAATAAAACCTTATAATTGTGATACGTGCTCTGAAATAGAAAAATGTGGTTCTATGAATGTATATATTGGACTTGACCTAATCATGGAGGTCATGGAAGATTTTGCTAAGACAATGTCTCCTGCAGAGATACATAAAACATTAATGGTGTTATCAGGATGAAGAAAATAAAGGTGTGTTCAAGGCAGAGGGAGCAATATGTGCTGAGACCCTTTGGCAGAAAAGGATATGGTACATATGAAGGATTTGAAGGAGGTTATTCTGGCTGGAGTGGAGAAAACAAATGGGTGTGTGCCACATAGAGGGGCTGCAGGGGTAAACCAGGGCCAGACTATACAGGGTCATAGTCAGGATTTTTGTCTTTGCCCTGAGAAAATTCACTAAACTGTTTTAATCATGAAAGGATATACTATGATTTAGATCTCCTAGCTACCCTGTGGAAAATGGACTGCTGGAGGACAAGACGGGGTAATAATAGAGTTACAGGGCCATTGCAGTTGTTCTGATGAAAGATGCTGATAGCATGAGTAGACTGGGCTGGAAGAGCTGGCAAAAAGTGGATGAATTTGAAAGTATTTAGTAAGTAAAATGGCACTTGATGCTAAATTACATAAGGGAGAGAAGCTGTCTTAGATGACTTTCTAGGTTTTTGGTTAGCATAACTGAATGGAAGTAGTGCCAAGATAGACGCATATAAACATTTTCAGGCAGAAATGTGATTAAATATTTAACAAATTTACTTGCATACAAAGAGAATTCTATGAATTTAGAGCCTTAGTCTTCAGTATAGTGTTTAATTTTTGAACTGTGGAGTCTGTAGAATGTTGATGAGGGGTGGCCAGTTAGCTCAGTTGGTTAGAGCATAATGTTCGTAACACTAGGGTTGCTGGTTCGATCCCCACATGGGCCGCTGTGAGCTGCACCCTCTACAATTTGATTGAAACAACTACTTGACTTGGAGCTTATGGGTCCTGGAAAAACACACTTAAAGTAAATAAAAGTAAAAAAAAAAAAAGAAATTGATGAAAGTTATGAAACCCTTTTGTCCAGACAAAAACATTTTGCACTGACTCACAATTTTGCATGTATTTTATGGGTCAGTTTCATCCATGTAAATTTGAATTCATATGATATTTATGTAGCCCATGGGTCTGCGACAAAAAGAGATCTACCAGATCTTATTCTGTAATGTGCACTCCTGTTGCTTCACTGGCACATTACATCACACAGTTGAAAGTCAGGGAACGTGACTTTGCACGGCAGCTACAGTTATCCATTTATTGTATTTTACTCTTGGTTAACAAATGGGTATTGAGTGGGCACTTGCGAAGCACTAGCCTAATCCTCACAGGTAATCAGAAAACATAAATGTTCCCCTGGGAACCCAGAGAAAAGCACATCAATCCTTAATGACAGAAACAAACACGAGGGTCCCTCTGGTAACTCCTGCCAGGAAAAAGCAGCTCTCCCTCAGAGAAAAATTGCCTTCTGTCAGCTTCTTTTCACATTCCTGGCTTCGTGTGGCCTTGAGGAGAATATAAAATGTTTCCTTCCCCAGGAAAGGAATAATTTCGATGCAGCTGCGTTTGAAACAGAATTGCTGACCTAGGATGTGATTCCATGATGAGCATTTTATAAACATACTATGTATAGCAATTATGTACACTACATGCTGTATACACACGAGACATAAATTATCTGCTAAATCAGATCCTATGCCAATCTAGAAATAATGGAAAAGAGAATAAGTGCTTAAATGGCAGCTGGCAGGCTTAGAAGGAAAAAATATTTTAAAAGAAAATCACATTTAAGGAGATAGAGTGTCACCTTTTCCAGAGTCTTTTAAAATTACACAATCATCTGACATGAAATTGAACCATAATCTGCTCTGGAGTTCAGGTATAAGTTTGATGAAGTTCAAAGATTTCTTCTCTTTCTCTTATTCCAAGGTAATAACTCAGTCCCTGTTGAGGTCTTACTGCATGCCAAATACTGTGCCAGTACTTTATATACGTGATTCCATCTAATCTTCACAATCATTTTATGAGATAGGTACCATTATAAAACCCATTTTACTGAGAATAAGCTGAAACTTAGAAATGGCACATCATTTTCTCAGCAGGACCCCATCATCAAATATTGAATGCCATAATCCAAGTCCAGGTGTGTCTGACTTGGAACACTCAAGTGGCATCTTATAAATGACCATTTCACCTAAACCATACATCCCACACCTCAGTGGAAATAATGATGTATAGTTTAATATCCAAATTATCTGTCATTCTTAACCATTGTAAGTAACATGGCTACCAAAGATATGTGTTGATTTCTTGAAAACTAAATTACAAATATTCTTTTGGGACCATTGTAATTGAAAGACACAGAAAACCCCACCAGAAAATATTCAAATATTCAAAGCAAGTTTAATCGAACTCATCATAGTAGGTTCATATGAATGCTTCTTTGGTAATGGGAAATATAGAAGTACTTGGGATCTGGAGGAATTCCTAAAAATAATAGTTATTTTCTAAAAATACTGACCTTTCAAAGTAGTAATGTGATCACATAAAGTAGAAATATGCTCTTGTGTGAAAAATTTCTTCTTAGCAAATCTCAGTATTTTATCTTAGAAAGCAAGTAGGATGGTTGAACTACACAAATAATGGAGTACATATTTGGAAGATGACTTAGCTAAGGAGTGGTCAAGCAGCAAGGTTGTTTTTTTTCCAACATCTCAGAACTACTTTTTAAAAAAGATAATCATTCCTACATGTTATGGAATCATTTCTTGAGATTGTTAAAATGCAATCAGATGAATCCTTTTGACCTCCTTCTGAAAATGTATTTGATGGAAACAAAGAGGCATGCACATGCTTTGCTATATTCTTTCTCCTTGTCAGGTTTCACACCTAAATGGCTGCAAATAATCCTTCCCAACTCTTCTATAGCCTTTGATCCAGACACATAACTTGTCTCTCTGAACTCAACCATGACACTGGCAGAAGGACAAGGTTTACAAGGTTAAGTTCGGAGCTCATTTAAGAGCAGGTACTTCATCAGGAAGCTTAAAAATATTCCCATTTGAAGATCCTGGTTTGTCGCTTAGTCTTCAAAAGAAAAGTCTGTGTCACCTGAGATAGTAATAATAATAATAATAATAATAATAATAATAAAAGAAAAGTCTGTATGATGGATGCCCTTTAGTATTCTAACACATTCATGCGCAGGAGAAGTAGTCCATCTTTCCCTACAATCACACATAATCAACAGCCTAAGATGATTCTATAGCCATAAACACTCCCATGGTATATAATAAAATAAAAATACTCATAACATTGTTTTCTAAAAGACCAAGAACATACTTTCCTGAATCATCCTCAGCTGTATGGTCATGATGGCCTTCTGATTGTTCAGTCATACATTTAAAGACATTTAGAGCTCTGAAGAAATGCAAATTCAGTTTAAAGCTTGTTCAGGCTCATTAGCCTTGTCCCATCAAAAACAGTTAGATGCTCTAAGAAGGGTGGAATAGGAAATGAAATTATGCCCAGTGTTCTTTCCACCCTTAGGCCCTCTGGCAGTCTTCATTTACATTCACACCACTTCGCTTAAACTTGGTCACATCCCTGCACTTACCTCCATACTTTTTTGGGCTATTCATCGTACCCAACTATGATGTTCTCTCTCGCTCCACAAATCCTTACGAGACTCTTCCTATACTAATACACTACAGCAATATGGTAGACAACCAATTGTATTTAATAGGTCAAATTCACTTAAAGAAAGCCCAACACACAGGAATTTGATTTCACCAAGTTGATAAATAAGAAAAATAGATTATTTAATAAAACTCAAAATCCTAAAATCACTTTGTGAAGAAGCTCTCTTATTATTCAACATACCCCCTTGTCCAGTAGCAGGAATTGTCAAAAAGAAAAAAAGAAGTTATCATAGCTACTATTTATTGAGTTCTGTGAAATGGGTACTGTTATCCCCAACTTGAAGATGAGGAAACCAAGGGTCAGAGAATTTAGGTGACTTATTTAGATCAAGGAAGTATTAGGATTAAACTCACTGCACACTGTTCCTCATCATTGTATTATTCCATCTCCTCAGGGTTTGCTTACAGAGCTCACATTCAGCTGTTCTCCTGCCTAAAATGTCCTTCCCTCTCTTTCACCACTCAGATTCTACCATACGTTGGGAATGTTTCTTCCCTACTCCTGATGTTTCCTTCCTAAGAGGGAACTTAATTAGTGTGGGTCTGGGTTTCTCTCTGAGGAGGTAGAGTGACTTCTCTGACTGGTAAATTTGGAAAGAATAACTGGAATTAGCTCATCTTTCCCTTTCTTGTGTGGGGACCCTTTTTTTAGAACAAGAGCTGTCTTGAGTTCCTAAGTCTAACATGTACAGCCTGTCCATATGGAGGGGTGTGTCCAGTCCAGTGCTACAGGGGTGGGTGGGTGAGTCTGCCTAGTTCCAGGGATCGGTTTTAAGAAGCCCATGTGCCTCTCCCTTAGACTAGTCTTCCAGCTTAATGTCCGTAGTAATTATGGTGATATTTTGCCCTGCATTGTTACTGTTATTTCTCAGTTTTTTCAGAATTGGGCAGGGATAAGGGGTGCAGTTTGGGAAACACCCAGACCCTTAGATTCTACTTCCTCTGAAAAGCTTTTCCCAATCCCCAAATCCAGAAATCATCTTTCCCTTTCCTATCCCCACAACACTCTGTGTTTCCATACTAGTCTTTATAACAGGTTCACTTATATTAGTGACATGTTCTACTACTACCTATGTGAAACTGCAGAGGCTTGGAACTGTTTTGCATCCATTTATCAGTGTACCTCCCACAGAACCTAATGTTTTGCAAACAGTAGAACCTCAAAAAGGTGTTTGTTGAATTGAATTGCTTCTGTCATGTCATCTTTGTGTGTAGCTTTAAACTATTTTTATTAATCTACACTCTCCTGAATTCCCCAGTTTGTTAAAAGCTGTAGGAGATGCAAACTCCATTTTCTCTCTTCTGCAACAGACCACTCAGTGCAATGACTCAGGTCCACTGGAGAAACTGAAATGTATCGCCTTCTGACTGACAATGAGCCCCCAACTGTTTCCATTGGTGGGTTTGCCTGTTTGCCTCTCCTCCCATTTGCTCTGACTAGTCACCATACGCCAGCCCCCAGGGACAACCACCATGAAATGTTGCCCAGGAATTAAGAGAAGGGACTTTGCATTTCAGAAATGCTAATACGCCCATGTTTGAAGCTGAGGCATCTTTGGGAGCATCTAGGAGCCAGGTGCCATTAAGTCTATTTCAGGCAAGAGGGAACCTAGTATTTTCCATTGAAAATGGAGTATTATCACATATCTTATAGTTTTATTCCAACTGAATATGAGCATGACAGAATTTCTGAAGCAATGAATTTAACACCTAGCATTTTAAGAGCTTGCATTTACTGCCAAAGCACTAATTAAGCTTTACAGATGAGAGACTAAGTGACTCATTAGAGGTCACCGAGAACATCAGTGACAGGGTTTTAGAATGTCATAAGGGCCTTGTATGAAGGTTGGGCTCTGTTCATTCAGCATTCATTTTTATGTGAAGTGTATTCTGTAGCTAATCATAATCCAGTTCATTCATTTACTCATTCATCCATTCACGTGTCTATGCCTAACACATTCACAAAGCTCTTATTGAGCACTTGCACTATGCAAAACCCAATAGGAGGTGCTAGAGACAGAGATTAACCATCACTCCTGCCCTGATGGAGCCCACAGGGAAGGACAGATCAGAACAGGAATTATTAGAGTACATGGGCTATGAGATAAGTGTGCTATGGGAAGATAAGAACAAGTCTCTAAAGTAACTGGGATCTTAGGAAAATTCCTTAAAGATCAGATTTGAGTTTAACATTGAGGACTTCCACAGGAGTTATTCAGAGACGAGAGAGAGAGAGAGAGAGAGAGAGAGAGAGAGAGAGAGAGAGAGAGAGAGAGAGAGAGAGAGAGAAAGAAGTAAAATGGTTCAGTGCTTTCAGTGTTTCTAGAGCAGAATATTGCTCTGGGGAGAGCTATAACAGATAAGGACTGAGTAAGAGCCAATGCAAGATTGTGAAGAGCCCATAAGCCATGCCTAGTATGCAATCTGAGCTTCCTCAAGTAGGAGGATGATGTCATGAATTACATCATAAAAAGTTAATTGTGGAACTATAAGAATAGATTGTACGCTGTTATAATATTATTGTCCAATAAGAATCAATGGGTTGGAGAAGAGACTTGTTTGGGAGATATTTATGATACAATGACAGACTTGGTCATGATTCAATCCTGTTTTTCGGGAGTTTGAAAGGTCATAAGAAAGACAATGTACGAGAAAGTGGAAACTGTGGATAACTCCTAAAACTCTGGCTTAAATAGCAGGGTGGGTGGTAGTATCTGTTACCAGTGCTAGGAAAGATAAGACGATGTGGAAGTGTGGGGAAATAAGCGATAAATCCAGATGTTGAGATTGAAGTATTTGTGGAATATCCAGTGGCAAACATAGCAGAGAGCAGTTGAGGAGTACAGTCAAGAGGCATAAAATAGTCATAAAGATAGTGGTTGAAATTATGGATGTAGATGGAATCTTTTCTAGATGTAACCATATTTCTAATTGTTTTGATTTCATAGTAATGTTTCTTACTTCCAATAAGAAGATCACTCTTGGGTCTTCCTATATGGCTGAGCAAAGTAACTATTATTCTTTGAAATACCAAAACACCAGAATTATGACACATCTACTCATTATTCTTAGGAATATAGAAAAATGACTACATGGATAAGTACAATAATTAAAATATTTAACATGTGGTCCTTTCTCCAATAATAAATAAATGAAACTATGGTCACAGTAGAAGAGGTATTTGACTCAAGTCCCGATTTAACTTTATTAGAAATATAATATCCTCTCCTATACCACCTTTTATGGTGTTTTCTTTATCCCCTTCCCTTCCCTCCCTATCACCCCATGCAATTTGCAGAACTGCACTGCAGTTTTAGCCCTCTCTTCAAATATCAGTGCCAATTTATTTAAAGAAGAACCAAAGGGCAGGGTTCTCTTTGTGTTCTCTAAAACCTTCACATATCAGGTTAAGTAAACTTGTATAAATGCTGTTTTTAAAATGGTTCTCTTCCAAACTCCACATATGCAAGTTCTATTTGTAAAGCTAACCCAAATCACCAAGCAAAGAGGTGAATAAAGATGTGAGGTCAATACTGAATATGGATTCAGTGATTGTAGAATTTGCTTTCAAGGCTCAAGTTAAGCTGTACCTCTGGCCTGAAAACCTTCTATGGGCCCTCTCACTCCCAGACCCAGCCTAATATTGAAGAGCACTTTACCGTACCACATCGGAACAAACTATCTCTGTGACTAGAGTTATAGCTCCATGAGGGCATGGACCATGCCATTCATTTTAGTTGCCACAGTACATAGTATGACACTAAATCCAAAATAGAAATTTAGCTGTTTATCTATTAATGCAAAACTATGACAAGTCATATGAATTAGGAACTATTTCTTTTAAATAAATGGTGATTCATTCTAGAATTAATGATTTTAAAAAGATAAAGCATCACGAATGAAACCGTCGTTGGAGAATTGCATATAATATCCTATTTTAATGAATGAATCTATTTCATCATATCATTTTCTTTGTTCAAGGTTTACACTACGCCTTCTCACAATGATAGACTTTCTATTCACTCCCCCTCCCCAAAAAAAGACAGATTGGGTTCTATTCAAAAAATAAAATATGAGCTATTAAATTAGAATCTAATATTCTGTATCATATATCTGAAATTCAAGGTCAAGAAACTCTAAATTTCATATTCTAAAATGATTTATGTTATATAAAAGGTTGATTTAACCACAAATAAAACAAAGTATAATCCAGCAGTGAAAGACTGCCACATGCATTGGTTATAAATGCTCAACTGTTCTCTTATTTATCTTCATTAATAGATTGACTGCTAGATAAGAGTCATCTCTATGTTACCAGACTTTTGCACAAATTTTTATCAGAACCTCTCTTCCTGTACTATGCATTTGTTTTCATGTTATTTACCCAGCTGGATAATGAGCTCCTGAAGTACAAATTGTTTTGATTCCACAGGACAATGCTGTTGCCTGCATAGAGAAGGAACTTCAAGCATGTCTCCTCAATTAGGGAAAAAACAAAAATCGCGTTTCTTTAGATTAAGGGCCTCAGGACCATTTATTCCTCCCCAGCTGAGTCTTGGCTGGTGTCTGGTGGTCATTAGTATCACCATGTTCCATAGCCGAGCCTCTATCTTCATGCCAAGGTCAGTGCATAGGAAGGAAGCCAGGGAAGGGTCATGAACTGATGTCAGACCCCAGAAGGAATAGGCACAATGTCAACACTGAATGGGTAGAAGAAAAACAGAGCTGGGGATCAGAAAGTGATCTGCTAAAGCTGAGCTCAGATGCCTAAGGGACTGTCTGGATCAGAATCCAGAAAAGTTAGTGAGTTACAAACTGAAGAAAATAAAACCAGCGAGCATATTTGCAATGTACAAGTTCCTCACTGTGGTCATACATGTTCATAATGAACCAGGCCTTCTCTAGTGTTTATATCGTTCCCTCCAGTTATAATATGCTGTCCTCACCTCAGTTCTTCACTATTTTGTACAGACTCGCACTGTCAGTCATTCTCCAAGAGTTCTTAACAAATTCCTCAAAACTGGCTTGGGCGTCTTTCCTACAACTTCATACTGTTCTTTGTGCTACCAACCTCATCACAGTGTGGAAACTGCCTCTTTAGGGATGTTTTACTAACTTTTCTGAAAGTTACACTTATTCACGGTTCCCAGAGCCTAACACAGTGCCTAATACAGAGTAGACATTTAATAAGTAATTAAATGAATACATTTAATAATTTAAATTTAGTAAATAGTTTAATTTGTTGAATGAGATAAGCAGGAATCTTTTGGTTTTTAAATATGACAGAAACTGTTGAAATACTGAGTTGTCTTTTCAGTGTCACAGTTAGCAGTTTCTAGTGTTTATTCATTCAACAAATGCTCATCAAGTGCCTATTAGGTGCCAGGTACTGTACTAGATGCTGTGCACATTATATTACTAATGTTTATCTTATATATGTGATGGCCCTTTCACTGAGGGTCTGCTTTGTATGAGTGCTTTTTTGTACTTTAACATTAATTATAACAATAATCATACAGCAGTGGTGGTTTTGTCTCACATTTAGCAGATGATGAAAGTGAGTTTCATGGAAGCTAACTGCTCAAGGTTTAATCTAATAAATTAAGGATGTGGCTGGAATCAAACTCAGATCTATTTGATTCAAAGACAGTTCTTTTTCTACTATGTATTTATGAACATATACTTATAATTAATATAATTCTCTCATCTGGTGAACAAGTAAAGTAGAGAGATTGTGTTCCTTTTTGATGTGTTTGGAATTAGTAAATAAGATATCTAGGTAATGTGTTTCCTTGAGAGTTTGTCTACATAACTGAAAAAAATAGTCTCAGAAGAAGTAAACAGCTTTCTAGTTGGATCTTCCTATGTGTCTTAAAAATTGATTTTCACTTGGTGAAATTTAATTATTAAGTCAAATAGACTTTATTAAAATATAAGAAGCCCTACTTTTGATCAATATTTTATGAATGCTATTGAGTTTTGTACTGAAATTTAGAGAAAATTATTCTGAGTTCTTGTCTGGGCCTCCTACAGTCTGAGCTTCAGAAAATAACATGTTCATTGTCCACTTGCACCTTAATTATAGCTATTGGGAATAAAACGATTTAACATTAAATACAATTAAAGAAAATTGAAAGAGACTATGACAAGTAGATGTTAAGATATAAACTTTATTTTATCCACTATTTAGTGCCTTTATTACATTTATTTAAATACCCAATGATCTGATTCTAAGAGTTTAAGTCTTTAGTGTTCAAGTCCAAATCGAAGGTAGATCTTTAGAGAGCTTCATTTTACGGGTCTGTGATCGTACCTGTCATGCTGTCCAGCTCACTTCTCATTCAAGACCTTTCCAAATGACCCAGCCTATTTGACCACTTAATGTGAAAGAGTATGTATGTGCAAATGCCTGTGGACGTAGGTAAATGACTGTAGTGCAGGGAAGGAGAAGAGTAGAAATTAAATCAAGGCTGAAATTAAATATTTGAGACTTCTGAATAGGCTGTTTTAGAGTAGAAGAAAGATTGCAAATGTAGACAGAGTTTGGATTTGACTTTCAGTACTATCACGATCTTGTAACTTAATAAAATTTTGAAAGTGTCCTGATTTTTCTCATATACGTTAAGTAATAATAATAGTTCATTAGCATGAGTACTCTGATGAGTTATTTAAATAATATTGGTAAAGGGCTTTTCTAAATATAAGGCACCACACCATGCCTATTAAATTGAAAATTCCCATTTTTCCTAGTGAAAATACATAGAAATGCATTTAGATGCAAAGTATGTATAATTCATTTTCCACCATCAAATGTAGATAATTATGAAATACATATTTTTATTTTTTATTTATTTATTTATTTATTTATTTGGCTAGTCAGATGCTTAGTTTCAGGTGTACAAAACAAGATAATGATTACACATTTGCACACCTCACAAAGTGATAACCCCAACAAGTCTACTAGCTATCTGACCCCATATATAGCTATTACAAAGACCATTGACTATACTCCCTATGCTGCACTTTGCATCTCATGATCTCATATATATATACATATATATCAAGTACACATGAGATACCATACATAGTTTTTACAACATTATTGACTGTATTCCACATACTGTATTTCACATCCCATGATTATTTTGTGACTACATATTTATACTGCCTAATCCCTTCACCTTTCTCTGCCATGCCCATTACACCCCTCCCATCTATCAACCATCAGTTTGTCCTCTGTATCTATGAGTCTATTTCTGTTTTGTTTGTTCATTTATTCTGTTCTTTAGACTCCATGTATAGGTAAGGTCATATTGTATTTGTCTTTTTCAGTCTGACTTATTTCACTAAGCATTATGTCTTCTAGGCCCATCCATGTTGCAAATGGTAAGATTCCGTTGTGTTTTTTTTGTGGTAGAGTAATACTCCATTGTATAAATGTACCACTGCTTCTTTATCCAATTGTCTATTGATGGGTATTTCAGTTGTTTTCCATAGCTTTGCTATTGTGATTAGTGCTGCAGTAAACATAGGGGTGCATATTTTTTTGTTTTTGAATTAGTGTTTTGGAATTTTTTGGATAAATAGTCAGGAGTGGAATTGCTGAGTCATAAGGTAGTTCTAGTTTTAATTCTTTGAGGAACCTCCCTACTGTTTTCCACAGTGGCTGAACCAATTTGCAGTCTCACCAGCAGGGCACAAGGGTTCCCTTTTCTCCACATCTTTGCCAACACTTGTTGTTTGTTGATTTACTGAAGATGGCCATTCTGACAGGTGTGAGATGGTATGTCATTATGGTTTTTATTTACATTTCTCTGATGATTACTGATATTGAGCATCTTTTTATATGTATATTGGCCATCTATATGTCCGCTTTGGAGAAATGTAGGTTTAGGTCCTCTGCCCGTTTTTTAACTGGATTATTTGATTTTTTGGTGTTGAGTTCTATACATTTTTTATAAATTTTGGATATTAACCCCTTATCAGATGTATTTTTTGTTTTTTTTGATGATTTCCTTTACTGTGCAAAAAACTTTTTAGTTTGATGTAGTCCTGTTTGTTTATTCTTTCTTTTGTTTCCCTTACCCAAGGAGAAGATATATCAGGAAAATATTACTAAGGATAATGTCTAAGAGTTTACTTCCAATATTTTCTTCTAGAAGTTTTATGGTTTCGGGTCTTACATTTAAGTCTTTAATCCATTTTGTGTTTATGATTGCATGTGGTGTTTATTTTTGTATATTGCATATCTTCTTGTATATTTTTGCTTATTTTTTTTGTGTGTGTGTATCTGTCCAGTTTTTCCAGCACCATTTATTGAATAGACTGTCTTTACCCCAATGTAAATTATTGCTTCTTTTGTCATAGATTAAATGACCATATAAAGATTCATTTATTTCTGGGCTCTGTATTCTGTTCCATTGATCTATGTGTCTGTTTTTATGCCATGCTATTTTGATTACTATGGCCTTGCAGTATAATTTGATATCAGGTGGCTTGATATCTCCGACTTTGTTCTTCTTTCTCAGGATTGCTGTGGCTATTTGGGGTCTTTTATGGTTCCATATAAATTTTAGTATTGTTTGTTCTAGTTCTATGAAAAATGCCGTTGGTGTTTTGATAAGGATTGCATCGAATCTATAGATTGTTTTGGGTAGTATGGACATTTTAACTATATTACTTCTTCCCATCCATAAGCATGGTATATGTTTCCATTTATTTGTATCTTCTTTGATTTCCCTCTTCAGTGTCTTATAATTTTCTTTTACTTATTTGGTTAAATTTATTCCTAAGTATTTTTTGATGCAATTATAAATGGGATTGTTTTCTTAATTTCTCTTTTTGATTTGTTATTGGTGTATAAAGATGCAACCAACTTCTGAATATTAATTTTGTATCCTGCTACATTTACTAAATGCATTTATCAATTCTAATAGTTTTTTGGTGGAATCTTTCAGATTCTCTCTATATAGTATTTCATCTGCAAATAGTGACAGTTTTACTTCTTCCTTTCCCATTTGGATGTTTTTTATTTCTTTTTCTTGTCCGATTGCTATGGCTAGGACTTTCAGAACTGTGTTAAATAAAAATGGTGAAAGTGGGCATCGTTGTCTTGTTCCTGATCTTAAGGAGAATGCTTTTAGCTTTTCCCCATTAAGTATGATGTTAGCTGTTGGTTTGTCATATATGACCTTTATTATGTTAAGATATGTTCCCTCTATTCCCACTTTGCTGAGAGTTTTTATCATAAATATGTTGGATTTTGTCAAATGCTTTTTCTGTATCTGTAGATATTGACCATATGATTTTTATTTTTCATTTTGTTAGTGTGATGTATCATGTTAATTGATTTGCAGATATTGAACAAATTCATTTTTTGCATATCAGGAATGAATCCCACTTGATGGTGTGTGATCATTTTAATGTATTGCTAAATTTGGTTTGCTAAGATTTTATTGAGGATTTTTGCATCTATGTTTTTCAGGATATTGGCCTATAGTTTTCTTTTTCGTAATGTTTTTATCTGGTTTTGGAATTAGGATAATGGTGGCCTCGTAAAATGAGCTTGAAAACCTTCCCTCCTCTTCAATTTCTTGGAATAGTTTAAGGAGAATAGGTGTTAATTCCTTTTGAATATTTGGTAAATTTCATCTGTGAAGCCTAGTCCAGGACCTTTGTTTCTTTGGAGATTATTGATAACTGATTTGATTTCATTAATAGTAATTGATGTCTCCAGATTTTCTGTTCCTTCTTCTGATTCAGCCTGGGAAGACTATACAAGTTTAGGAATTTATTCATTTCTTCCAGATTATCCAATTTGTTGAAGTATAGTTGCTGATAGTATTTTCTTAAATTTCTTTCTTTCTTTTTTTTTTTTTAATTTCTGAAGGGGTCCATTGTCACTTCTCTTACATTTCTGATTTTATTTATTTGGGTCCTCTCTCTTTTTCTCTTGATGAGTCTAGTTAAAGGTTTGTCAATTTTGTTTATCTTTTCCAAAAATCAGCTCTTGGTCTCATTGCTCTTTTGTATTGTTGCTTTTAGCCTCTATTTTGTTTATTTCTGCTCTTATCTTTGTTATTTCCTTCCTTGTACTCACTTTGGGCTTTGTTTGCCATTATTTTTTCCATATCCCTTAGTATAAAGTTAGATTGTTTATTGGAGATTTTTCTTGTTTCTTTAGATAGGCCTGCATTGCTATGAATTTCCTTCTTAGGATGGCTTTTGCTGTGTCCCATAGATTTGGGGAGATTGTGTTTTCATTTTCGTTTGTCTCAGGTATCTTTTGATTTCTTCCTCCTTGATCTCATTGTTGACCCATTCATTATTTAGTAGCATGTTATTTGGCCTCCATGTGTTTGTGTGTTTCTCAGTTTTTTTATTTTTTTAATTGATTTCTAGTTTAATACCATTGTGATCGTAGATGACGCTTGATATGATTTCAGTTTTCTTAAATTTATTGAGAATTATTTTGTGGTGTAACATGGTCTATCTTGGAAAATGACCCATGTGCACTTGAAAAGAATGCATATTCTGCTGCTTTGGGGCGAAAGCTCTAAAAATATCAATTAAATTCATTTGATCTAGTGTGTCATTTAAGGCTGCTATTTCCATGTTGATTTTCTGTCTGGAGGATCTGTCCATTGGTGTCAATGGGGTGTTAAAGTCCCCTACTATGATTGTGTTACTGTTGATCTCTGCCTTTATGTGGGTCAGTATTTGTTTTATACATTTACGTGCTCCTGTGTTGAGTTCATAAATGTTTACTAGTGTGATATGCTCTTGTTGGATTAATCCCTTTATTATTATGTAATGTCCTGGACTACATATGTTTTAATGATGAATTTCCCACATAGTTTCTTACTATGGGAGAACTTAAATCTAGAATTGTCCAAGAGCCTCATTTAGATTGGGGAGGGCTAGTGAAGTCTTTAAGAAGGGAAGGCCCTATCTGGTCAAATGTAGGCCAGATAAAATGTTGAGGAAAGAGCAGGGTTTGGGAAAGAAAATGACATGTCCTTGCAAACTGAATAGAAAATACAGAAGCTTCCAGGTGAGACTTTTGACTGAGAGTCTAGTAGAGAAGATAAAGTTAAAACATAACTGTGATAGAAAGCAAAATCTAGTCAGTGACATAAGACAGCCATGAGATAGGAAAGGGACAATTTGAGGGGAGTTTGAAGAAGGATCACTTCCAGCTGAGCAATCAGGGAGGAGGCTGTGGAGATATGTGGAGGGTAGGGAGAAGGAGGGAAAGAATGAGGATTGGATAATTCCTCACATCCAATCCAACAGCAAATTATACTGTGTTTAAGCTTCAACATATAAATACAGTGCAATAATTGGTTTCACCAACATTTGTACCTCAATTCTAAGCCATCATTATCCCTTAACTGGACTAGTATATTAAGTTTCACATCACATTTTGAATGAAATAACCTACAAATCCAATGTGATCAGATCCCTCTCTATATCTTTAAAGTAATCTCTTACCACTCTCCCATTTCTTCATTTTTTAATCTATATTGCTTAATTCTTTTCTTATAACATAGTGATGTTTATTTCTGCATTATAGCCTTTGTATTTCCCATTTTCTGTGCCTAGATTTTCTATTCCCAGACTTCCATATGACTGTTTCCTTCTCATCCAGGTCTCAGTTCAAATGTCACCAACTCAGTACTCTTTCCCAGTCACTCTAGCTAAGTACCACAATCCCCTCCAAATTATTATCGAATCCATTGCACTTTTATTCTCTTTTATTATAGCACATATCACTACCTAAAGTTATATATGCACGTGTATATATTTTTTTCTGCCAATCCTTCCAAAAGGAGCTCCATAAGAGTAAGCACCCTTCTTATCTCTTGTCACCACAAATTTTCCAGTGCCTAGTCAAGTGGCTTGGCACATATTGGGCTCAATAAATAATTTTTAGTTGTTGACTGACTTTGTCCTATATAACCAATTTTTATGTATCCAAAGTAGATGTTGAATCTTACATGAGAACATAAACAGATATTTTTGAACTACCAACTATAAATTAATTCCCAAATAATACAACTTAAGATATTTTGAGTGGGTGTTACTGTCTTTGAACACAATGCCAACTGATAGCCTCCATTTTAATAATTCCATGCATAATGTCACATTATACCTAGGAAATCTTTAACGTGTTTTAGTCTAGCAGGAGCTACATACATACATACATACACACATTTCATAGGTGCAATATAAAATGCTAATGTAATAGAAGATGATTGTGTGCATTGTTTTCCCTGGGACAACTTAGTAGGAAGGACTTCTCGGTAAAAGAATAACATGCAAGCTGAGTAATCAGGAAACATCAGGGTTTTACAAATGCCCATACCTCATGGAGGCACTGACAATACCATTAATGAACCATGGTGTGAAATTAATGCACTGCCTTGTGGGGATAATGATCCCCTGAAACCTGCTTGTGGTGGCATTATAGCTATGACTCATTGTCATAAAGTGTTAGGAGGAAAAGTACTTTGAAAATAGCATAGACACTTTATTAATAACATAATGCTTATATGAGTTGGGAGGGAAGTGTCTTGCTTTGTTTGAGCTGGGAAATTAACTATTTAAGATAGTAATGAAATTAAATCACTTAAAATGCTCAATATGAAATGGTTGACGGAAATGTCCATTGATTTAAAAAGCTATTCAATGTAAACACCAGTGAGTAGCTATAACAAACCAAACAAGTGGGAAATAACAAGAGAAAAAGAATGAAGGGAAGGAGGGAGGAAAAGAAGAAGGAAGGATGTAAGACTCCTTTAATGTGTGGAGATCACAAATTAGTAGTAGTGTACACAAATAAACACTTGACTATAGCCTATCCAAATGTGATTAGTGATAACTGCATTAACAGGCATACAAACAAATAATCATAAGTAGAGTATGAACAATTGACTCATTATTGAGAGTAAAGAAAGGATTGGGTAAAGTGTCAGGAAGTAATTAATGCCAGCATGTGTCCTTAAAGGATATGTAGTATTTAAAAAGAAAAGAGAAGTGATGCAGACGCATTTTTCAGATGTTGAATAACTGATATTCTCGTGGTAGTTTCCATAGAGCTAAACAGATAGGTATCCCTGTATATTATTGCTACACATGATTATATCTAACACCATCCCTAATTATAATCAGTGTTTACTTTTTTTCTGATTCGCATCATAAGCTCAGTGTTTTTATTAAAATCATCATTTTCCAAGGCTAGATTGTTGCTGAATTTTTACATTATATTCATAAGAAAGCTGTCCGATGGTGCTAGCATCTTCCAGCTGCTGCCTCTTTACTTCAAGCAACTTCCCAGTAGTCCCACAGATATGTGCTGATACACAGGGAAATACATTATCTATCCTGGGCCCTGAGTCCTAGTTTACTTAAAATCAGTTTATTGGATTTCAATCAAAAAATGCTCATAAACGTTAAATTGTACTAACAATATTGGTAATGTTGGTGTTCCATGTGAGCAGTAGATTTTTCATATGTAAACATGTGGTAGGACCCTCAGTGGCTACAATTTGGATTATTTAATGAGTAAGAAAAGCAATCGCCATAAGAATGGTTAGATTTCTAAAAAAAAAAAAAAAAAAGAGCATGCAATATGAATAACAAAAAGAGAACTGAACCTCTAGAATTTGTGGGCAGCAGAGGAAATATAATCCAGAAATGAAAAGGAAGAAAAGGAGTCAGAAAAGTAGTTCCAAATTAAATAACACTGGGTCGTGAAAGCAGAGAGGAAGGAGTTTCAAGAAGGAAGGGCTTCAGAGAGGTCAAGGGGAAAAAGGAAAAACATCACACACACACACACACACACACACACACACACACACACACAAATTATGTTAGCATTTTTATACTTGATTAACCAATTTCTGTGAGAGGTGTAGAAGGAAAATGACTTTGAAAAGTTACAGAATTGATAAAGTGGAAGTATAAGGTATGCTCCATTAATACCAGTTTGAAAGTGAAAGAAAAAAGGAATAAATATGACATAAAGCAGGAAGAAATAAGAGCAAGTTAAGACTGTTGTTTTTGTTTTGTGTTTTGTTTTGTTTTGTTTTAAGATGTTGAGACCTGTGCAAATTTGAAAATCCAGGAAAAGAGGAAATGCAAAGAGAATAGTTAAAATGCTGCCAAGGATTCTGAGAACAAGTCCATTCAAGTGTCTTGAAGAGAAGGGTCTGAGATCTAGAGACAATGAAAGACATTGAATCTGAGACCTGGAATCAGTCATGAGGCTATCCTACAAAAGCCACAGAGTCTTGCAAAAGTCTTATAATTATATCTCATCTATAATTCTCAACTACTTTTTCCACATAGTATTTGACACCATGATGAATTTTTGATCCCCAAATTTGTTCCAACATACTCACTTTTGTTAAGCGATATAGGCTCTTCATTAAAGAGGTCTTTCAATCCAGTCCGAGGTTTAAAAAATCTTACATATAAAGAAGTAGCCTTTTGAAGGACCACCTATCAGTCACATAAGATATTCATATCATGGGGTACTCCAGACAGAGTAAAACCTGTATCATCATTTCTCCTTCACTGTCTTCCTTATATACCTCGTTCTGAGTGCTTTTCAGACCATCAAGAAGGCTCAAGAAGGAAAATGGTGAGGGTAATGTGATGCAAGTGAGATGTAGATATGATAAAAGGTAAAGAAAGTGTGAAATTTTGGTTTAATGCTGAGAGTTTCACTAAAGTTACTGCTCATAGAATATCGGCACGGCATCTCAGAAGCCAGGAAAAGGATAATAAACTATGTTTATATGAGTAAATTGGTGGCTTAATCATTGAAATTGTAGCAATTCTCAGGTCTTCGTTGCTTTTTGTTGTTGTTTTTGTTTTGTTTTGCTTTTGTTGTTTTTTGGGGTTTCTGTTTCTTATTAAATAGATGAAAAAGATGAAGAGTAAGGAAGGTGTTACAAATCATAGGGTTGAGAGAGTGAGTTCTAAGTTCAAGATCTCAAAAGTAGAAAAGTGCCTTACTTAAAATGGATTTGTCCAGTATGTGGCCAAGCTTATGTTTTACTGAATTTAGTTAATGGAAATTTAGTTAATGGAAATCAAGAATGGTAAAGCTAAGTATGATTAATAGAGATATTCCTCCGAATAAGGACATCTTCTAAATTCAAGAGGCTAATAAAATCATTTGAGTCCCACGATATAGTGATACATGAAGCCAACTCTATGAATGGACTTCTCAATAATATAAGGCAACAGAATCCAGATAGATGGATGGACAGATGGACAGATGGATGGATGGAAAGATGATAGAGATGATAGATAGATAGATAGATAGATAGATAGATAGATAGATAGATAGATAGATGATTGATAGTAGATTTGTAGAACAGATTAAATAGAATAGATAGATAGCTGTATAGATAGATAGATATAGATAGATAGATGATAGAATAAATAGATATAGCTAGATGGATAGATAATACATACATACATATATTTACCAGGTTATTTTGCATTTGATTTCTTTTATAACCTAATAGCCCTGACTCCTCATTCTCAAGTTTCATGTCTCCAATCCCAAACTGGTATATCTAACATGTCTACATGTATATTAGAAAGCCAACATATTTAAAAAAGAATTCATAACCTTCTCCTCAAAGCTAATTGTTCTCTGTGTGCCTTCTTTCAATGAATGATACAACTAGCCCTACAGTTTAAGCAGGAGATTTTAAAAGTCATATTATCCTCTATTTCCTTCATATAACTAATGAGTCTGAAAATTCCACAGTTCTATTCCTCACCATCTCTCAAATTTTTTCACTATTTTCCATCTCCACTACCATCATCCAAGCTACAGTGATCTCTCTCATGAATCAGTGCAATTGCATCCTACTTTCCAACTTCATCTTCTACTTTTGCCTCTCATCATTAAATTTTTTATATTTTAATTAATATGTCGAGTGATATTTCTGAAATGCAAATCATTGCTTACTTGAAACTTTTCAGTGACTTTTCATTGTTCTCAGGACAAAGACTAGAATCTTTAAAGGGGCCTGTGAGGTCCCCATGATGTGGCCCATGGCATCTTGTGCCACTCTCCCTCTCATTCCCTGCCCTAGCCTTCTTTCAGATCTTTAAATGAGCTGTGCTCCTTCCTACCTTAGGGGATTCAAATATGGGCTTCAGTGGGATACTTCTTCCTAGGATACTACTTTACCTGGTTAATTATTACTGGCATATTTCTTTACTTGGTTAATTATCGCTCATGTTTTGATCTCAGATTAAACAGTCACTTCTCATGGAAGTTTTCCTGGCCCCTAGACAAGTCAGCTTCTGATAATCCTTCATTGCTGTATTTCTTTTGTTTGTTTTAATCAATTTATCATTAAAAATTATTTTGTGATCTTGGTGTTGATATTTTTATTCACTATTATGGCATCAAGTACATCTTTTTCATGTATGAGGTGTTTTGTACCTGAATTCATTGCCTGGCATATAGTAGTTACTAAATACATGAGTTGAATGAATTAATGAATAAATGAGAAAATTATGAAGGGGAAAAATTAGCCAATTACTAAGTATGCCAAAAGGCTGAAATGAATGCTGATGGCCAATGGATTAAAGAAGCAGCAATATGGATGGTGTGGTTCAGATAATGAACGGGTGTGGAATGGTTCAGTATGGGCTAGACTAATTAAAACTTCATCATATTTGTAAGTTCACATTCTGTTGTATATCGTAATTTTTTTATTTGTTAAGAATTCCAGGTGATGAAGAGCAACGACATACAACCAAGATTACTCTACCCAGCAAAGCTATCATTTAGAATTGAAGAACAGATAAAGAGCTTCCCAGACAAGAAAAAGCTAAAGGAGTTCTTCACCACCAAACCAGTATTACAAGGAATCTTAGAGGGACTACTTTAAGGTGGGAGGGGGAGGTGGGAGGGGGTTTAAGGATGGGTGAAATGGGAAGGAATTAAGAAGAACAAATTGGTTATTATACAGTAGTCATGGGGATGTAGAGTATAGCACAAGGAATATAGTCAGTAATATTGTAATAAGCAGGTATCATTCCAGATAGGTACTAGATTTATCAGGGTGATAGATGGGAATGGGATTGAGGGCAGGGTGCAAAAGGTGAAGGTATTAAGAAATATAAATTGGTAGTTAACACAGTATGGAGAATATAATCAACAATGTTGTAAAGATCATGTAAGGTACCAGATGGGTACTGGACTTATCAGGGGATCATGTTATAGATGGTGTACATGCCTGACCAATGTGCTATACTCCTGAAGCTGAGGTAGAATAATATTAAATGTCAACTATAATCAAATATATAGGTATATATAGTCATGAGATGTGGAGTACAACATAGGGAAAATAGTCAATGGTATTGTAACAGCTCTATAAGACTTCAGAGAGGTAGTAACTTGTGGGGGTGGGTTATCACTTTATGAGAGGCTTAAACGTCTATTATGTTGCTTTGCACACCTGAAACTAAAAAAAAACAAAGAAAGAAAAAAAAAAAGAAATACTCTGTTAAAAAAAAAGAATCACGAGTTCATTATCAATACTATATATTAGTTTAGATATTTTTAAATATATACCGCATAATTATTGGTAACTGCTATTATAACATTTCATGTATTGTGATAATATGCAACATGAATTTAAAAACCTGCCAATTTTTAGTATTCAGTAAAATAAGTCTTTATTCCAACTAAATGTTTAATGTAGCAAATCAAGCACAGACAAATCAAGCCTTATGATCAATGATAAATTTACAGCCACATCTCAATTTAACACCTACTGATGACAGTTAACATTTTTTAAGATTTTTATTAAAATATAGCTAACATAAAATATATTAGTTTCAGGTTTATACCATAGTTATTCAACATTTATATACCTAAAGAAATGATCACCATTGTAAGTCCAACAACCATCTGACACTGTACCATGCTATCACAATATTATTGACAATATTCCCTATGATGTACATTACATCCCATGACTTATTTGTTTTGTACCTGGAAATTTGAACTTCTTGTTCCCCTTATGTTTTCCCCCCTTTTTAAAGTTTTCAATTACTGTTGGCATTCAGTATTATTTTATAATAGTTTCAGGTGCACAGCATAGTGGTTACACATTTATATAATTTAAGAAGTGATCCCCCTGACTAGTGTAACCTGGCACTATACATAGTTATTGCCATATTATTGATTATATTCCCTATGCTTTGCTTTGCATCCCATTGACCATTTTGTAAGTACCAATTTGTATTTTTTAATCCCTTTACCTTTTTCACCCTGCCCCCAACCCCTATCACATCTATCACCCCCATAAATCTAGTACCCATCTGACACCATACACATAGGTATTACAATATTATTGACTATATTCCTTGTGCTATACCCTACATCCCCATGACTACTTTGTAAAAACCAATTTGTACTTCTTAATCCCTTCCCTCTTTTCACCAAAGTCCCCTCCCCCACAACCCCTCTCCCATCTGACAACCATCAAAATGTTCTCTGTATCTATGAATTTGTTTCTGTTTTGTTTCTTTGTTCATTTTTTGTTTTTTAGATTCCACATATAAGTCAAATCACATTGCAGCTGTCTTGCTCTGCCTGACATACTCCACTAAGCACAATATCCTCCAGTCCATCAATGCCGCTATAGATGACAAGAAACCATTTCCTTCCATGGTGGAGCAGTATTCCACTCTATATATGTACCACCTCCTCTTTATAAATACATACATCAACAGACACCCGAGCTGCCTCCACATCTTGGCCATTGTGAACAATGCTGCAATGAATATATGGATGCACATGTTCTCTCAAAGCAGTGCTCTGAATTTCCTTGGATAAATACCCAGAAGTGGGATTATTGAGTGCTGCTTTTTCTCCTGTTATAGCCTTTGTTTGAAAGTCTATTTCATCTGGTATAAGTACTGCTACCCCAGCTTTTTTTTTTTCTTTTTTTTGTTCAATTTTCATGAAATATATTTTCCCATCCTTTTATTTTCAGCCTGTGTATTTCTTTTGATCTAAAGTAAGTCTCTTGTAGGCAGCATATTTAAGGGTCTTGTTTTCATTCATATCCATTCAGCCATCCTATATTTTAATTGGAACGTTTAATCCATTTACATTAAAAGCAATTGTTGATAGATAGTAGTTATTGCCATTTTATTATTTATATGTTTGATCCTTTTATTTGTTTGTTTTAAAGAAGTCTCTCTAAGATTCCTTGTTTGAAAAATGCATTAACTTGCAGGAAGTATTTTGATATATGATGTTTGTCAATTGAAGGAATTATTTAATAAATAAAAGCTAAGAAATTTCATTGAAATAGTAAGGTGGTATAAAAATAAATTGGTAAAAGTAACTGTATTACAGAATAGAGAATTATCCAAGAGGAGAGACAAGTGAATATTATTTGTTTATTTGTTAGTAAGTTTATTTGTAACCTTGATTATACTAAAAGATAACTTTCTGTTAGTATGTTCTGTATTAATAAAAATGAACAAAAGTTTTTAAAAAATGGATTCCTTGTAATACTGGTTTGGTTGTAATGAACTCCTTTAGCTTTTTCTTACCTGGGAAGCTCCTTATCTGTCCTTCAATTCTAAATGATAGCTTTGCTGGGTAGAGTAATCTTGGTTGTAGATCCTTGCTTTTTATCACTTTGAATATTTCCTGCCAAGCCGTCTGATGTGCAAATTTTGTGTTGAGAAGTCAGCTGACACTCTTATGGGAGCTCCCTTGTAGGTAAATAACTGTTTTTCTCTTCCTGCTTTTAAGAATTTTTCTTTGTCTGTAACCTTTGGCATTTTAGTTATGATGTGTCTTAGTGTGATCCTCTTTGAGTTCATCATGTTTGGGACCCTCTGCACTTCCTGGGCTTGACTATCCATTTCCTTTTCCAGGTTATGGAAGTTTTCCATCATTATTTCTTCAAATAGGTTTCAATTCCTTGCTCTCTTCTCTTCTCCTTCTAGTACCCCTATGATGTGAATGTTGGTATGCTTGATGTTGTCCAGAGGCCCCTTAAACCATCCTCATTTTTTTGGGTTTGTTTTTCTTTGTGCTACTTATTTCTGCTTGTGTGTTCTCTGCTACTTTATCTTCTAAAAGTCTGATTTGAACCTCTGTTTTATCTAATCTACTGTTAATCCCTTCTAATGTCTTCTTCATTTCAGTTACTGTATTCTTTACTTCTTACTGCTTCATTTTTATGTTTCCTGTCTCCATTTTTATATTTCCTATCTCTTTGTTGAAGTTCTTCCTGAGATTATTGAGCATCCTTATAACCAGTGTTTTGAACTCTGTGTCTAGTAGATTACTTGTCTCCCTTTTGTTTATTTTTCTAGAGCTTTGTTCTGTTCTTTTATTTGGGGCACATTTCTTTGTCTTCCCATTTTGGCTGCCTCCCTGTGTATTATTAGGTAGGACTGCTATATCTCCTGGTCTTAGTAGAGTGGTCTTACATAGTTGGTGTCCTGTGGGGCCCAGTGGCACAGTCTCCCTGGTCACCAGAGCCAGGTGCTCCAAGTGTGTCTCTTGTGTTGGTTCTATGTACCCTCCTCTTGCAGTTGAACCTTGCTTACTGGTTGAATGTCAGTGGGAGGGATTGAACCTAGAGCTGATTTGTTCAGAGGACTGGCTATGATTATAGTGGAGGAGATGTTCTACAGGAGCTGACCCTACAGAGCAGGATTAACTTCAGCAGGGCTCTGGTGCCTGCCCAGTCTTCCCTTTGGGTGTATCATCCTTGGAGGCTGCCAAGTCATGCTCTGGCTGGATCCATAGCTAGCCACTAGGCATGCCAGCCTGGGGAATTCCTTGGAGGTGCCCCATCACAGGACAAGTTGCCCCATCACAGTACAAGTTTAGCTGCAGCCTGTGTCCTATCAGGGCCACTAGGCATGAGCCACAAAGCAATCCACAGCTGGGCACCACCCATGCTGGACTTGGAGGTGCCTCAAGAGGCTCAGCTGTGAACCTAGACCAGCTGTGGTTTGTGCTGAGCTTGGGGTTTCTGAGCCAGAGGTACAGGACATGCTAAAGCTAGATGCTGCTTGTTTGGGTTTAGTGAATCTTTCAGAGATTTTTAGGAAAGTCTGCAGCATGATCCAAGACAAGCTGTTTGTACAGAAAAGACACTGGAAGCAGCTTGGTTGGTCCCGAAATTGAGGTGGAGTGGGGTCTCCAGGAATCACCTGGGGCAGGCTTGCGAACAAATGGTGTTAGCCAGGTTGATGGAGACTCAGATATGGCAGCCACCTGAGTTTCACGCCGGTAGTGGTGAGGGCTCAGCAAAGAAATCATGGCTTCTGCCAGCCCTTCTGCCTGGGAGAAAGCTCCAGCCCTCAGCCTGAAGTTAGACAACTCAGTTCCTCCCCGTATGTCCCTGGTGCCTTTTGAGCTGCTGCTCAGCACTGGAGCTCAGAGTGAGTGAGTCCGTCAGTGAATAAGTCCATGTGCAGTTGCTTTAAGAGGAGCACCAGGGACTGCAGACACCCTCATCTCACTCAGCCACAATCTCTGCTGGTTTTTGCAGCCATAAATTATGGGGACTTCTCTCCCTGGCCCTGGCACCCTGGGCTGGGGATCCTGGTGTGGGATTGGGACCCTTCACTTCTCCAGGGGATAACTCCTCAGCCAATATCGCTGATTTTGAATGGTCACACAAGGGTGTGGGACCAGCTCATTCCATGTCCCTGCCTCTCCTACCATTCTTGAGGTAGCTTCTTCTGTATGTACTAATAACATTTTTGTTGTTGATACAAATAATAGATAGCTCAACATAGACTGGCTTCATCATAAAAGAGAATTTATTAGTTCATGTAATGAACTAAGTGGTCAGATTTTAGGCTTGGTGTGACCAGGACTCTGACTCCATTTATTTCTGACTTTCCATGTTTCAACTTCCCTCTCAGGCTGGTTTCTCTTTCATGGTAGAAGAATAGCAATTAGCAGCTTTACAACCTCATAATATTGTCCAGAGGGAGAAAGAGAATATCTCTCATAGCTCCCAGTAAAGGTTCTGACTAGGCCAGGAGAAATATAAAATCTTATTATATTGACTAACATAACCTAAAGCAATAATTGTGCCAATGGGAGAGATTGCCATGATTGACTGAAGCCAATCAGGGATCACCTCTGGAGTTAAAACATGCATTTACTACAGGAGAGGACAGCAGTGAATAGTGACAGGAAAACACTATCTACTGTAAGTCAGGGTTTCTATATAATGATGCAAATGTTTTATATGAATACACACACATACACACACACACACACACAGGGTGACAAACATAAATATACACATTTTAAGAAAGGGAAAAAACACTGTATTAATATGTCCTGATAACAAAAGATGAATACAAGTCACGTTTGACTTCTGCAATTACAAGAGATGCTCAAAGTGGTTGCCATCATCATCCAGACACTTCTGATTATGGTGAACTACTGCTTGAGCAACATTAACCAAAGTATTAAAATCTCTTAAAATATATGTACATTTTTGGCACCCCTGGCATATATATATATATATATATATATATATATATATATATATATATACAGATATAAATATAAATATAAATAAAATATGTTATATAATATATGATATATGTTATATATCATATATAATATATATTATATATCAGATATATATTATATATTGTATATATAATATATATGATCTTCTAGTCAGATAAATGCATATAGTCAAATTAACTTCATTGGATATTAACATAAGTAGAAATGTGAAAATACAGGTTGTGCACCAATAAAATAATTTAAAGAGTTATTAATTAATTTCTATAACAACTTGATATCATCTCATTACTCTATCTGCACTTCCATAGCTTTCAAGTATTTTTCAAGCAGTTAGGTAATCAAAAGAGATTATTTCCATTTGTAAAATATAAATTGCTTTGCTACAATTTCAGAAAAATAACCACTGAGTTCTTTCAACAAAAATGTCTATGGATTGGTCATCATTTGACCACAAGCATTAAAAGCAGTGCCTGGCACACAGTAGGTGCTAAATAAATAGATATTGATTGTATGAATGGATTAACTTCAGCTTTAAAATACATTAAGTTATCAAGTCTATAATTTTCACTTTAAATATACTCGCTTCTGTTATCTAACAGCTTAACAATGGAGTACGTGAGTTAAGGGATTTACTTTGTCTCATTCACTTTTTCATTCCAAAATTTATCAACAAAATTGAAAATCTGCTCTCTGAAATATACTATTCTAGGCAATAACTAATTTTCCTTATTTTTATACTTCGTATAGCATTCTACGCATATATAAATCATAGCCTTTATAATGTATGATTTGTCATCGATTAATTCAACAAATATTTATCAGTGTACTATTTTCCAAGTACTGAATTAAAAATATAAAAAGATATAATATCTGCCCTCAAGGAACTTAAGTGTGTAAGTGGTGGGGTGAGGGTGGATAAAGAATATCTTGTTTGTCATTGTAACTCACATGGGAACACATAGATATATAGTACCTAATAAACATTTGTTAAGTTTACAAATAATTCATTGAAGACTGAATTAATAATGTCCTTTGGAGAATTTTATAGCTCACTCAATTCCTCTGGAACGGATGGAAATAGGACTCCAGTCAATCATGGTTATAAATTCAATCAATTAGAGTAATAAAACACTGAATTAGATAAACTAAATTTTATGAGAGTGTTATAATAAAATTCAAGACATTAAATTAGGTTTTATGGAATGCTGGAACTTCCCTAAAAAATAAAATAGTTTGACTTTCCTACTAATTCCTGTTGCCAAGTTCTTTGTTAGAATTAACCTCAGGGCTTTTATCCAAGGGTTCGTGATATCAGAGGTGTACTTCCCAGCACCTCACATTTCTAACTCTTTAAACACTATGATTTTCTTACATGTGAGGATGCCCAGACCCTCAATTATAGCCATCTATTCTTTCTGCACTTACACCCTAAATCCATCCATCTCTGCGTTTAACCTCCCACACGGTCGCATTGGACTCCAAAGTCTTTCCTTTTGTTAATTGAGCAAATATTTATAGAATGCCTATTATGTGCCAAGATCATTACTTGACTCTGTATGTGAGGGATATAGTAGAATGAGTCCAGTTTTTGAAGTCTGGGTGAGTTAAGAGAAGTCTATACAGGGCAACTGGCTAGGGAGGAAAGAAAATAAGTTTGATTTTAGGTACACAGTTTCAGATGAGGATGAGACACCTTGTTAGAATAATCTGGTAAATAGTTATAATTGTTGAACATAATCTTTGGAGAGAGAGTTTAGGTCTTCATGGTGGCAATAGTTAGGATGGAATTCTTACCACCACTCACACATGCCATGAAAATCTCCAACCTTTTTCCTGATGATCCCCTTATCTGAAAAATCCAATTTTCCCAGCCTACACAAAATCTATGAATACATAAAATCTCAGTTCAAGTTCTTTCTTTTTCTTTAAAGTCTGTTCTGACTATCCTTATTCCCCTACTGTTGAACTTATCTTCTTGTGTGCATCATAACACTTGACACTTGCTTACAGATAGCCTTAGGTTGTTCTCAATTATTTTGTGTACCGAAAGCTCATCAACCAAGAAGACTTTAATCTTCAGTACAGAAAATATTACTTCCCCACCCTCAAATTTCCACAGGCCTGAAAGATCAGCATATCCTCCAAAGTCCTTATCCGTTTAAGTTTCTAGCACATCTCTCTTCCCCTTCTCAAAAGAAAGCCCTCCCTCTTTAATAATTGTAACACTCCTGTTTGTCCAGTTTTAGGGAGTCCCTATATTTACAGCAATGAGCTAAGTGTTGAGGCTATGGAACTAAAACACCATAAGAATTTCACTGTTTCTTGAAGAAGCGAGGCATATTAAACTATTGAAATGCAATGTGACATATGCTAAATTGAAATTAAATGCAGGGCGTTTAAGGTACAAAAATGAATATACTTTCAGACAGGTGGGGTCACAAAAGGCTGAGAAGAAAAGGCATCTGAAATGAGATTAGCACAGGTAAATGTTAGTAAAAGGAAGAGAAGAGAGATGTGACTAGGCAAACATGAATGATTATTACAACTGATAGTAGGAAAAATTTGTAGAAACCTGGGTATCTTCTAAGAGTAAAAGTAATCAAGGCATACAGAAAGAACAGGAGAATGAGAGATCATATTGAGCAAGGACAACACCACAAAGGATCTTATGGTAAGAAATTTGGACTTCATTAAAACAGAGAGAGTCAAAGAAAATGTTTAAGCAGAGATATAATATTAAATTTGTGTTTCATAAATCTCACCAATAACAGCAAAGGAAGACCAGTAGTACCTATTCCAAGTGAAAGAGGATGAGTTCCACACTAAATCTATCACTGGAGTGGTGAAAAGAAATAGGTTCCATAAAGAATAAGGACATGGAATCACCATCACTGTCCCTGGAAAGGGAGACCCCAGAAAGGAAGAATGAAACTGGCGCTTCCCTAAGACTCTGGTTTGAACAATTAGAGGAATAGTGGTAGCATCCATCTAGAGACATACAGCTGAAAGGGCAATAGTTTCTGTTGGGGAAAAAGATAAATATTATAGTTTTGGACAAGTTGTATTGGAGGTACTCCTGGACCGAGCTATCTCGTAGGTGTTGAATACTCTGATGTAGAGCTCAGGAAGATTAACAGGGCTGGAGGTAGAGATTTAGAAGTAACTGAATAAAAACGGTAATATGAAATCACAGGATGAAATGTAAAAGAGATTGTATAAAAGTACAGGTAAAAAATACCAAAGACAAAACCCCAGGGAACACTAATCCCTAAGGTGCAGGGACAGGAAGAGAGGCTCACCCAGAGATTTCCAGAGAATGGAGAAGGCAGGGAAGTGAGAGGCGTGCCAGGATAGGATGGCACCACAAAAGCCACAGCATAAGAGATTTTCAAGGAGGAAGTGGTCAGTCATCTAAAATACAGCAGCAGTGAGTAACCTTCAACACCCCTTCCCTACCCAGATATAACCCAGAGTGATTCTCCACTTCATGCTGATATTTCTTAGATTCACCATATAAACAAGATGTGCTGATTTCCCCCTCCCCGTTCTCTGAATCTTCTCAATGCTTTTCTCTGTAAGTCTATGCCTTGCCCTCACATCTGCTTGTCTTAAACACTGCAACACAGTCTAGCAACCTATGCCACGTAAGTGTTTGTTGATTACATTTTTTTTTTTTTTTTTTCAAAATAGTATGGTGTCTCCTGGTCTGGTATTACAGATATTAAACTGTGGACCATTTGGCCTTGTCTACCCCTTGTCTGTTCTCCTCTCATTGCCTTATTTCATGTTTTCTACTAAAGATAAACCATACTTCCCTAAATACCGTTTTTCTCCCTTTTTACTTTTGAAACATGACTTTTGCTCTAACTGGACATTCAGGCATAAACAGCCAGTATATTTACACCATTTAGAAGCAAAAGTGAGCTAGAAAACTGATTTTATCAGCCTAAAAAATATATGTAAGAAATGAACTTGGTAAGATAAGAAACAAATGCATGTACTTCTCAGAAATAAATTATTCCCAAGTTGCCGGGCTTCTCTTGGGTGACTTTAGTAATCAGACATTGGTCCAGAGAAGAATGACTGAACGGCCTCACTTCTCAGAGTGTTGATTATTTTTGTTATTGACTCTTCTGTATTGAATTGTGACTAAAATCTTACACTCCTCATTGTCAATAATTTAACAACTGCCGATTGTCGTATTGTATCAGTTCTTTGGAACAATTTACCCCTTTCCAAAATATTCTCTGAGGAATAATATCTCAGATGAGGGGATGCTTACACTGAAAAGAACAGGTTCTGTTTTTCCGATGCAAATGTATGTGCATCCGTGCGTGTGCATGCATGTATATGTGCTTGCATGTGTTAGTATATGTATTGATGTGTGTACGTGTGTGACTGTGTGTAAAACCCTAACTGCTCCAGAGGACAGATGCTATCAGTGTTTTTTCTGGTTAGCAGAAAAGATAAGAGGATCATGTACCCAGTTAGATAAAAAAATATTCTATCAGATGAGCATCACATAGGACTAAAACAATTCAACAAATAAACCACAAATAACAACAATAGCAAACAATCTCCTTTTATTAAAATGTTTACTGATACATGTTCAAGAGCTTCTGGTAGTAAAAATGTGTTTATTATAATTTAACATGATAATATATGGGTGCTTAAAATTAATCCGTTGAAGTGAAATTTAATTGAAAAGATTAGTGTTGCTTGGTGGGTAAGAAAAATAAATGCCCAGTCTATGCTGGCTCATGCCTAATGGCACATCTTGAATTCTTCCATCACTTAGAAGTCATGAATCCAGTATCCCACTCTCTGAATAAGAATGCTTTTATCATCTCTTATTTCACTTTTGCAACCTATTTTTTGCTTTTACCATTTCTTATTTTCACTGCCCTTTCTATGGTCTTACTCTCATAAAATGCCCTTGTTTTATGATGTCTTCATTTTTCCCTCCAACTTGCTTCAGGTCAGCTTGACTTTCTTAATCATCTTATGATTACTTGTACGACATTTTCAGTCACACCCTCAAATCTCTTGCATGCCTATCTTACACTTCACTCATTTAGCTAAATCCATTCTATAACCCACCTGTGGTAGTTCTATTTCTAACCTGTTGAGAACTCCTAGAGGAAATCATAGAACTCTACCCATTCTTTCATGGTCCACATCAACTTTGTCTTCTTCCTCCTTTTCTCCTTCAGTCTCGCTCCACTAAAATCTGGTGTCTGTCCTTACCACTGCACCAACATTCCCCAATCATGCCACCAGATCCTGAGGACAATTTAAAGTCCTATGCTCTCTGTTGGCTCTAACACTGTTGGTTATATTGTTCCTTTTGAAGCTCTTGCATTTCCTGGCTTTGTGTTAGCTCTCTACTCCCCATCTCTACCCCCATTGTTCTTCTCTTCCCTTTTCCCTTTTTACATTTTCTTTATCAAAATACAAAATTTGAAAATAGGGTAACTTCCCCGCCATGTATTCTTTAAGTATTGGTATTATCTGGAATTCCACATTTCTCCCTTGCTCATTATACCACACTAAACACTCTCATTGGGTGATCACAGTCTCTCTAACAGTTTTACCAAATACTGATTTGTTAACAACACTTAAATATCTCATGCCCCACTTCTCTAAGTTCAGATTATATGTATAACTGCAATCTTGACATAATCTCACAAGCATTTCAAAGTCACCACACCTAACACTAAACTCCCCAACACACGTTTCTCTTTAGTAAATGGTACTGATCACTCAAATAAGAAAAGTCAGAGTCATTCTAGCCTCCTTTTCCTTCCCTCCCACTCCACAAAATATCACAACAAACCCTGCCTCTTTGAACTTCTATATATAGTATTTCTTACTTTGTCCCTTTTCATCCTATGATCATCAGTGCTCATCCGTCCTCACATGAATTATTGCAATAGCCTCTTAATAATTACACCTGCCTTTATTTCTTCAAATCTATTTGTTTAAAAGAGTCATCTATCAAAACTGTAAATTGAACTGTGTCAAATTCACATTTGAAATATCTGTGCAAACTAAACTTCTGGCCAGAGTGACTTAATCAAGATGGCGATGCAGATTGTTCCTGACTTCAGTGGCCCTCACAAGGAGACCAACTAGCAACTGTTTATAGACTAGACACTATTGTGAAAATCCCAGAACCCTGGGGTGAGGCTGAAGCATGCTGCAACACAGAGACTGAGCAGGATCATGTTAGAAGGGTAAGAGGGCTGCACTCTGACCGTATCACCCCTCGCCTAGGCCAGCAGAGCCCCACAGTGAGAAGGCCTTCCTGGGCCTATGGTTTCTCTAGTGGGGCGGGGGGGAAGCCCAAGGTGGACAGCTAGCTCCCCCAATGTTTACAGGTGCTACCTAGGAGGCACACTTGGGTCTCACCTCACAGAGATCACTGGAGAAATCTGTGGGTCTTGACCACTGAGAATCAGACAGAAACAGAGGAGGAACAGAGGGTTTACAGCAACCAACACTCAGGTGTTGGCAGACCATGGTGCTCCTTGCAGCTCTGCCTGCGTGGAGATCCCAGACCGTGGCTCTGTCCATCTGCAGAGCTGAGCTGGTGGCCCTGTCTGTCCAGGAAGCTAGGTGGGCAGTTCTGCCAAATGCAGGTCACCAGCCAATGAGCTCTGTCAGCCTTGGAGCCTCACCTAATGCTTTTGTTCCAATTGTTTAGCCTCACAGCCTTGCATTTCAACGAACTGCCACATACCTCGAAGGGAAAGTCTTACCTCAGTACATTTGTTTTTGTTTCTCTCTAGGACCTTGGTTCCTTAAGTCCTGGATGACTAGATAGCTTTATGGTAGCATAAATAGACTTTTTTTTTTTTTAAAGTTTATTCAGCCGTTCTAGTTCTTTTTAGAGGAAGTTTGTCTAATCTATCATAGCTAGAAATGAAAGTAGTTGTTTAGTCCTAATATGTGCCACACGTTCTGTCTATTTGGATTGATTACAGGGCATATAGCATCTAAAATTTTCAGGCTTTTAGGTTCTGACGTTTATCTGGCTTCTTATATAGTGACTATTTCTAAAATTTAATCTCATACCCAGAATAGTTTTTGATTATTTACTGGTCTTCTACAGCTTCTGAGTTTTCAGCAGTAAACCACATGTGATAGATGAGAGGAGTTAACAATAGACTTGCTTTCGGTGTGTGTCATGGGGATATTTTGTCACGGAAAAACATGTTGCCTCAAAGTGAAATGTGAATTGAAGACAATCCATTCTGCGTTTATACAGATATCAAGGTCTCTAGGGCATCTTGTAATAGCTCTTTTCCTTGTGAGTAGAGAGACTCTTCATAACTTTCCTAACACTACACAAATGGGTATTTTATCAGAAGATGAATGCAATGGTTTAAAGCAATTATTTGTTTATAGTTTCAGGGAGAAAAAAAAAGAAAACAATTCCAAGGTGTGTGGGATACATGGATGTGTGTACAACAGAAATTAAAATAACTCCTCTCTACATTTTCACAAACAAAACCAGGTAACGTTGGACACAGACTTGGATCAAAGACCATATTAATGGGTTGTACTGGTGCAGTTTTGGTTTCTAGATTTAAGTAAACTGAGTTTGAAGCCTGTATATCGCTGGGTGACTTACTACTGTTCAAGCTAAAGTTTCGTCATGTAAAATGTGAAAATCTAAAAATATCTAACTCATGGGATCATACTATATGAGTATATATAATACCTGGCAGAGAGGAAAATATATATAGTGGTTAGAATGATTTCAGGCAGACAGCAAACCCTAAATACATGAATATTCTTACCACACTATAAGTTTTCACTTGCGAGGCTCTAACGCTGAAGCGGGTAGGGGATGAGTTTTTTTCTTCTTTGTAACCCTCATACGTAGGGCTCTGTAGAGAAATTGGCATATGCAGTGTTGCTTGTCAGGTTTTGCTAAATGAAAGAGTAATGTCAAATAGTACAGAAAGGTTGAAGGGAGTACGGGTAAAAAATATTAAGTCAGAAATTATGAAGTCGCTGGTGACCTGTTATAAGAAATAAGGGAAGAAGATATATTGAGGGCAGGGTGGTTATATTAATCAACATCATCATGAAGTCTGCCTTATTGCTTAGAATTTAACTGCTGTTCAAACAAAATATTGACTAGCATAACTAGACTGAATATTGTGCTTAGCTTAGCAGCATAATAGGAGAAATGAGTCCAATTCAGTGGAAGAGGAGTTTGCACACTGAAAACTGGAAGGTTATCCTAAGCAAGGAAGCTTCATGAGAAAACATAAAAAGGGTTATATAAGACTGTAGATGCAATAGCCTGCTCATAATGTGCTTCCTTTGTTTAACTGAATCATTTAGCTTATTATATTGCACATTTTATGCAGTTGCCTCAATTTCTGCATTTCTCCTAATGGCTAGAATGTGCCAAGAAATAGACTGTGTAATTCACAAAATAATCTATTTACACAGATTTTTATCAGCTTCTCCTCTGTGAAGGATGTGTATGGTAAGGAAGCATTCCTGGAGGCATAAGACTTTAAACATGAGGGAAGAATGCCTGCCGTCCTAGCGCCTACATTGAGGCAGAATGGATGTCCCACCCATTCTAAAATGTTTAATGTTTCCATCATTTTCTATATCCCCCAAATCTTGGAAGTCAGTCTACACTGACCAAATCCATACTTAGGTCACACCTCCTAAGATTGTATTCCTTCTAATACTAGCACGTTTGGCCTTCCAAGTGAGGAAATACAGAAGAGAGCTGGGAAATTGGTAATAACTTTCCTTGGCTGTGTAATGAAATGCCACAAATTTAGCAGCTTCAAACACTATTCATTTTATTATCTCATACTTTCGGGAGGTCAGGAATCCATGTATGGCCTAAGTGAGCTCACCACTTAGGGTTAGAAATGTTGAAATCACGTGTTAGCCAAACTGCATTCTTTCCTGGAGGCATTGTGGAAGAATCTGCTTCCAAGCATACTTAAGTTTTGGGCTGAATTCAGTTCCTTTTGGCTGTAGGCCTGAGTCCCCCTTTCCTTGCTGGTTGTTACCCAGGGATCACTGTCAAGCCCTAGAGACCACCTGCATTCCTGTACACAAAGCGCCCTCCATCTTCAAAGCCTTCATTGGAGCACCTCCTCCAGCTCTCTCATGCCAAATCCCCCTCACCTTTGAATCTCTTTGTCCAGGAAGAGCCAGTCACTTTTCAGGGATCACGTGATTAGGTCAGACTTGCTGAGGATAATCTCCCTATTTTATGGTCAATTTACTTGGGACCTTAATTACATCTTGAAAATTCCTTCACAGCAGCACCTGTCTAGATTAGTGTTTGATTGAAAAAGTAGGAGAAGGTGTGTGTACACAAGAGCGTAGGAATCTTGGATCCATGTGCTACCTATGCAACTCAACCCTACTACTCAACCCTGCGCTCTGCTCCCTATCCTCCACTCCATGCCTCTTAAATGCCATCCTTCATAAGAAACATTTCTCAGTGCCGTCATCATTGTATGCCATTGCTGTGGAGGCTCTGTGAAGTATGGAAAGCACAGGAGTTTTGGAGCTAGAAAGATCTGGGTTTAAATCCCCTCTCTATTTGCTGTGGGATTTTGAGTAGATTATTGAATCCCTCAGAGCCTCAGTTTCCTCAATGGTAAAAACTAAAGCTAATAATAATTACTTTAAGGCCTGAAGAGAATTGGGAAAAGTAATACAAGGGCAATCACCTGTCCTATACTAGACATATAGCAAACTTTACATTCCTGGCTTCCATTTTTCTCTTGAATGTTCTGATATAGCTACCCCCCATCCACATCTACTTACTCTATATAAAGCCTTGGAAATGGGAAAAATTACGTTTATAAACCCCAGAGAGAAGTTAATTTTCAGTAAATAACCTAACCAAATTTTAAAAAATTCTACATTGTGCTTCCTTTTGTAATTAAACAATTCACTAGTGTTGACTGGTGTTAGCCATTAGAACTTTTATTTAAAAGCACAATATCCTTCCTTGCTTTTCAACTAGTATTTAGAGATTCTAAGACCTCCTACTCCCCCATGGGGGGAAGGGAGGAATATTATATGAGGACAGCTAAGTAGTCAGTAGACTCCCACAATTAGGAAAACAACAATCCCAAAATATCTGTTAAAATGCTATCAGTAAGAGATTTGGCAGGATGATGATTACATGTGGGTAGAACAGCAGTTTCCATAATAATTATGTGGATTGCAAACAGGTTTTGAAAAAATAAAAATAAAAAATGCTGAGAGGTGGCCTAATGAATGTTCTCATTAACCTTAATAGCATCAGGTAGAGAATGGACAGGATCATTTTGAAGGGTCATTTTATAAGGCACATCTGACACTTTTTTTTCTTAATTAAAAATGAATATATGCATTTATCTGAAAAGAATTCTCTATAATTTGAAGTTTTTAAAGTCTGATTTTTTAATATCATATAACATTTCTTGAGTACTTATTATGTGCCAGACATTATAATAACAACAATAAGGAGATATCCAACACATAAAATTTTGTAGGCTACTTGGGAATATAGAAATAAATGTACCTAACTTTAATACGATGACAAATGCAAAACTAAGCACATCATGTTACCTCTATGAGAGCAGAAATCTTGTTTTCTTGTTTACTGTTATACCACCACATTTAGAATATTAGTTACCCAATACTTGTTCAGTTTATGAGGGAATAAATGTCACAGTATTTTGGAAGCAGAGAGAAGGGAACTGTTGAGCCCAGGGGAGCTTGAGAAAGGTTTTTATAAGTTGCATTCAAGCTCAGTCTGTCTGCTTGATGGATAAGTTGGATTTTATCAAATCAAGAAACACATGAGGAGGTAAAAGGATGGCACTCTGTGCAGAGGGAATAGCATACTCAGGGGCTTGGAGGTGCAAAAGTGTGGCATATTCGAGAAGTAAGAATCAAGAAACAGGATGTGGAGTACAGCATAGGGAATAGCGTCATTAGAATTGTAACAGCTATATATGATGTCAGAGGGGTAGTAGATTGGGGGAGGGGTTATCACTTTGTGCGGCGTGTAAATGTCTAGCACATTGTTTTGTACACCTGAAACTAATAAAAAAATAATAATACTGTGTCTCTAATATACAACATGTGTGTGGTTAGTGTCAGCAGTACCAATATCATCATGATAAGCAGGACTAAAGAATTTAGTGCCCAAGTGTAACTGTGTATGCCTGGCACACCCAATCCTCACCACTCATCCACAACTCCCCCTCACTCTGCTCACATCTGCCTGATACAAATTTAATGACTGTAAGAATAGTCATTCTAATGCCTACATTTTAAGTCCAGTATTGCTCCTTTTGAAACACTTTGAGGTAATTTATTTATGCTGTATACCCATGGGAGATGCCTCCCCAAGAACTGTGGAGTTATACTAAATAATCATGTTGCCATTTGAGAGTTCAACTTACGACTTCCTCCTACCCATTGTATGTGATTAGCCTTCCATGTAAATACATTAAGAAATTGTAAATGTAAAACTAAGAGTATGGAAACACCTAGAATACTGATTGAGGTGATCAGGGAATAATCTCAGGGAGGCAGGGCAGGAATGGGATTTTCAGGAAGTGAGGATTCAATGACTAGAAACCTAATGAATTGTGCTTGTGGAAAGATGGAGTAGGAAAGATATTCTGTCTGTAGGAAAAATGAGGAAACTTCCAATGGGCTGGAAGTCGGCATTGCCCATTGAAGCAGGTCATGCCTAATGGACTATTGGCTCCTTGAGGGCATGTACTGGAACCTACCACAGTGTCTACGCAGATTGAATGCACAGAATAGGGATTCAAAATGCTTATTAAGTTAATAGATTGGAATGAATAGAACATGGAGACTTACTAAAGAATCACCCAATGCAATTTTCCATGCTACATGTATTTTTATGCTTTCTATAGCAGTAACTTAAAACATACATTGACAGAAAATGAGAAAAGGAATGAAAGATTATACTGTCTGCATTTTACAGATTTAGATTTTTATAACGGAGACAAAATTTAAAGTTATTTAGCATCGCTACACTAATATTCAATAATTCATAAACGTTTTTTCTTCATAATTTTCTCAGAATTATTTTTATTCCTCACAGTTTTCCACATTCCAGAAATATATTTTGATATTAAATCTAGTGATAGTAAACCCTGCAGTAATTGTTATATAGCCATAACCATTTGTATGCTTTATATACCAGTAATCCAATACAATGAATGATAAACATAATAATTCTCAAGTTAAAATATTTATATTATAGGAATACAATGGTATAGAGTATCCGATCTTTACAGTTCTATATTTTTTTGTTTCTTTCTCATTTGTTTGAATGCCAACAGCTATTATTCAGCATACAAAAGCATAAACAATAGAATTGAGTGGGTTAATATGGTGCTGGAACCACATGTAACAAAACTGTTAACTTGTTGTTTTTTTTAACATTCAAATCTATTGTATGTGTACAGGATAGATGGATATCCAGGAGAAAATAAATTCTAGAGAGCATATAAAGGGAAATATGATCATCGCAGACCCCAGCTTGTATTAATTTCTTACGTTTTCACCCTAAACCTATTCTCTTCCTGTATTTTACAATCTAGGACATGGAGCTACAATAGCACTTACAATATCACTAATCTTCTCCCACGAACCATAAAAATTCCCCTTTACCACCTATTATCCACACATCTAGTCCTAGAGATTCCTAGAATTCCTTACAAATAAGGCTCTTCATCCCCACTGCTACCGTGTTTCCCTGAAAATAAGACCTACCCCGAAGATAAGCCCCAGTTACGAACATCAGCCAGATGGACGCATTTAGTACATTATGACAATGTTCCAGAAAAAGATGACATGACTGTTTTGAATAAATGTCGATTGTTGTACGTGAAAAAATAAGGCATTCCCTGAAAATCTTCCCTAATGTGTCTTTTGGAGCAAAAATTAATATAAGACCCCGTGTTATTTTCAGGGAAATACGGTATATAAGACCCAGTCTTATTTTCAGGGGAACACGGTACTGCTTTAATTCAGTCTTGCATAGATTTCCATGGCTATTGCAACATATTGTCTAACTTGATTCTCTAACAGACGTCTACAACCACTCTGATCTGTGGCTCACACTGCTACCACAGTCCATCCAATCTCATCTCTCTTTATAGCATTTCCCCCTTAGAAGTCACCTCTAGCTCCTCCTTACCTAAATGATGAAGTTCAAGACTTCTGAGATGGTACAAAAGACCATTCACAGTTGGTCTTCCTCAACTGACTTTCTCCTTAGTTCACTATCCTGTACACTATACATAGCTACAATGCTTAATATTCACTATTCCCTGATTCACAAATACCTTCCCATTTTCTAGAATATTTCAAAATACTATTATTGCTCCATTATCCACATTTTCAAACTCAGTTCAAATCTTCTCTTTCTTCCTATGAAGGTGGGTCATGGTTCATATCTATAACAACACTCATTTTTATGTGGTCATTTATTTATATATCTGTCCTCCTCTCTCATTCTTTCTCTAGACTGTGAGCTCTTGGAGTATAGTATCTAAAACTTATTTAACTTATGTTTTCTCAGTTTCAATACAATTTCAACACATAGTAAATGTGGTAGATTGCATTTTTCTTCCCAACATTCACTCATACTCTCGAAGGTAAAAATCATACATACCTATCCCATTCAGGTCAGGTTTGGCCACATGACTTGCTTTGGTCAATGAAATGTGTGTCACTTCTAAGCAGAACACTTAAGAACCATTGCATGGTTCCATTACACTTTCTGTTTTTCTCCTCTATAAGGCAGGCCATATCCCAGAAGGAAACTGCTCTTTCAGACTATAACTCAGAATGAAGGTGACATGGAAAAGAATCACAGGCTTTTTGCAGTGAGAAAAACAGAAATGTTTGTTCCAAACCACTGAGATATTGGAACTGTTCACTACCACAAAATAATTTAGTCCAAGATAGGTACATATTTAATAAATGTTGAACAAAATAAGGAAAGTTATAGAGATATAGAAGATGAATTTTGACTGGAGAATTCCAGAATCACTTTTGCTTTAAACAAGAGCTTTCTATTGAAAACAGATCAGAATTAAACTTGTATGATTTGCTAATTATGAGAATTAATGGGAACTGTAGTTTGAGAGGAGAAAGGGGGAAGGGTATGCTTATATATTTTGGTAAAGAAATCTTAGGAAGAAAATGAAAGTAAATTATTGCTATAAGAGCATGTCCTTAAGATGTCTGCAGGGAAGATTTAAAGGAAAAGAATGCTATCTACTGAGGAGGTGTTTTGAGAATGGGTGCATATTGAAGATTGCTCCTTATTTAAGCCAACCTAAGTAAGTTAAAGGTGTTTTTTCCTGTTTCAAATGTCCAACTTACTCTATTTCTATAGCCAAATAAAGACTGGATGCCTGACTAAAAGAACATCCAAATTTAGAATATATATGTATACTCAATTTTTGTTATTCACAGTAGTTATGTTCTATATACATGCACCAAACACTGAATTAGTGAATACTGACCATTGCCCCTACGGGAAATATAGGTTTACATTTCTGTGAGTTTCTAGGCACCATTTTTATCAACTGTCCAATACGTAACAGTGCTTTATGTGTGTTCCCGTCTAAAAGCACTGATTTCATATAGATTGTGATTCATTAATGTTAAACTCAGAGAAAATAGCACTTTACTCATGCCTGAATGCAGCTGATTTAATGTATACATTTTCTATGTAAGGTCTACCACAGCCTTCTTGCACTTGTGAACTATAGAGCTAAACATGCACTATGCTTGGGGGTTATTTTAACAGAGAAATCAACAAAACACACACACACACACACACACACACACAAGGATCGACACTGAGTAGACCACGAACAAGACACATGAAAGATGAAACAAGAAAGCAGAGGTTTGCCTTATTCAATCTCAGCTGGGAATGTGCACATAAGGAGACACTGCCAGTCTGTGCATATCTGCCAATGACTGCAAAAGTGCCATGAGTATTGATTTGGGGGCTGCAGTTCGCAAATAAATTTTAGCAATTAACTGAATTTGCAGATACAGAATCTTCAAATAATGAGGATTGACTCATTGTCAGAGATACAGAAAAAAATAATGAAATAGATTATGAGGAGACGGATAAAATGCCACCCAGTGAGAAAAGAGAGAAATTAGATAAATGGATGGATGGATGGATGGATGGATGGATGGATGGATGGATGGATGGACTGATAGGTAGGTAGGTAGGTAAGTAGGTAGGTAGACAGATGATAGATAGATAGATTGATAGATGATAGATAGATAGATAGATAGATAGATAGATAGATAGATAGATAGATAGAGATAGATAGATAGATAGATAGATAGATAGATGATAGATAGATAGATCTGGAAAAGTGCTTTAAATGTGATACCTCTTCTGTTTGTTTCCCTATCTACCCCCCCCCTTTTTTTTCCTGATTTGGTAGAATATGTCACCCAAAGGCATTAAAGTAATGCCAGAATCTTGACAGTCCACTCTATCAATGTACTTGAAAGCATTAGACAGTAGAAAATTAAGCTCAAGTTTTTCTTGACATTTCACTTTACTTACTTTATTCCTTACTTAAATACACCCTATCATCTGAACAAAAATCATAAAAGAACACTTTTAGGAAAATGTTAATATTTAATAACCTGAATTCAATACAGCACCATCTAACTTAACCGGCATGGAATGAACTTCCTTGAGATTTACGCAGCAGATATTCCCCAATAAGTTTAAATAGAATAACCCTGTTTTATCACATAGATACTGGAATTTTCTGTTTACACACAAACTCTTCTATGATTTTTATTTTGCTGTTGAATGAAAACATATGGACCAAAGTTATTTTAAACTCACAACTGTAACTTATAGGCTCCTAATAAAATATCATCTCTGGCTAAATTCTTAAGAGATCTATACCTTTAAAAAAAAAAAAATCTAAAAAACATGATGAGAGATGAGTGATTTAACACTCTGGTTCTGACAGGTTTTTTTAATGGAAATATTACCCCAAAAATGTTTATCAAGACAGGCTTTTCCAATACCCATTAAATTCAATGAATGAATTGTGAAGGGTAAATAAGACCCATTGTAATCTTACATTTCTTATGTAATATTCACAATCATAATGTTACATAAGAGCAAGCTAGAATTAACAAAAGGAGCAATTTAAATCCCTTCTTCCTTGGAGAATGGTGCTTGACAAATAGAGTTTCCTGTCCCATTTGCAGCACGCCCAGGCATCTCCTCAAGTGCCAATGAGACCCACACTCTCATATCAGTGATATAATAAACCCTCCAAAATAGAGGGAAAAAATGAGGCAAACAAGCCCACTTCATTTCAACTTGTCAGCTTTAAATAAATTCTTCTGCAGCTGAAAATGAGTAACTTGAGGGAAGAAAATGTGTGAAATAATGAAATTTAACACTGGGACAAAACATATTGCATTATTACTTTTTTCCTGATCTGCCAAGAAGTTTTTGAAATTTCAGCATAGATAAATTTTAATGAAATACCTTCTTGTCAAGGAGGACTTAGAGGAAGAAATGGTTTATTTTGTTTATTTTCTTTTCTACCCACCAAGGTCTTAGGAAACATCTCACGTTGTCTCAAGCCCCTGTGATATCTTAATACATAATCTATGACCTTTGAAACAGCTCTCATTATCAATTTTTAAGTCAGCGTTGATGTAGCAGAGCATACTGAAAAAAACTAAACGGCTTCTTTTCATTTACATTAATTAATTACTTCCATAATAGTTTCCCTGGCACTGATTTTATGTGCAAAATATTGGAGCATGCTTTCTGCCTATAAAAATGAAGGACAGAAATGCATTTGAAGGATGACAACAATAAGTTAACCGTCTGATACATAGAAATATCTGAACAGCAATGAAGTAAACAGTGATTGTTAACGTAAATCCTTTCCCTCATCCTGTCCCCCGTGCCCACTCCCCCACAACCCAGTTTTCTTCAAACACTTTCCTGCTTTGCATTCAGGAGGCTCCAATCTATTCTTCCCTTCAAACCTTTCCATATTCCTTCTCCTCCCTCTTTGGTGCTACTTTTTTCATTGTTAAATTGTCCCTTCACTTTCTTTATATTTCCTGAAAGAGCTGTTGCACCTCTTCAATGGAAGGACAGTGTCACTGAGTCCCAGCACATACATAATACAAGTTGTACATATTTCAGTGGGAGAGAGGATGGAAAAAGTCATGTCTTTTCTGCCCCAAGATGTGACCAAGTTTGATACAAACATCATTTCATATCTATTGTTTCCAATATTCCAAATAAGCTTAGAATACTTTTCCTTATTCTGTTATACTCTTACCATTATAACATGAACTCTCTGATTTCAACTCTTTTAGAATTCCTAGATTGCTGTGAATGGCCAGTGCATGGAATGATAGCAGTGTTGAGTATGATCCCTGACACCATCCTCAATGACACATTGTTCAGTTTTTTCAATCACTCTAAAGTAAACCGTAATTTCATATGTGTATTTTAAATGTATTAGAGAAGTAACATAGGATAAGAAAGAGTATATGGACTATGGACTACAAAGGACTTCAGTTTGAGGCTCTGAGGCTCTGACAAATCAATATTTAATAGAATGACCATAATCAGCAAGTTTTTTTAACGTCTCTATAATTCACTTATAAAATGTAAAAAAAAAGAGAGAGAGAGAAAGAAAGAAAAAGAAAAAAAGAGTATCATGTCACAGAATGGTTAAACTAATAGTAGACGTGTTTTTAAAATATTTTTAATTCTTATTTTATGATCATTATAATAAATACTGTAAAGGAAAAGAACGTGTTTACAGTTAATGTGACCTAGTTATAAAATGTTCAGTAAATAGTATGAATCAGTGATATTATGCAGCTTCCAGGCATACACTCTGTTTTGCAATCAGTGAAATGCTGCCAGAGCATTAGGTTGTTCTCTGCAGTTCAAGGTAAGTGAGGTTGGTGCCTTCCAGCACTCTTCAGCCCAAAGTTTCCATTATGTTTCACATTTTTTATTCTAACAAGCTGCTATCTCAATCATCATGCAGGTGTAATACAAGACCATGGTGTGGCCTGAGGTAGCCATTTAATTACATCTTTTTCAAAAGGAAAACCAATGGAATCATTTGCTTAGAAGATATCTGTTCTAAACTAAGGGGTTTTCTGTTTCCCCACAGTGATGGCTGGGCTGACAGGTATGATGTGACAGATGGATATCAGCGAGAAGCTGTTGGTGGAATCACAATCAAGCTCCAATCTCCCGATGTCAAGTGGTTTGATGATTATTATCTGAAGCTCCGGCCAGAAACAAACCTTCGGAACCCTTGGTTTCAAGAATTTTGGCAGCATCGTTTTCAGTGCCGACTGGAAGGGTTTGCACAAGAGAACAGCAAATACAACAAGACTTGCAATAGTAAGCAGATTTATTGTTTCATTTAAAGTGGACAAGACTAAGGCTCCAATTGAAGTCAACTGTGTCATGGGGAAAGTGGCTGTAACATGTTAGAGAGGAAGACTCATGTATGAACAGTGGGGATCGCTACTTATAGTGATAAGCAGGTTTCATTCTAAGAAAAACATCAGAACAGTGTTCACTCTATTGAGATTCAAAATGTTTAGATTATTTATATTTATATCATTCAAAAAATTGTCACTGCGGTGAAAGGATAATGTGAGCTTCAGAGTGGGACTATCCTTAACGTCCTCGATGGCATCTATGTTCTGCTCATTTTGATTATCTTTAGTAGTTGGCACAGTACGAGGCACATAGTAAGGAATATCTATATGTATATGTATATGTATATGTATATGTATATGTATATGTATATGTATATGTAGATAGATAGACAGATAGATAGATAGATAGGAGGGAGAGAGAGAGAGAGAGAGAGAGAGAGATCACACACACACACCAGGGGTGGCAAAAAATGTATACACATGACTTGTATTCATCTTTTCTTATCAGTATATATGTAGTATTTTTCCTTTCTTAAAATGTGTATACATTTTGTTGGCACCCTCAGTGTGTGTGTGTGTGTGTGTGTGTGTGTGTGTGTGTGTGTGTGTAGATAGATAGATAGATAGATAGATAGATTATTTATTTAATACATATATTAAATATATATGCATATATATATACACACATATATATAAAGAATTAATAAGTGAATATTGAAGGAGAAAGCCAACTTCTACTTGCACCAATAAATCATAATAGTAGCAGAGATATGCTATAGATAATCATGATATATCAAGATATAGAACCTGAACAGGGCCATTCGTTAAATCATTCAGTAAATATACCAAATATTGCTTTAGCTGTTGGGGTAGCAAGATGAGGAGAACCAGTTCCTGCCTTCAAGGGGTTTAGTGTCTATTGAGGGAGGTAGTCATGTTAACAAAAATATGCGATTCAGCATTGTCAGTGCTATAATGGTTAAATAAAAGGTTTGGTTATTATTATTTGTGGCATGTCCAAAAGAAATCTTTAATAACCAGGTAGGACCAATATTTATATATGTGACGTCGGATAATTAACTTCGCCAACTTGTTACAACAATGTTGCTAACCTTTTTATGATATCAGAGGGATTATTCATTATGAATTTATACCAACTGGACAAACTGTTAACCAAGTTTACTATTTGGCAGTGCTGCAGGGCTGCATGAAAAAGTTAGACGACCTGAACTTTTCACCAACAATTCATGGCTCTTACATCACGACAATGCACCAGCTCACACGGCACTGTCTTTGAGGGAGTTTTTAGCCATTAAACAAATAACTATATTGGAGCACCCTCCCTACCTGATCTGGCCCCCAATGGCTTCTTTCTTTACCCAAAGATAAAGGAAATATAGAAAGGAAGATATTTTGATGACATTCAGGACATCAAGGGTAATATGATGACAGCTCTGATGGCCATTCCAGAAAAAGAGTTCCAAAATTGCTGTGAAGGGTGGACTAGGCACTGGAGTTGGTGCATAGCTTCCCAAGGGGAGTACTTCGAAGGTGAGCATAGTGATTGATATTCAGCAATGAGGTATGTACCACTTTTTCTAGGATGAGTTCGCGAACTTAATTGTCTGAGCTTGTATGTCAATGCTCGCAAAGATTAAGGTTTGTTAAAATTGATATGGGACTTGTTGGTACTGCCTTATCCGATATTGTGTAAAAAGAACTCTGTATGAATTTGCATAGGAGTAAAATGGCTTATTTGGTGGGCTAGGCAGCTTCATCGGTGATTCACGTATCAGCACCAAAATGAGGAAGATAGGAACAAGGTAGTTTTTCATAATGCATCTTCCCCTGAGTCCATATAGATTGTATGTTTTGGGTATCAGTTCATTCTTTTGTGAAATGGTGGAGATAGTAAATGGTGATTTGTGGTTGTTTTTAAATGTTAGTATTTGGTAAAATAAGAACTTGGCAATCTTAAATCAATTTCTCTTTGGGTAGTGGGGGAAGAGTGTGATGCTGGAGCGTGGGTACTGTACTGGTCAGTGAAATCCAGAAATCATAGAAGCATGGTGTAAGACTAGGTTTGCTTCTCTCTCATTTCAGATTCTGCTAGCTCTTGTCCAAAATCTACAAATACTTATTCACTCCCTTTGTTTTTATTTTTGTGAAGAAATGTGTGTGAATCAACAGCATTGTGATTATGTTTCACAATTTCAATTTTTATAACTGTTTTCATATCTTTCACAAATTTATTCAGTTTCTGAAGGACACAGAATTATTTCCCTTCCTGAGATTTGGAAAGCTTATGCCTCTCTGCATTCTGATTCTATGATTACATAAAGATTAGTTTATGTAGCTACATTAGGAGTTATAAAGGGTAAGCAGTAGATCTGATCTCATCTTTTTACTCACAAGTTAGTGACAACCCTCAACCAGTGTGGCTAAGGAAATTTTTCCAATTGGTCTTTATGCTCTTTTGTACTAATATTCTTCTTTTCCCACTCCTTTTTGTCAGAAGTGTCTTTTCCCTTGTTTCTCTGACTCCTTTTTTTTGTTCCTGCTGGAAGTCTTATTTAGGTATACTCTTGGAAAACTATTTGGTTGATTTCCATGGGAACATTAATTCTGTGGAAATCGTTCTGTAAAATCCTTCACTTGAACCTGTTGCTCTAGTTCTCTGCTTCTCACATGAACCCTGATGTGATTTCTCTGCTCAGAATTTGTTCCATACTCCAGTACTGGAAAGGACTCTTTAATCCCTCACCCCCTTGAGATCTTATCTGATAACAGATGTCAATTTGTACATAAACATGAACACTTATATTCAATATCTCAATCAGTCTTCTCAATAAGGGAAGCACTATTATATCCTTATTTTAGAGATAACAAAACCAAGATTTAAGAGACAAAATGACTTGTTCAAGGTCAGATAACTATTAAATACTGAAACTTAGAACTGAACTCAGGTTTGTGTAGAGTTTAACCAATATGCTCTGCTAAAAAGGTACAATATGGTAGTTTTAAAGAGTCACCATCAAATTTTAATTATATAATTGTCAATATATAGGTCATGATATCAAAAAGAAAAATAAATCTTAAAATTATTTGTGTATGACTACGGAATACAATAATACTCAAATTTTCATTCATCTCTACTTTTGATCATATTTTCTGTTTACTCAAAAATCCTTTTAGCATTTCAATCCCCATCTTCAAAAACGCCTATGTAGTTTATTCATATGTGTAACACTGCCAAATATGAATAGAATTTTCCTAAATATAAGGTACTTAATTAAGCCCTTTTATCACACAGTGTGCATAAGACAATCATTTTTGAGTTGTAATGGTAAGAAAGATTAGGAATTTATCATTCATTTCAGACAAGAAAGTTTCACTTTGTTCATTGTCTACAGTAACTTAAACCTAATAGATAGTTCAATAAGCAAAATGTCTTGATACAGAGTGGAAATACCTGTAGCTGAATTTCTGATTGTTTTTCTTAAGAGCTTCTTGGAAGGCGAACTAGAAAAGCTAGGAGAGGTATCTTATTTATAGTTTAAGTATTATAAATAAAGCTTTTATGAACATTGGTATTTTTATAATTAACATTTGAAATTTTTTATGTTCATTGCTCATTTCTAATTTTCACCATGCATAAATCTAACAAAAACCTTATATCCAAAGTAGATGAGGAACTCTCAAACTAGATATTAAAAAGGTAATTGACTTGAAGAAATGTGCGTAAGACTTGAACAGACACTTTATAAAACAGGATGCCCATATTTCCAATAATCATATGAAAAAGAGCTTAACTTCATAATATGTAATGGAAATGACAATCTAAATCATAACACAGTACAACCACATAGAATGTTTAAAGTTAAAAAAAATAATACCAAATGTTGGCAAGGGTACAGAGCAACTTGAACTCTCATGCATTTCAGTGAAAGTATAAATTAGCTCAACCACTTTGGAAAACTGCTTGGCAATACCTGCTAAATCTAAACATATGCTTAGCCTATGACCTAGCAATTCCATTACTATGTATACATCTAACTGGAACTAGGATATATGTCTTCCAGAATGTATGTATCTTTCTATATTTTCTAAACATTCTAAAATGAGGATAGATTATTTCCTCCAAAAACCAAATACAAAAATAGAACTTCAAAATATGATTTTAGGGGGCCGACCTGGTGGTTCAGGCGGTTGGAGCTCTGTGCTCCTAACTCCAAAGGCTGCCAGTTCGATTCCCACATGAGCCAGTGGGCTCTTAACCACAAGGTTGCCAGTTCGACTCCCGCAAGGGATGGTGGGCTGCACCCCCTGCAACTAACAATGGCAACTGGATCTGGAGCTGAGCTGTGCCCTCCACAACTATGATTGAAAGCACAACAACTTGACTTGGAAAAAATCCTGGAAGTACACGCTGTTCCCCAATAAAGTCCTGTTCCCCTTCCCCAATAATAAAAAAATATGTTTTTAAAATGTACGATTTTAGGACCCCCCACCACTCACACACACACACACACACACGCACAAACACACACACATACACACACACACCCCACACACACACAAACACACACACCCCACATTTTTAAGGAAAGCACTTTCATTTATGTATAGTGTGTGTTGTTGTTGTTGTTGAATATGTATTTATAGTAATGTGCATAAAATACACAAATCTTAAGTGTACAGTTTGATGAATTTTTACATATACACATCTCTGTAACTAGCTCTCAAAGCAACAGTATCAGAAAGTTAAAAAAGGCAGCACATATGACAGTCTAAATATTTATTTTCTTTCAAGAAAACTTATGCAACTTCATAATATAAATATTAAAAAATAAATAACTGTGCAATGGCTATACTGGCAGATGCTTCATAGAAAATTGTCCAGTTGGAACATAGCTTATTACTAGTTCTCTCATTTGCTGTTTGTTTTCTATTTCTCCAATTTGTTCTTTAATTCTTTTTTTTTTTATATTTGTCTTTCGTTATTGGTATATATATATATATATATATATATATATATATATATATATATATATATATATATATATTTAATTTATTGGGGTGACAAGTGTTAGTAAAGTTACATAGATTTCAGGTGTACAATTCTGTAATACATCATCTATAAATCCCATTGTGTGTTCACCACCCAGAGTCAGTTCTCCTTCCATCACCATGTATTAGATCCCCCTTATCCTCATCTCCCACCCCCCACCCCCCCTTACCCTCTAGTAACCACTAAACTATTGTCTGGTTGTTTGTTTTTTTGTTGTTGAGTTTCATGAGTTCCTTGTATATTTTTGATATTAGCCCCTAAACTATTGTCTGTGTCTATGAGTTTTTGTTTCTCATTTGTTTGTCTTGTTCTTTTGTTGTTTTTGGTTTATATACCACATATCAGTGAAATCATATGGTTCTCTGCTTTTTCTGTCTGACTTATTTCACTTAGCATCGTACTCTCAAGATCCATCCATGTTGTCACAAATGTTCCTATATCATCTTTTCTTACCACCGAATAGTATCCCATTGTGTATATATACCACAGCTTCTTTATCCATTCATCTATCGAAGGACATTTTGGTTGTTTCCATATCTTGGCCACCGTAAACAAAGCTGCAATGAACATTGGAGCACATGTGTCTTTATGGATAAATGTTTTCAGATTATTTTGGGTAGATACCCAGGAGAAAGATTGCTGGGTCATATGGTAATTCTATTTGTAATTTTTTGAGGAACTTCAACACGGCCTTCCATAGCGGCTGCACCAATCTGCATTCCCACCAATAGTATATGAGGGTTCCTTTTCTTCCACAGTCTCTCCAACACTTGTTACTATACGTCTTGTTGATGATAGCCATTCTGACTGGGGTGAGGTGATATCTCATTGTGGTTTTTATTTGCATTTCTCTGATGATTAGTGATGTTGAGCATTTTTTCATATGTCTATTAGCCATTTGTATGTCCTCTTTGGAGAACTGTCTCTTCAGGTCCTCTGCCCATTTTTCAATTGGGTTGTTTGCTTTTTTGTTGTTGAGTTGTATGAGTTCCTTGTATATTTTGGATATTAGCCCCTTATTGGAGACACTGTTTGCAAAAATCTTCTCCCATTCAGTTGGTTGCCTCTTTATGTAGTCGATGGTTTCTCTTGCTGTGCAGAAGCTTTTAAGTTTCATATAGTCCCATTCGTTTATTTTAGCTTTTACTTCCATTGTCTTTGGAAGTAAATGTCTCTTTGGAGAAATGTCTCTTCAGGTCCTCTGCCCATTTTTCAATTGGGTTGTTTTTTTTTCATTGTTGTTGAGTTTCATGAGTTCCTTGTATGTTTTGGATATTAGCCCCTTATTGGAGACACTGTTTGCAAAAATCTTCTCCTATTCAGTTGGTTGCCTCTTTATTTTGTCTTATGGTTTCTTTTGCTGTGCAGACGCTTTACATTTCATATAGTCCCATTCATTAATTTTAGCTTTTACTTTCATTGCCTTTGAAGTCAAATTCATAAAATGCTCTTTGAACCCAAGGTCCATAAGTTTAGTACCTATGTTTTCTTCTATGCATTTTATTGTGTCAGGTCTTATGCTTAAGTCTTTGATCCATTTTGAATTAATTTTGGTACATGGTGACAGATAGCAGTCCAGTTTCATTCTTTTGCACGTGGCTATCCAATTCTCCCAGCACCATTTATTGAAGAGGCTGTCTTTGCTCCATTGTATGTTTTTAGCTTCTTTATCAAAAATTATCTGTCCATATTTATGTGGTTTTATTTCTGGGTTCTCAATTCTATTCCATTGGTCTATGTATCTGTTTTTCTGCCAATACCATGTTGTTTTCATGATTGTAGCCCTGTAGTACAAGCTAAAGTCAGGGAGTGTGATATCTCCAGTATTGTTCTTTTTTCTTAAGATTGCTTTGGTTATTCGGGGTCTTTTGTGGTTCCAAACAAATCTGATGATTTTTTGTTCTATTTCTTTAAAAAATGCCATTGGGATTTTGATGGGGATTGCATTAAATTTATATATTGCTTTGGGTAATATGGCCATTTTAACTATGTTGATTCTTCCAATCCATGAGCATGGAATGTCTTTCCATTTCTTTGTGTCTTCTTCAATTTCTTTTAAAAATGTCTTATAGTTTTCAGCGTATAGGTCTTCCACATCCTTGGTTAAGTTTATTCCTAGGTATTTTATTCTTTTTGCTGCAATTGCAAAAGGAATTGTTTTTTGTATTTCATTTTTTGAGATTTCATTGTTAGTATATAGGAATGCAATGGACTTTTGTACGTTGATTTTGTAGCCAGCAACTTTACTGTATTCGTTGATTGTTTCTAAAAGCTTTTTGGTGGAGTCTTCAGGGTTTTCTATATATAGCATCATGTCATCTGCAAAGAGTGATAATTTAACTTCTTCATTCCTAATTTGGATGCCTTTTATTTCTTTGTTTTGCCTGATTGCTCTGGCAAGGACTTCCAACACCATGTTGAAAAGCAGAGGTGATAGGGGACAGCCCTGTTGTGTTCCTGAACGTAGAGCAAAGGGCTTCAGTTTTTCACCATCATTTATGAGATTAGCTGAGGGCTTGTCATATATGGCTTTTATTATGTTAAGGTATTTTCCTTCTATACCTATTTTATTAAGTGTTTTGATCATAAATGGTTGTTTTATCTTGTCAATTGCTTTTTCTGCATCAATTGGTATAATCATATGATTTTTGTCCTTTATTTTGTTTGTTCTTTAATTCTTTTTTCCTCCTTTTGGATTGATCAATAATTTTTATTCTATTTTACCACCTCAACATTTTGTTTCATCTCTTAGTATAATTCATTTAGAGTTTTCAAGAGAAATTACTAACTGAATCCTTACTTTAATACAAATTAGTTTAAGTTGGTTCTTGTTTATAATCAAGAATCTTGCAGATAATTTAGTCTATTCACCCTCTCATACTCTTTTTGCTATTGCCATATAATTTACTTTTATATTTTATATATATATTATTATACTACTAAGCTTTTTTATGATTTTTGCTCAAAATGATCAGTAGTCATATATTTACCCACTCCAGTGCCCTTTGTTGCTTTATCTGTGATTCTTTTAGCCCGAAGAATTTCCTTTATTATTTCTTGTAATGTCGGTCTACTTCCAACAAATTACATCAGCTTCCCCCACCCACATCTTTATTTCACCTTTATTTTTGAAGTATCTATTCAGCGAGTATAGCAATCTATATACGCAGGTTTTCTTTTGGTTAGGGGTCATTTTTCTTTGAAAACAGCATTCCATTTTTTCTCTGGATTCCATGATTTCTTTGAGAAGTAACCATATTCTTAATGTTATTCCCCTAATGGCAATATGTCTTTTTTCTAAGACTTTATGATTAGTTTCTTTTTAGTTTATAGCTGACTATGATGAGACTAGGTAAAAATTCCATCATATATTTCTTTCGTAGGGTTTCCAGAGCTTTTTAAAATGTGGATTAAAGATTTGCATCATTTTATAAGTTTCCCAGAAATTACTTCCAGAAACATTCCTTCTCTTTTGTTTTGCCACATTTCTCTTTGTTCCTTCTGGTGCCCAATTCTGCCTATGTTAGGTCATTTGACTCTCACATGTCACACTTTTTTTTTGCATCTTTTTTTTTTTTTAAGATTTTTTTTTTTTTTTTAATTGGGGAAAGAGAACAGGACTTTATTGGGGAACAGTGTGTACTTCCAGACCTTTTTTTCCAAGTCAAGTTGTAGTCCTTTCAGTCTTAGTTGTGGAGGGTGCCATTCAGCTTCAAGTTGTTGTCTTTTCGGTCTTAGGTGTCTGGAGGGCGCAGCTCAGCTCAGCTCCAGGAGTTGAACCGGCAGCCTTGTGGTTGAGAGCCCACTGGTCCATGTGGGAATCGGACCGACAGCCTTCGGAGTTAGGAGCATGGAGCTCTAACCGCCTGAGCCACCGGGCCGGCCCACATTTTTTTTTTTTTTCTAGTCTCTCTTTCATATCTTTTTCTTTCTCTATATATGCTACAGTTTGACTCTTTTCTATTATTCTGCCTTTGATTTCACTAATCATATCTTCCCTGCTGTCTAGTTTTCTGTTAACCAAAATAAGAAGTTCTTAATTTCAGATGTGGTGTTTTACAGTCCCAGAATGCCCATTTAATTCTTTTTATAGATTCCAATTTTCTGTTGAAGTTTCTCTCATCCATTTTTCCAGTCTTGTACTCTATTTCCTTGAGTATATTGATTATATGTTCTTGATTATATGTTCTTGATTGATTATATTTACTTTAAGGTCCTTCTTTCTAATTCTAACATATAGATCTTCTGTCAGTCTACTTCTATTGACTGATTTTTCTTAGTTATTGTTCACACTGTATGCTTCTTGACTCATCTACAATATGTTTTCTTTTATGCCAGACAATGAGTAGAAAAATCACCATAAAGATTGCATTTTATATTATTTTTCCACCAGTAATGATTTAACTTTTCCAGATTCAAAGACATTGAGATGGGGTAGGTTGCAATATAAGGTAGTAGCAGTCAACCTCTGGTTAAAGTCGTTAAGGGACAATTGGCACAGAATTGTAATTGAAAGTCTAGTACATTCACTACCCGGAATGACTGACTCAGTCAGATTTTTACTGTTTTTGAGCTTTACTCTCCAGCCTCCTGCACCATACTGTTTCTAAGTGTGACATGTATCTTGAGGAGAAATCTAATTGAAGTTTGAGCACTTTCCATTTCTTAAGTGAGGCTTTTCTTCCAAATAATGTAAAACAATAGGAGATTTCAGTCTTCTTTTTCGAAATGTCGAACCTCTCATGCAGCCTCCAGAATCAGCAAGTGAATCGTGATGGGAAAAATGGCTATCATGCATTTAGAGCTCCTAATTTATAAATTGACATTCCAGATCATTTCAATGTCCAAATGTTTTTTCTGGTTGCTCTTTTTACCAGCAATGTCCCATACTAGGTGGAATTACACCTCTCCATCCCGAGCAATATTCATGTTCTTTCCCAAAACCTCAGAATATGACTTTATTTTCAAACAGCATCACTGCAGACATACTAAGTGAAGATGAGGACATAACTGAAGTAAAATGATACCAGTAATATGACTGGTATCTTTGTAAAAAGGGGAGCAGTGACACAGAGACAGAGACACACACTGGGAAAATGCCCTGTGAAGACACTGGAAGAAACTGGAGCGATGCAGGAGAAGGACAAGGGCTACCAAGGGTTAATGGCTACCACCAGAAACTAGGAAAAGGCAAGGAAGTTTCTATCCAGAGTCGCTGAGGGAGCATGGCCCTGCTGACTCTGATTTTGGACCTCTAGCATCCAGAACTGTGACAGAATAAATTTCTGTTGCTTTAAGCTGCCTGGCTTGTGGTACTTTGTTATGGTTGCTCAAAGAAACTAATATTCCTTCATTCAGACCAACCTAGATCATCAGCCTGCCTCCAGAACCTGCAGATACCCTCAAATAATAAAGCAACTGGTACATCTGCCCACTTTTGCAGTTCTCCTCTGTTAATTCATTTTGTCTTTGTTGCTTCTTTATATCTTCACTGTCTAAATTTTTTGATATTTTCATTTTTTGGGCGTTTTAAAGTTATGCAGCAACAGAATTTTCATTTGCTTTGCAATCCATCCTGCCTAACACCTGAAGTTCCTCCTTTATTCTTAATTGTCACCCCTGCAATCCCAATTTTGAGGTATAAATAAAGCCTGTCATTTGTAGTGTTTAAAGTGTTTATACTTTTGTTAATTTTGGTTTTGTTTTTAAGCATTTCAAAATTTAAATTAGAATATTACTATAGCCCTTAAGTGTTTTAACTCTGTGGTATTGTTAGAATATAGGTTTATACATTATTAATTAACAGTGAGCTTGATTTCAGTAAGTTTTACTTAAATTGTCTGATTATGCTAGATGTAAATAATAAGTTAAATCAATAATAAATTTAAAGTATTAGTAATATAATTTAATTATTCTAATTGTTCATTTAAATAACCTAGTAATAAAAGCAACAAAGACTTAAAACTGTTTTCTAATAACTGTATACTGTTCTATTTTTGAACCAATTTAAGGATCCATTTCCTTTACAATTATAGTCTGTTACCCACTGATGTTCATTTACAGTGTCCTTTCTATGACTTCTCCCTGTCACCTCCAGTAACTTCCAGAGGTATCCCTTAACACAAACATTCTCCCCTGGCTGCCCTGAGGGTACCACAAACTTAACGTGTCTAAAACTAACCTCATTATAACTCGACTTTGAGTTCCTTCTTTTTGCATCTCTGGTTAAATAAATGATGTATTCATCCACTCTGTCTCCTAAGATGCGGGAGTAAGTGATCCTTTTCTCATCTTCTCATCAACTGGTGACCAAATGCTGTTAATTCTACCATATGACATCTTCCACACTTGTTCCCTCCTTTTCATTGCTACCTGAATTCAAATCTTTATACTACTGCTGTGGTTTAGTTCCCCATTATCTTTCACCTTAAATATTAGAATAATCTCCCTCTTTAATCTTGCTTTTGATACCAGTGTTTCGCTCCTCCATTTTATGCTGAAAACTAGTCTCAAAGGTATTCATATACAGAATGAATCTCATCATGTTACAGTCGCTCTTAAAGTTCTTTCTTAGTGCTCCAATGTCTACAAAAAGGAATCCCAATTCCTTTACTCCAGTCAAAACTCTTCAATTTCATCATTTACCTTTTGCAAGTGTCATCTTCTATTTCTGAAACCCATGAAATCTGTCCTTCAGCCATTTCACAAATTGTGCTCTTCCATTTTAGAGTGTCATGCCTACTTAAGCCCCTGTAATTTTATATATGCTAAGTCTAGCTTAGTGAAGACCCTGCCTCAAGATATTTGTCAATTCCACTGAGCTTACATTCTCATGCTTCCTAATAACTCCAGTTTCATGTTCTCAAAGAAACTCTGTTTCTCTTACATTTCATTTTCTGTGCCTTTTGTCTTTTTGTCACATACCAATCCAGATATTGAATGCAGACCCTCCACTTCCTTAATTTTTATGCCACCAAGTAACCACTCGTATAGGCATCTATGTGTGTAACGAACTACTAACAATAAAATGAGGAAGAGATAAATGGGTTCAGAGCAATATAGAAATACTTCAGCCATGAGGGCATTTCTGGGGGTCTAGTAAGTTTCTATGTCTTGAGACAGTGGTGGTTACTAGGATGTGTTTATTTTGAGAAAAATTAATGTATAGCTCTGATTTCTACACTACTCTATGTTAATGTTTTAATTAATTAGAGTTCACCAGCAAATAAAATTCCTATGGTCACTATAGGCAGCCTAGGATTTCTTCCAATCTACAATTTCCCACAGTACTCTCCCCACCAGCTCCTACTCCCCACCAGCAGTCTGATATCATGGTGGCTCGATCCCTCTGCCTGTCTTTTCCTGTAACCATTACCTCCCTTCTCCTCAATCTTTCAATACACCAAAATAAATACCTCTCTATTTCATATGTTGGACTGCTTAGTTATTTCTTTGTATTTTTGTCTCCTTCAAAATTCTAGCCTTGGGAAGGATATGCTCCCCTTTTGAACCCAAAGCTTCTGCTACAGTTACTTTGCCATACAGAAAGCCATTTACTCCAGAGAAAAATGATGTCATTCCCACAACAGATGAAGCAGCTACAGCAATATATTATTTTCCACTGTATGACACCATGGAAATGTAACTTTCACATTGTCACACCAGCATGTAGACATTTTGTGCTCCTCTTTCTACATTAAGTTATAGACTTCTCGAGAAGAGGCGCTAGCTTCCTCATCTCTCCTTTCCAAATTCCTGGCATGATGCCTGGCATATAACAAGAATTTGATAAATATTGTTAAATAAACGTGACTTTATTTCTCTTAGATCGTCAGTGTTACAATGGCTAGATGACCTAGAACAGTGGTTCCCAATCAGTATCATCGTTGATTTGTTAACTGGGTCTAGAATTCTTATGTGGTTGAGCATTGTGTGTAGAACGAACTATGCCTCACATATCCTTGTGTGAACATGTGTATTGTTATACACAGAGGTACCTTATTTTAAAGCACAAGCTGTTGCAGTTAACAAATTATAAATTAACTTTTTTTTAATTACTGATGTCATAGGAGTTTATTGCCGCTATGTATTTCCTATATCAAAAGATACTAAAAGTACAAATAACATTTATGGAGTGTGTGGAGATTTTTGAGACTAAAAGGATTTCCTATATTCAATAAAGTTGGTTCCACTAGCTTGGAGGTGTTTCTTTTCCCTTCCTGTTGCAGTAAGATTCCAGCTATGTCCACATTTTCTCTGATGAATATGTCTCATGAGGACTGGAAGTAGGTTAATTAAAGGATACTTCCTTAAGTATCAGATTTTTTTTTTCTTAACATTTTGTTTGCATTTAAAATGTGTATTAGTGGTTTAGCCATTATTCAAAACACATCATCATCTCTCAGTCTGGAAACATGACTGGAAAAACCAAAACTGCATTGAGAGGAAATAATTGTCTGGGTGAAGAGTAGCTAGACGATTATAAAAAAAAAAAAAAAAAAAAAAAAAGTATCACAAGAGCCAAATAAAATAAACTAAGTGCCACAGCTAACCCCAAATTTAGAGATTCCTCATCCTTGTGCTATATTAACATTTCCAAGATTGTGTTTGGAAAGAAAATTAATCCTCTGTGGAAAAAGCATTCCATGGTTATATCTATTGGGATTATTGCCTTCTGCATCCATTTTTTGGAGACTCATAATATACATCAACACTTTGGAAAGAACAAATGGTGCAAAAAATTTTAAATACCCTTCTTTAATCTAGCATCTCCTCTTTTTGCTTTACTATGAACTCAACCTTCTTTTATAATGGTGATCAGCACTGTACTTCAGGAAAGACTACACTAGGACAATATTACTAACCCTTCATTAAAGAGAAATTTGATCATATTATCCTAGGGTATGTGGTGAAATCTGCTGAGCAGAAGCCCATCTCTGTCTTTACATCAGCCAAAGAATTAAGTTAATTGGAATTTGATGTGACAATTTTGGCTTAATACAGGTCTTGGATTTTTTACATTTTGATATATTTTTCTCCATCTTGGAGTCTGCTTTAAAGAAATAAATGGAATATAAAGACAGATCAAGCCCCCAGATACTAAGATATCAAAGTTTTGAGAAACATAATCTGTCACATTTCTTATTTTAATTCCAGAGTTTAAGAAATGAAAATAATTATCTATCCAAGTATATGGTAGTTCATGTAATTTTCCATGATGAATATCCACCAACAAAAAGGACGCAATGAGATTCCCAGAAGAAAGCCCTTGCACTGGAAACCGTGAAGTTTCCCAAACTCTTGTGACACTGGAATTGGAACCTAAGATATATCAAAAGTATTTAAAATGAACTAAAGGGAGACCTGAAAAATTGGCTCAGTCAGTCAGTCACTTGAGGCATACAGGTGCATTGTAAAAAGCACTGGATTTAGAACCAGACGATCTATATTAAAAAACGGAATCTGTAGCCACTACCAGGCCTCTTTGAGACTTGGTTTTCTTGTATACAAAATGGGATTATTATTCAAAATAATACCTAACTCATAGGATTCTAGTGAGGCTTCGATATGATGATGTATGGGAAGACACTTAAAGATGTGATAGGAAAAATGCCTGCTTCCAACAAAGATGAAGTAATAAAAATTGGATTTACTCTCCTGCTTGAAATAACAACAATAAAACAAGACAAAACATGTAAAACCCAATTTTTGGGACATTGAACATCAAACAATGAATGATAGTTATTCTTAAGAGACAAGAAATAAATGAGATGAACACTCTTAGTTTAGAAGATAAAATTGTGAATTCAGAGAGACCAAGGAAGCTGCAGAGCACAGGAGCAAAGAGGTGAGAGCCGCATTAACGGAGAACTGGAGGGCTGCAGAGGCTCCCTCCAGAGTATTCAGCTGAGCGTTGATCTCAACATGCATTTGAGGCCTGAGAAAGAACTACCCTGAAGGACTAGAGAGAAACAGTGTCCCTAGCACCCATGTGGGACAAGGAACATTTTCTGTCCCTAGCAGTCAGACTGGAGAATCTCACAGTTCAGAGAGTTAAAACAATACTTAAGAGAAATTGTATACCATTAGCTGACTATATTAGAAAGACAAAAGTCTCAAATCTATGACAAAAGAATCACCGTAAGAAATTTGGAAAATAAGAGCAAATTAAACCCAAAGTAAGTAGAAGAAAGGAAGTAATAGATTAGAATGAAAATAAATGAAATATTAACATAAAGCAAACACAATAGAGAACATAAATGAAACTAAATCAATGAAGCTAAACCTTATTCTTTTAAAAGATCAATAAAGTTGAAGAAGAAAAAAAAAGATTGATCAGGAAAAGAGAGGAAACACAGATTACCAATATCAGGAATGAGAGAGGTAGCATCACTGCAGAGTCTACAGATATCAAAAGGAAAATAAGAAAATGTTTTTAAAAAACAATGTTATCAAATAAGTCAACTTAGAAAAAATGGGAAAAAATCTTTGAAATGCAGAGACTACCAAAGTTTACTGAAAAATAGTCAACCTGAATAGTTCTATATCTGTCAAAGAAATTAAATTTGTTGTTAAAAACTTTACCACAAAGAAAACTCCAAGCCAGATGGTTTCACTGGTGAATTGCTACCAAATATTTAAGGAATTTTACATAAACTCTACCAGAAAATTGAAGAGGCAGGAGTACTTTCCAATTTAATCAATGAGACCAGCACTACCCTGATATTAAAACCACACCAAGATATCACAAGAAAAAAAACTACAGATTGATACACTTCAGAGATTGGTGTAAATATTCTAAACAAAATATTAGTGAATCATACCGAACAGTATGTAAAAAGTATATTATACCATGACCAAGTAGAAGTTATCCCAAAATGTAAGGTTGATTTAATAATAATAAATTTATCACTTTAATTTATTATATTAAAAACCCACAAAATTATTAAATATGTCACAATTAATATTAATTTATGATAAATTCTCAGCAAACTAGCAATAGACTAAACTTCCTCAAGCTAATAAGATTTCCCCCTAAGATCAGGCAAGGAGGTTGCCTCTCACCACCAGAGGTTTTAGTCAGTGAAATATACATCAATTAAAGAAATAAAAAGGCACCCAGATTTGAAATGATAAATTAAAACTGTCTTTTTTAACAAATGACATGATTGTCTATTTAGAAAATTCAATGATATCTACAAAAAGTTTTAGTGAGTTTATGAAGTTTGTGATATACAATATTAATATACAAAAATTTATTGTATTTCTATAGCAGTAAACAATTAGAAAGTGAGATAAAAATAGTACCATTTAAAATAATATTAAAAATAAAATACTGAGTGGTAAATCTGGCAATAGATGTGCAAACCTTTATGTTGAAAACTACAAAACATTGCTCAGAAAATTGGAGATTTAAATAAATGAAGAGATACATTATGTGCACGTATCAAAATACCCAATAATGTTAAGGTGTCAATTCTCCCAAAATTCATCTATAGATTTGAAAATTTCCAATCAGAATCTTAGGAGTCTTTTTAAAATAGAAATTGACAAACTGATTTAAAAACTTTTATGGAAATACAAATGACCTATAATACTCAAAATAATTCTGAAAAACAAGAATAAATTTGGTGAGTTAATACTAACTGATTTTCAAGACTCAGTCTGAAAACAGAGTAATCATGCAGTGTGGTATCAGCATAAAAAATAGACAAACAAATCAATAAAACAGAACAGGAAATTTAGAAATAGACCCGCATGTATATGAAAAACTGGTTTTGACAGATGCACAAGCAATTCAGTGGAGAAAAGATAGGCTTCTTAACAAAAGGCACTGGAAATTTTTGATAGCAATAGGTCCAATGGACGATTGCTTATCAACAGAAAGCAATGAACTATTGATACACCTAACAATGTAGCAAATGTCAAAATTATTATGATGACTGAAAGAAACCAGGAAAAGAAACAATACACACTGCATAATTCAATTCCTATGAAACTTTAGAAAATTCAAAGTAATCTATTGCTACAGAAAGAGCAGTGATTGTCTAGGGATGGAAGGGGTTAAAAAGGCTAATGAGAAAACTAATGGAGATGATAGAATGGATACATTCATATCTTGATTGTTGTAATGGTTTCACAAAAGTATACACATATGAAAGCTTATCAAGTTGTTCACTTTCAATACGTGAAGTTTACTGTATTTCAATTATACTTTAATAAAGTTATTAGGAAGTGTTTAAGTGTGATTTCTAGTCAAGATGGTGGAATAGGTAAAGGTTGTGCTTGTCTCCTGTTATGAAAATATCAAAACTACAACTAAACTATAGAACAACCATCATTGAGAATTGCCTGAAGTCTAGCTGACCCAGTCCTACTTTTAAGGACATACAAGAGAAGCCACATCAAGACTGGTAGGAGACACAGAGACAGGGAACAGCCTGGTCTCACAGCTGTGAGTGACCATTAAAAATTGGAAGGGACATATCAGCTGTTGAGGTTCCCCCTCAGAGGAGCAGTGAATGGTTCCAGCCCCACACCAGTCTCCCAGCCCAGGTGACAGTGCTGGGGAGAGAAGTCCCCATAACTTCTGGCTGTAGAAATCAGAAGAGATTGTGGCTGGGTGAGACAGAGGGCAGCTGGAATTCCAGGCAATCCTCTTAAAAGGCTCATGCATGGCCTTACCTGATGAAGGACTGGGCAGAGCGCAGCCTGCTGCTGACCTTGGTCTCTGGTGGTGCCCCTCCCCAGAAAGCCCTTGCACCAGCACACCCAGTGTCCAGAGTCCAACCAAGCCAGAGCCCAGCTGCCTCAAATGGTCAACTGGGTGGGCACCAGAACCCTGCTAAAGAAAATTCTACTCCATAGGGTCAGACCTTGCACAACACCTCCTCCACTTTAATCACAGCTAGTCTTCACAACCAATCAGGCCAAGAGTCAATCCCTCCCAATGACATACAAACAGTGATAAAGGCTCAACTACAATAGAAGGACACACACAACACACAAGGGACACACCTGGAGCACCCAACTCAGGTGACCAGGGAGACTGTAACACTGGGCTCCAGAGGACATCCACTACATGAGGCCATGCTACTTACAATGGGAGACATAGAAGACCTACCTAATACATAGGAACACAGGGAGGAAGCCAAAATGGAGAGACAAAAAAACATGTCCCAAATGAAAGTACAGAACAAAGCTCCAGAAAAAGAACTAAACAACATGGAAACAAGAAATCAACAAGATGAAGTGTTCAAAACACTGGTTATAAGGATGCTCAATGATCTCAGTGAGAACTGCAACAAAGAGATAGGAAACATAAAAAGAAACAGTCAGAAGTGAAGAACTTAAATGAATACATTAGAAGGAATCAACAGTAGATAACATGAAGCAGAGTACCAAATCAGTGATTTAGAAGATAAAGTAGCAGAAAACACAAGCAGAAGAGTAAAAAGAAACAAGAATTTAAAAAATAATAATAATAATGAGGATAGTTTAAGAGGCATCTGGGACCACATTTAGCATACCAACATTGGCCTCATAGGGGTACCAGAAGGAGAACAGAGAGAACAAAGGATTGAAAACCTATTTGAAGAAATAATGATGGAAAACTTCCCTGACCTTGTGAAGGAAATAAACATACAAGCCCAGAAAGGACAGTGAGTTCCGAAGAAGGTGAACCCGAAGAAGTAAAATGTCAAAAGTTAAAGACAAAGAAAGAATCTTAAAAGCAGCAAGAGAAAAGCAGGTAGTTACCTACAAGGGCGCTCCCACAAGACTGTCAGCTGGTTTCTCAACAGAAACTTTGCAGGCAAGAAGGGATTGACAGGAAATATTCAAAGTGATGAAAAGCAAGGAACTATAACCAACATTGCTCTACCCAGCAAAGATAGCATTTAAAATAGAACAAATAAAGAGCTTCCCAGAGAAGGAAAAGCTAAAGGAGATATCACCAAACCAGTATTACAAGGAATGTTAGAAGGCCTTTTTAAGATGGGGGAAAAATAAATATAAATAAATAAATAAATAAATAAATAAATAAATAAATAAATAAATAAATAAATAAATAAATAAATTGAATAAAATGGTAATAACTGCATATCTATCAACAATTACTTTAATTATAAATGGATTTAATGCTCCAATCAAAAGATAGGGTGGCTGAATGGATAATAAAACAACACCCTTATATATGCTGCATACCAGAAACTCATTTCCAATCAAAGGACAAAAAAATAAAAGGATGGAAAAATATATTTCATGAAAATGGAAATGGGCAGAAAAAACTAGGGTAGCAATACTTACACCAGACAAAACAGACTTTTAAACAAAGGCTATAATGAGAAACAAAGAAAGACCCGGTAATCCTATTTCTGGGTGTTGATCCAACGAAACCAAAAACGCTGCTTTGAGGGAAAATGTGCATCCATATATTCATTGCAGCATTGTTTACAATGGCCAAGATGTGGAGGCAGCCTGGGTGTCCATCGATGGATGAATAGATAAAGAGTAGGTGATGGAAGGAAAACTGACTCTGGGTGGTGAACACACAATGGGATTTATAGATGATGTAATACAGAATTGTACTCCTGAAATCTATGTAATTTTACTAACAATTGTCACCCCAATGAATTAAACAAAAGAAAAGAGTAGGTGGTACATATATGCAATGGAATATTGCTTGGCCATGGAAGGGAATGGGTTTTTGCCATCTGTGGTGGCGTGGATTGACCTGGAGGATATTGTGCTTAGTGGAGTATGTCACAGATGCAATGTGATTTTGCTTATATGTGGAATCTAAAGAACAAAATAAACAAAAGCAAACAAACTCGGAGATACAGAAAACATTTAGATGGGAGGGGGTTGGCGGAAGTAGGTGAAAAAAAGAAGGGATTAAGAAGTACAAATTGGTTGTTACAAAGTAGTCATGGAGATGTAGGTATAGCATAAGGAATATAGTCAATAATACAGTAATAACTATGTATAGTGCCAGGTGGGTACTAGACTAGAGAGGAGGGTCACTTCTTAAGTTGTATAAATGTCTGACCACTATGCTATACACCTGAAATTCATATAAATAATATTGAATGTCAACTATAATTGAAAAATTTAAAAAGAGGGAAAAAAGGTGAAGGAATAAGAAGTTCAAATTTCCAGATGTGAAACAAATAAGTCATAGGGATGTAATGTACAGCATAGAAATATAGTCAATACCATTGTGATAGCATGGTACTGTGTCAGATTGTTGCTGGACTTATCATGGTAATCACTTCTTTAGGTATATAAATGTTGAACAACTATGGTATATACCTGAAACCAATATAATATTGTACATATGTTAGTTATATTTTAATACAAATCTTGAAAACAAAGGAGGTTGCATATTCTTAAACAATAAAACTTGCTCCATAGAGGTGAACTTAGCTCTAAAAGTAGTCATCTAAAAAACTAATTATGGAATCTTTAAGGTATGAGAAGCCTCAGGGTTTATGAGGGTGATATGTTAATTTTTCCTTTCCTCCAGGAAAGAATGGTAAGAATGCTACCTACTTGATATGGCTGATTAACCCTCCAGCCCCAAGATGCCTATCTCTGTAACATGTGTGATTATGGGCTCTGGTTACAGATATTTACTTTCTTTCGTCACTTTTCGCTCCTAGAATTGTCATCCTTTGTTCATACATACATACATGTGACACACGTACATGCATACATACATACATGCATACATACATGCATGCACACATACATACAAAATCTTTAAGTGCACATTGGCTTCAGGCAATTCTAGCAAATAACCATACAACTAAATCCTTTATCTCTTATATCTCTTGTGATTTTGATGTCCATAACCAAATAGGAATTTATTTTACAGAATTTCTTCCTCTTACTTTTAATCCCTAACCTCTTCCCTTTAGAGCTGCCCAGTGTAGCATTATATCCTAGTCTCAGATACCTCAGTAGCCTGTGTAATAGACAGGAGAGCTTCTGAGTGAAGACCTGGGTTAAGTGTGCTCCACCACTCACTCCCTCTGTAACCTCGGACCAGTTACCTAGTCTTGCCTTCTTCATTTATAGAAGTTAGTTAATATTTATATTTTACAGTCAGTATGAAGATTTTAAAAAGATGACATATGTAAAGATTCTATTAAAAAGATCTCTAGAAATGTACTAAAACTTTGTACGGACAAAGTTATCCCAATAGATTGTGCTTTAGAAAATACTTGCATTTAAGTGATTGTGAAAAAAAAAATGTACCGCATGGTGTGAGTAAATACATTTTCCAATAATCTCTAGGCTAGGAATGATGACCAATAGCATATTATGAGAATGCAACATATAAAGCAAACAAACAAACAGATGTTTTCTCTGCCTCTCATTGGTCTTATATTAATGTAGGTGTTTTAGTCTAGTATACCTGCCTGATGACGGGTGCCATTCCCTGAGCCAATATATAGAGCTAATTTTAATTTTAATTTCATGGCTGAGTGTCAGATGCTATATATGAGTTTACCCACATCACCAGGGCAACTGAGTAGGATAGTTGTTGCCACAGCCCTCATGGTTGGCCTGGTGTTTTCACATTTCAGTAATTGCCCATGTCACAACTTTTCAAAGTTGTGGAGGACTAAAACCCAGGCCAGGTGGCTATTAAATAAAGAAGCAACTGTCCCCAACAGCTGTGATGTGGAATTGAGGTGATAAGAGAACCTTTTGTCAAAGATATGAAAGAGCTTTACTAAGTTATCACTGGACCCTTACAATGTTGGGTAATGCTAGGGTGGAATCCAGGGGAAGCATATGATCTGTTACTTCAAGGTATTAACATAAAAGAATACGACAGATACATTATTTATCTCTTCAGTAAATGCTTATTGAATACCTCGTACATACCATTCTTTTTTTTTTCTTTTTCTTTTTTCTTTTTTTTTGTGTTGGAACTACAGCAATAAAGAAAACACGCAAAAATACTTACCTTCATGGAGTTTCCATTCTTGTTAGTGGGAGACAGATTAAAACAAAATAGATAAGTGAATTATGTATCATATTAGATGGTGATAAGTGCTGAAAACTTCAAGCAGGGAAGCATGATTTAAATTGTTAGGGAGGAAGCAATTTAAATAGGGTGGTCAGGAATGACCTTATTGAGAAAGTGACTTTGTATACACAACAGGAGATGAAGGAGTAACCCAGGTGGACATAAGGGAACATGGTTTGAGGAGCAGAAATTTGCAGACACAAAGACTAGAGAGGGGTGTGAGCTGTCTTATTTGAGGAAGCAATTGGAAGGAAGGCCAGTATGGAAGAAGCAGAGTAAGTTGGGGGGAACTAGTAGGAGATGACGGCAAAGAGGTAACAGAGGGTGAGTTTTCATAGAGCTTTCTTAACGTTGCATTGACTTTGGCTTTTACTTAAGTGAAACATAAAATCATTAGTGGAGTTGGACAAGGGAAGAACGTCAACTAGCTTTTTTTTTTTAAAGATCACTTTAGCTGTCATGTTAAGAATAAATGTCAGTTGTGGGCAAAAAAGAAACCAGAGAGATGATTAGAAGTCTGTTGCAGTAATAAGATGAGAGATGATGGCTTAGATCTCGTCAGTAGCAGTGGAAGCAATGGGCATTTTTTGTTACCTCCATTTCTTGAGTACTTCTATATGCCAGGAATTGTGGAAGGGAGATTCAAGTACAGTTGTATCATTTATTCCCCAATTCTATTGGGTAGTAGTAGTATAATTATTTTGTTCAATAGGAAACTAAAGCTTGGAGAGGTTCACTAGTTTTTCTGGGACAAGTTGCACTGCAAGTACTTGATCTCAGTCTGACCCCTCAGTCCATGCTCAGCTCACTCTGCCACAAGGTATCTCAGGTTTAAAGCAATGCTGGAATGCCTGACCCAACTAGAAAGAGTCACAGAAATCTATGGATAGGAGAAATCACTGCAGGTCAGGGTATCCAACGGTAATTGGAAGGAACAGCATGGATGTGCTATGGATAAGTGGAGAGAGGTCAAGAGAGACAATAGCCTGAGCAAATAAGAAAGTACTGCTGGAGCAGAAGAGTCCATAATGCAGAGGGCTTCTGTTTGCTTGTGGACAATAATGATAGCTTTCCAATTCACAAATCATGGGATAGAAAAGAGCTGAGTTCCCCGAGTCACTTGGAAGACTTAGGACAGCTTCACAATCTTCATCAGACTGTGATGGATGTGAGCAAGAAGTAAACTTTTATGGTATTAAGCTACTAGAAATTTGAGGGTTGTCACAGAGGTTTGTTAGTTACCCTGCTATTGTTGTGATCCGTAAATACTACTCTACTCCAAAGTGACTACAAGAATTAGAGGATCTATCTGTTGCCATGGTGATTCTCACTGACCCTCTCAATTCAATGTTTGTAATATATTCAGAGTATTTGATCTGTTGCTTTCAAAATATTTTACTGATTAAATTCAAGACTTCAAGACAGAGTAGATATTACATATGACTTAAGTGGCACATGATTTCTTTTCAAAAAATAAAATATTGATACAAATTCAGGGCAATTTATTAAATTTCTATTGTATCTTATTTATCAAATTATCTTTTTGTTTGAAGGTACCTTTAATATGAGGTTACACATGTTAATGCAAAAATGAGTGAAATGGGTCTTAAAAGTTCTAGGTATTACAGAAGGTAGTGAATGCATGTGTCTGGGGAGATTAGGGCTTCAAGATAGTTAGCATTTGAATTGAGTCCTGAAGGTTGATTTGGCTGTAAGAGGGAAATTTGAAGCAGAGTATTCAAAACATAGAAGACTAGATAAACTGAAGAATAGAGTTGAGAAAATAAAAAGCCTCTTCAGGTGATAGAGGATAAACTTGCTCAACCAGAGTGAAAATGAAAGTGGGGGAAGATTTCCTAAGGATCGTGCATGCTAGGCCATGACTTCAGGCATTTTCTTCTACAGATTAATTGTTGAAGATTTTTGAACAAGAAAAACTATATAATCAAAATCACAGTTAAAAAAGTTAATCTGACAGTATTATTCAGAATTTATTGGACGAAGGAGAGATTAGTATTGGATGTGAGCAAGGAATAAACTCTCCTTGTATTAAGCCACTAGGAATTTCAGTGTCACAGCAGCTAAGGTTGGACGACAGAAAAATGGCATAAACTCGGTGCCTCCCAGGGTTGGGGGAAGGGAGGAGTCAAGGGTGACCTTAAGGTTTTAATTATATGTTATTGAGAAAGTCGTGTTAATAGAGAAATAGAAAAATAGAAAAAAGGGACAAATTGGGGAGACAGGATGAGTTTCGCTTAAAATATTTCAAGTTTAAAGTTACACGGATAGAAATGCATGGAGACAATTAGAAGTGGTAACAGTATGCAGTGGTAATGAAGACTCCACTGCTGCAAAATTACTAACAGTAAGTAGAAATCTAGATGCCTAGATGGAAGCATGAAGAACTCAAAGCTACTAGCTAATGAAGACTGTCCTCCATGTCTCTCTTTCAGACAATAACTGCAGGAACAGCAGGGACCATTAGACAAAAAAATATGTTCCATAAGAAATATGAGATTAACTCATACATTAATAAATATGACAAATGAGATTAAATTGATTTATGGGTGGTGGGTTTACATCAATAAAATGTTACACACATTGGAGACATCATAGTATTATCATTATGGGCAACCTTTGGCATTTGGCAGGCTAGATTTATATCCTGGTTTGGCCACTTATCAGCTCTATGACACTGGACAAGTTGCTTCAGCTTTTTTTTCCTTACTTCCTTCAGATGTAAATTTGGGATGATATTAAATGCTTACCTGTTCGCTATCTTATGAGAAGAACATGGAATAGTACCAATAAAGCACTTAACATTGTGTCTTAGTCAGCTGAGGTTATCATAACAAAACACCATAGAGTGGGATGTTTAAGTAACAGAAATTTATTTTCTTACAGTTCTGGAGGCTAGAAGCCCAAGGTCAGGGTGCCAGTATGGTTGGGTTCTGGTGAGAATCTCTTCCTGGCTTACAGTCAGCTGCCTCCTCACATGGCAGAAAGAGAGCAAGCTCTCTAGGGCCCCACCCTCATGATCTCATAAGCCCCATCCCAAATATCCCCAAAGACCCCATCCCCAAAAAGCTCTATGCCAAATATCATCACATTGGCAGTTAGGGCTTTTACATACCAATGTTCTGGGGAAACAATTCAGTCCATAGCACATAGTCTCTGGCATTTAGTAATATCATTATCAGTATTTTTCTTCTGTACAGTATTTTTCTCTAGCAATTTCACAGCGCTAAGAATCCCAAGACTTCAGAACAACAACAATAAAAAAGAATGTGATTCTAAGAAAGAATTGAGCTAAAAATTACATTGTTTGAAAAATGTAACTCAAAACAAATGGAAGTTATGAACCTCTACGGGTCACAGTAGAGAAACACAAGAGGTTTGTGCATTGATGAACTATGTACAAACTCTTGCTTCCTTGAATGTTCTGGGTTAAAATGTTTTCCATGTTCTACTTGAATCAGCATATGTTGAATCTGGGAAATTTTAGCAAAATATAAAAACAGTATTCCAGAGGGTTTTATGGTTCTAGAACACCTTATCTGACATATAGTAAGTTATTTCAAAAGGGGATATTTTTAAAATTCTGGATAACTAGCTGTGTTGGACATCATGCAGGTTTGGAAAATAAAACTGGTGTTTGAACTGACTCTTAGAAGCACATGGCAGGTTTTCTTGAGCAGGACTTTCCTTGATGCCTGAGATTTTCAATTTCTTACTCCAGTTTCTCTGTTACCATTTTTTTTTTTTCTTCCTCCCACATTTCTCAGCTTCTTTAGTGGAAGTAAAGAAGCAGGTATGCACCAGGGTTTCCTTTTATGCTCTCAGGCAATATTTAATTAAGCCTCAATCAGTGACGAGAGAGAAGAAAATGTATCTTGTGATTCTTTCTCTAAACTGAATTAGCTCGTTCAAATAGTCACAGATAACTGGAGAGTGCTCTCCCTTGCAAAATCAGCTTTCAGAGTGCAAGGCACCTGCTATCCTGGATGAGGGAAAGTAGGAGTGGTGAATTGAATCTGAGGTCTGCATTCTTCTTGGCAAATAATTCGGCTCAGGAAATCTGTTAGTCTGTGGTTCTACTTATATAAAATTAAATAATTTGCCTCTTTTGGACAGAAGGCACCCATACAACCCATGGAATACTGAATAGAGCCAAACCAGTAATTATTACAAAAATTAATTGTTGAATTGGAATTCAAATAATGAGTATAGTCGTCTAGCTAATAACAGGTTGTTTTTCCAAAAAACAATTTGACTCATGTTAGGGGTTTTGTTTGTGATCACTGGAACCAATTTTAGCTTGGCTCCCTTAAGTAAAATAAATAAATGTAAATAAAAATAAATACTGTTATTTGGAAGAATATTGAGGCCTCCGGGAATGTACTGGTATTGAAAGACTAAGTTGTGAAACTTGGACCAGCTCCTAGGACTGCGAAACAAGAAGCTTAGCTTTTAGTAGTTTGGCCAGGGTGTAACTGCATTTGCACCCTACCACTTGCTTGTGAATAAATACCGGCCATCCTTTTGCTTTACGTCACTTTCTCCAGATTACTGGAAAGAGGCTTCCAATTTACTGAGCCTGGGTTACATTCTCATTCCCTGGCAACCAGGGCATGGAAAATGTAGGACAACAAGGTTACTTCAACTTCCCTAATGAAAAGATTAGACAGCCTTCTAGAATCTAGGTGCAATGAGTAGCTCATCAAAATTAGGAAGGGATTTGGAGTCTATGCAGCTATATAATGAAGATCACTAACTACATCTTAGTTCAGTAATTAGGAATGATGTAAGTGGTTTTATTACCATCATTGTCATCATAATTAACATTTAATAAGCAGTTACTTGCCTGCTAGGCTCTATTCTTACCCACACTTTCCCAACACTAGCTCATCGTATGCTCCCATCAGTCTTATGAGGTAGCTACTTTGAAAATGAAAGAAAAAATGCTTAGTGAAGTTAAGTAACTTGCACAAGATTACACAGCTAGTAAATGGCAAACAGTTTCAAGCTTCAGGTTGTATAACTTCAAATAACCTAACCCATGTGCACACACACGAGATTGACTTCTCTGCTGCCATTAGACAATTTTATAGATTTTTGAATATACTTGGTACTTAACAAATATTTGCTGAAAGCTCTGGCATATAGCTGGTATTCAATAAATGTTTGTTGAAAGAATAAAGGAATGTATATTATATGTTCATTAAAATGACAGGTGTCCTCCCCCTCTGGAATTCCCACGAGCATGTAGTCTGAACCTTGTACTAAGCTAGTGATCCCACAAATCAAAGGGATTGAAGTCCAGTTTATCGTAAAATCAATGCATATTCACAATACTAAGGTGAACTGTATATTCAAGCAGTTGCTTATCTGTATTACTTCTTTTTAAACTTGATATTTCAGAAAATGTTCCTTTTTAGATAAGAGATTGTATATAGTTGGAATGTCTTTGTGAATCATTTCATTTTTTTCACTCCATGGCTTCCCACTGTGATATTTTAAAAATGGATTCATACTCCTAGAGACTATGTAGGAAAGAGAAGTATTTCCGACACAGGGCAAAAACATCTACAGATGGGCCACAGTTAATATAACGAAATGCAGATCTCACCTTGACCTCTAGCAATAATTAGACCTAAGAAGCAAGAATTATTTTCAAAGGCTAGTAATGTCTCAGTTAGGAATTGCTTCACTGTAGGTAGATATCTGGCCTGATGAACAGTTCACAGATTTCTTTGGAGAATTGACATAATCTGCCTCAGATCTATAGGTTATAAAATATTAATATTAAATTATTATAATTGTAAATGGTTCAAGTTTTCCTCTTGCTCTTTCATTCACTTGCTCTCTTGTTATTATAGTTGTTATTTTACAGATGAGCAAACTAAAGCTCTATAAGTTTCACTGATTGCCCAGGCAAGGACATAGAGCTGACAAATAAAGAGCTAAAATTTGAATCCAAGCCTCTAAAATTCTCTTTTTATTATATTGTGTTGCCTTCTGCAAATACAAAACAAACCCATGGAATACTGGATAGAACTAAACCAGTAGTTTTTATAAAAAATTAATAGTTGAGTTGGAACTCAAATAATTAGTAAGTACTGGTCCAGCTGCTAACATTGAGCCACATTGAACCCAATTTGGAACTTTGCAGAATGATGTAAAGCAGCAAAAATCAGTCAGTCTCTCACTGAGTAGTCTCAAGGAGGTTTAGTTTAGTGGTTTTCACGTTACTGGGTTTTGACTTTTTTAGCACATGATATTAAATACCAGTCTGCTGGCAAAGACCTAGGGTGTATTGTATCTGTCTATTACTCGGGGGATTAGAGTTAAGTTGGGACTGAGTGTAGGAGATAAGAAAGTTAATGTTTCAAGGAATGTCTCCTTTATTATATTTCTCCATGATTCTCTATGTGAATATAGTGCTAGTATTTGAAGAGTGTTTAGTCCAGACATTAGTAATGCTTTACAATGTGATGTATTTTCAATCTATTTGTCCTTAGAAAAGTTGTTTATATATATATATATATATATATATATATATATATATATATATATATATATATATATCAGTTTCCTTGTATAAAAAAATGATGCTAATGGTGATATCTACTCACAGGACTTTTGTAATGGCTAAATTAGAATAACAGTAACATTTCAGTAAATACAAGATCAGACAATTAAGTTCCCAAACTCATCCTAGAAAAAGTGCTATATACCTCACTGCTGAATATCACTATGGTCACCTTCAAAGTACTCCCCTTGGGAAGCTATGCACTGACTCCAGTACCTAGTCCACCCTTCAAAGCAATTTTGGAACTCTTTTTCTGGAATAGCCATCAGAGCTGTCATCCTATTACTCTTGATGTCCTGAGTGTCATCAAAATGTCTTCCTTTCAATATTTCCTTTATCTTCAGGTAATGAAAGAAGTTATTGGGGGCCAGATCAGGTGAGTATGGAGGGTGTTCCAGTACAGTTATTTGTTTACTGACGAAAAACTCCCACACAGACAGTGCCATGTGAGCTGGTGCATTGTCGTGATGCAAGAACCATGAGTTGTTGGTGAAAAGTTCACATCGTCTAACTTTTTCATGCAGCCTTTTCAGCATTTCCAAATAGTAAACTTGGTTAACAGTTATCCAAGTCGGTACAAATTCATAATGAATAATCTCTCTAATATCAAAAAAGTTTAGGGGACAGCTGGATGGCTCAGTTGGTTAGAGTGTGAGCTCTTAACAACAAGGTTGCCAGTTCAATTCCCACATGGTCCAGTGAACTGCGCCCTCCACAACTAGATTGAAAACAACAGCTTCAGCTTGAAGCTGAGCCTCCAGTGGGCAACCAGTTGGCTCAGTGGTTAGAGCGCATGACTCATAACATCAAGATCGCTGGTTCGATTCCCACATGGGCCAGTGAGAAGCAACATCTTGAGCTTGCAGCTTAGCTGTCAGTGGGCAAAAGCTCAAACCGGGCAGCCGGTTTGCTCAGTGGTTAGAGCAAGGTGCTCATAACACCAACGTTGCCGGTTTGAGTCCCACATGGGCCAGTGAGCTGCACCCGCCACAACTAGATTGAAAACAACAACTTGACTTGGATCTGAGTTGTGCCCCCCACAACTAGATTAAAAAACAATGAATTGACATGGAGCTGATGGGTCCTGGAAAAACACACTGTTCTCCAATATTCCCCAATCAAAAAAAAGCAAAGGTTAACAACATCGTTGCAACAAGTTTGTGAACTAAATTGTCAGACGTCGTATTACCTGTTACTATTAATCAACATCTTTTACATATAAGCTCTCATTCGTTCCTCAGGTGCTCCGCTCAGAAGTTAGCAGGGATGATTATTCTCATGTTAAAGTGACAGAAAATGGCATGTGCAAAAGTGACTTTCTTATGTTTGTAAGAAGTTAGGGAGGTACTGGTACAGAAAGGTCAGTCTATAGAGCCAGTTGAACTGAGTCTGAAGTTCCACTTTACTTCGTTTAGCTTTATGTCATTGGCATTTTAACTCTCTGAGCCCAAATTTTCTCATCTAAACAAAGGCCGAATATAATGCTTAGCTGATATGTTGTCTGTAAGGGTTAAATGAGGCAATGAATGTACCGCACGTAACATCTGGCATCTGTGGAATACTTTCTTTTCTCTTTCAATGATTGCCTTTGAAATATTTCAGAATAAAATGGTTTATAGAAAATAATCATTGTCACGGTTGAAAGTGACGATGATTATTGTTATTTTTAAATAATATCTATAATAAAGAAACTAGTCCTAGTGGTATAGTAATGAGCACACTCAGAAGATGGAGCTTCATAAAGACTTTTTTGATAAAAATGATCCACTGTCTATCATTTTATAAAATTTTTTCTACCCTAATCAAACCCCTTGTATTAAACATGATAATTCATCTTCTGGCATACAGATTTGTGAACTCCACATTCTGCAGTTGAATTCTTTGCAGGAAATTTATACACTGCAATGTAATTCATTTTTTCAATTTTCTATTTCATTTCAATTACAGTGTTTATTATATGAGATAGAGGTTTTCAATTAGCATGCTTGTTCTTTTTAATTAGAAGTAAAAGTCTTAATGGAACTTACATTTTTGGCATCACTTATTTTCAGAAGCATAAACTCTGGGACAATTTGTGAATACAAAAGCATAGAAAGTTGGGGAGTGCTAATTTTATAAATATCTTAGACTAAGCTACTGATCTCTTATATGAAAATTCTACTAGATGTACAGCAGCAGCAAGAGTTTCTAGTTATTTAGTACCTCGTACCGGGTTATGGCTTCTATATGTATTGTCTCTAATTCTCATAACTGTACAAGCAAATGTTTCCCAAATGAAGAAGCCCTGAAAGAAGAATTATTAAATCCTGCCTGGGAAACTTGAGCAAGGCTTTCCAGGAAAGTGACCATTAGACTGTGTTTTAAAATATGATAGTAAGCTCATCAGATAAAGATGGGGAAACCACATCTTCAGGAAATATGATGAAACACAGTTAAAATGGAAAAGAAGAGTGGCAATTCAATGGACAGACAGAGCCAAGTAGGAAAGGTCTGGTCTAGGAGTTTGGGCTGAGTATAGTAAGGAGAATGTAATGCTGTGGAATTTTGCCACATACTCTTTCAAATATCAGAACCAGCAGCCTTCATATCTCGGTGGAATTCTTTCTTCTTTTACACACCATATGGAAGTTCCTCAAAATACCGTAATGTGAATGAAAGAGCTACGCTAGCTGAAATAACATATCCATCAGAGGGCTGCCAATGGGCTGTCAATAGTGAATCATTTAAATTTAAAATTTGGCATTCTGCACATAGGAGTGTACAATCCCTGTTGAGTTTCTGTAGCTCCCTGAAGATGTCTTCTTTCTGCAACTACTGTGATCATTTGCATTTCAATATCAGCATTTAGAGGTCAACTGTCTGTATTTCAGGCACAATTATAAACTGGAGTCACTGTAGATATTAGAAACTGGTGTCTCAATAGGCAGGCATACAGATACAGCTCTGGGTTCCCAGTGTCTCCATGCTTCCTGATGCAGAACAGGCACATGGAGAGTTAAGAAGAAAGGGGATGAATGAGTTATATGATGTCATCAGTTCCTTCAGCCCTTTCATAGACTAAGTTTTCCTTTGTGACATCACTAGTCTCTGTCCAAGCCCTAGATCGCATAACTGGTCCTTTATTTTATTAATCTTAACCTATGCTCCCAGGAAGCTACCAGTATCTTCATTATAACATGAATTTCTCTGTCTGAACCACTATCTATTAAGTTCCATACCTGAAGTCTACTCACATTTATCCATCATTCATACGACCTGCCATTACTGACAATGCTGATCTCTCTTCTGGGTGCTGGAAATACAATAATAAGCAAGATCAATGTGGGCCCAGTCTGCATAGAGCTGACTGTCTGTTCTGAACTAACCTCTGAATCTTGTAGTATGTCCAAAGGCTTTTTCATAAAATAGGTGCTTAGTAAATGTTAAATAAAGGAATGGAGTGACCAATCTATGCCAGTGTTAGGAACTGTGGAGGATACAACATAAACAAGTCAGTTTTAGCTTTCAAGATGCTCGTAGCCTGTGGTGGGCACAGGCATACACACAGATAATTCTAATGTGTAGCAGAAAGCATCATGTGTTATAATAGAGGAACAAACACATTTCTGTGGGAGCACGTAATGGCAAAAGATTAATTCTTGCTTGGGGGATGCTCTGCCCTTCTGTCTCGGCAGGAAACAAATGATGGTGTCCTCCACTGAGCATAACTGGCATCCATTTGCCATATGCATAAGGAATGAGTAGATTCATAAAATAAATGAGTCGGGAGAATTTGCTTCACTGCAGTTTTTTTTCATTGCAATGTTACAGCGTGTTATCCAATGGCATCTTTCAGATTTATAATTTCCTTCCTAGAAAATACTTGAATCCCTTACTGGACAGCCTGCTTTCCTTTATTATCTATTCCCTACTGGTAGGTAGAGGTGAAATAATGAGGACAATCTGAACGTATTTTAGTATCCAACATAAAGGCTAACATAAAAAAATTAACTTGGGATTTTTTAAAAAAATAAACTGTTACCAGTTTCATTACTCTCTGCTCATGAGTTAACTTGCTGAAAACAATACTAAATTATGGTTTCCTTTACCTCCTGTATGAAAATAGCACTAATTCAAGAGTTTGGGCACAAGGAGTCTCGAGCCAGCTGCCACTCACCAAAAGTATGACTTTAGGGAATTCCTTTTCCTTCTCTTGGCCTTATTTTCCTCATCTATAAAATGAGTTTATTGGACCAGATTAGGAGGTCCCAATCTCAGATGAGTACAGGGGCCAAAGAGGTAAAAGACAGAAGCAGGTCAGCATTTTCCATGTGAGAATGTGAAGCCAGAATTGGGACACCTGATTTTTCCAAGAGAGTCTACAAAGCTGGATTTTTACGTGAAACTTGTACAATACAGCATTTAGGCCAAACAAGAAAAAGGAATTCGGCCCAAGGGTTCCTTTCTACAACTTCTAGACTGGATGCTTCCTCAAGTCTCTTGTATCAGACATTCTCCTATTCTACATTAAAACAGTCTGTTTTCCTTTGTTTTAACAGCTACTAAACTTCAAAGTTCCAGTTCCCTAGATGAATTAAAACATGTGTTTTGAGTGCTATAAAATTAAATTGTCATCACAGATTGGAGGATTCAGTTTCTGCTAATCTTTTTGGGGTCTTCTGATTTGATTTAGCAATAGTAATATTAGGATTGAATGTTAAGCGTTCTAAATCAGGGATCCAGTTGTCAAGAAACAGAGGGAGCATCCATTCTTCCCTCTTCCATTTCCTCTCTGCAAGCTGCTGTGAGGCAGATCCAGCCTGAGAGCAGCTGGCAAGTTTGGTTTGGCATAAAAATTCCTGCCTTCATTGGCCCTGGCCCATAGTGGACCCTAAAAAATAATCCTTGCACAAACTAAATACTGCTGAATGAAGTCCAGCTCTTCCCTGCATTAACATGCCAACTCATTAACATGCCCTCTCTTTCCTACTGCTCAGAGGATAAGAAAAGAAGTCTGGTTAAAATGAACCCTTTTATTTGGGGGACTCAGGACTTTAACATTTGCCTGATCAGGTGAAACAGTTTGGGCCTCCAAAACTTCCATCACTGAGCCTTACACGCTATTTTTGGAGGAAAGAGATATTAAGTTACTCATGTTTGTATCACCAGCATCCAGCACAATCTCTGACATACAATAAGGACTCATTAAGTGTCTGTTTAATCAATAACTTAATTCATCTCTGAATGAGTCAACAAATAAATTAACTAATGAGCCAGAATTTCTCTCTAGGGCCTAAGCAGCAAGAACAAAGGAACTGAATATAACTCTGAGTTTTATTAAGACATCAAAAGAAAGACTCTGTCAATCAGAGCGTAGGGAGCTTGGAAATGTAAACAAAAGATGAGTAAAATGTGGTGTGACCCTTACAGTGCTCCCAAGTGATCATAGATAGTCCCCTTATTCTAGGTGTCATCTCATGATTCTGGACATTTCAAATATAATGTTGCCTTATAGAAAATATTAATTAAAAAAAAAAAAAAAAAGAAAAAGAAACAGGAAATCAGCCTGCTTAGCTTCAGGCTACAAGTTCACACCTACTTCTGAGGGCTGTGGTTCCATTGTCAGTGTGGTTCTCAAAGCCTCTGCAGTTTTGGCAGAGTTTACTGCACAGGTGCTTCACTCAGTGGCCAATCTTGCCCATAGGCAGTATTCTATCCCATGATTCACTTCTCAAAACTTTGATCTGCTGACTAGGGTCAAACCCTTGTCTGCACAACTGGGGTGGGGGTGGAGGGGAGTGGTCCTAGGACTTCATGTTCAAGCTTGAGGGATCACTTTCTTGAGCTCCCCCCTCTCCATAGTCTCCCTGACACTTCAGCTCCCAGCCTCTCCCTTTCTTCTCCTGGTCCTCTGGGTAGAAATCTGAGGCTTTAGTTTCTACCTGTGCCTCACACTTCCTGTGCCTTCAACTGAATTGCCATGGGAGCCAGATGGGGTGAGGCTAGAGAAAGGAAAAGAGCAACAGGGAATCTCTCCATATTCTTGGGATACAGTTCCTTTGGTCATAGAGAAGTGACCCCACGCTAAGACTTACAGATGTTTTCTTTTACCAGCATCCCCTCTGCAGGGATGCCTGGGGGCTTGCATGGGAAAACAAGCAAAAACAAAAGTGGAGTTTCTCCTGTTCTCCCTGACAGGCAGGGTGCCCCTTCCCACTCTTCAGAGCAGAAATAGAGGGCTCCTCTTGGAGCAATTTGTTCCTGCACCTGGTTTTCAGAGTTCTGCCGTTGGGGCTGCCTTTGAGTCCAGGCCTGGAAGTACTGGAGGCAAAAAAGATCCCAGAATCGCACGCATGGTTCAGTGGTCTTCTGAATTCTGGTTTCCTTCCCGTAACCTGTTGCCATTTACTTTTCCGAATTCTCACAAAGCGGCGCCAGTCATTCCGCCCAGGCTTTTTAGCTTTGTGTTCAGTGAGAGACACAGGATGAAGAGTGCTTACTGCATCTTGACTGGACCAGAATTTTTCCCAGGTAGTTTCTTTAGATGGTGAAAGTATTACAGGAAAAGAAGGTTCCTGGCTTCACATAGGAAATAATTCAAATATGAGCCAGTACAGTGTTTAAAATAAGTTTATTTAGCAGAGAGTAAGAAAAGAAGGGTCATCTCTCAGACAGAGAGGTGGTCTCTAATCACTAATGGAAGAGAGACCCCCTCCATCTCCTCACCTAAGGTTCATATGTGTTTTTTGCTTCCAAGGAAGATTTATTGGTATGGGAGGGAAAGGAGAACAGAAGAACAATGTTGAATTTATTTCTAACTTCAGTAAGATGCAAGTGGAATAAGGGCAGGTTTGTTTTAACTCATGTAAAGAACAACCTGTGTTTTCTTTCCATGGGCTGGTCATAATGGACTCTCTCATCTTTGGATAGTTTGCTCTGTGCCACTGAGTAATGTCTGCCTGAGCTCTGTGCCTTGGGGCACATAGGCAGCCGGCTTGCAATCCAACATCTGCAAAAATAGTCCTTCCCTATATTAAAAGCATCCAGTGTTTTTTTATGGGATTATCTGGTCCACCTGAAAGATCCTGTTGAAAATTGGCATTGGCATTTAGTTTAATTTTGTGTCATTCTACAAAGGGACAATTGCTCTGGTAAACCAATTTGACAATCTGAAGACCAGACCTGGTATTGGGTGACACCTTTGCAATATCTTGTCCTCCATCAGGCCTCATTCATGTACTTAATACATATTAACAGTGCTAGTTATGTGTCTGGTGCTGTACTAGGCACAAGGGCTACCTCTGTGAACGACACAAACTCTTTGTCCTTAGGATGCCTGTAGTATACAAGGAACCAGCCCCAAGTCACCACCGGCACTCTAGGAGAACGAAGCACAGCCTTAAGTCTAGAAACAGCTAGTAAACAGACAATTCCTATATAGGGTATTTAGTGTAGGATAAACATCAGCACCGGTGCCATAGGAGAACAGAGCAAAACCTTCATTCTGAACTGGAGGAGGATCACAGACAATTGCTGAGGGAAGGTGTAGCCCAGACACACAAATTAATAAGTAGAAAATATGCACGATAGTATACGTACATGTATCAGAATGACTTGAGAAATTACAAAGGCTAAAGTTCTATGAGTTTCTTTAGCAGTTGTGTTTGTTTGTTTTGTTGTTGTTTTTTTAATTTGCAACCATTTGGCGTCTTTGAGTGACAAGGGCAGATAGTCATCTGAAGTTCTACAAGACCCTAATGCTGCCCAAATCGGCCAGTTGTTCCCAGATGCTCAATAATAACAATGATTCAACAGACTGTAAACAAACACGTGTGTCCTTTGGTTTTTAAGCACTTGCTGTCGTCAGTCAGCTCCCTCTGTATATTCCTGGGCCCAGGTCTTACACAGGTACAGCAGGCACTATTTGAGGGAAAAGCTATATCATATAGCAAAAAGGACACTAATCTTGGCGTTAGAAATTCTTATCTACTTCTGATTTTTACTATCTGTGTGACCCTGGAAAATCTACTTAACCTGTCTCCATCTCAGTTTCTTTATCTCTACAGTTTGGATACAGTATCCATGCACATCACTGATACACACAAATATTATTTTGAGAAGTGCCAAACAAATGCAAATTTTCATTCTTGTCCTCATTCAATTCAACAAATAGTACAGTAACCATGCCCTAAGCACTGTGATTTGATTTGCAAATGAATAAGGCTCAAATTTTGCCTTTGTGCCAGTTACTGTCTATTGTAGACAAAGCATAAAGAAAAATCAGGAAGGGAACCTGAAAGATGACTGCCTCAGAGCTATTGAGCATCACATCAGATGGGACCTTTGACTTCCTTTTGTTCTCCAAAGTCTTGACCACAAAACATACTGACTAAAGGTTATTATGATTTGTATTTCAATATAGTTACCATTTATGAAGCATCTGACTTGTGGCAGAGTTTGTGCTAGGTACTCATGACTTTCCTATAGCATTTAATTTTTACATCATCCTTGCAAGATAAAGGTCATCATTTAACAGATAATTAAACTTAATCTTTGAGAATTTAAGTAACTTGTCCAAGTCACAAAGCTAGGAAGACCTAAAGCAGGAATTTAAACCCAGATCTCCGTATTCTGCTCATAAGAGGAAAAAAAACAACAAATGAGAATCAAACTACCACCTGTTTAATAGCCACAAACGCACCTATTGCTGAATCCTGATAATGGGTTTGGAGACTGAGTTGCAACATATGGTTTAAGCTCAAGGTCAAGCACCTAAGGTGGTCTCAAAGATTACCACTGCCCAGTCAATTTTCTGGAAGTAGAATCAATCAGGTGAGTAACTGCCTCTATTTAGGGAGTTAAATGGAGGAAAGTAGGAAATGCATTGACTTGTGGACCGGATGTTTCAAATTCTGCTTCCATTAAGTATGCCCACATTTCTGTAGTATGGTGTACATGGTGCCTGAGGGAAGTATAAGAAAGTAATAGGGAGCTTGGAAGGACAAGATTAATTTTAGTGTCTGCAGTCATGGTGGTCTTCGTGAAAGAAGTGCTCTTGAAGCCTTTAAAATAGATAGGATTAGTGTTAGTAGGGTCAGGGAGGAAAAAAAAAATAGAAGGGGTAGTCTGGTGAGAAGAGCTAGTCCTTTCATTCATTTCACAAATATTTATTGAGGACCCACTATGTGCCAGGCATTGTTCAAGGCAGTGAGTAGCGAACAAAGCAAAATAATCCCTATCCTCTCAGAGTTTACATTTTAGTGGGTAAACGAGACAGACCATAAACAAGACAAATATATAAAATATGTAGTATTTTAGATGGCAGGAAGTTGAAAAACAATGTTGGGAAAGGACATAGGGAGTGTGTGGGAGGAGTGGGTGGAGATGCGATTCAGACAGGATGTCCAGAGAACATCTCACAGAGAGGATGATAGTTGAGTAAAGACCTGCATTGGGGAGGGAACAGGTTCTATGTATCTCTGAGGCAGAGCATTCCAGGCAGAAGGAAGAGCAAGTACAAGGGCCTGGAGGCCTGAGTACACCTGGTCTGTTTGAGGATCAGGGAGGAGGCCAGCCTGGCTAGAGAGAGAGAATTTAAATGAAGAGTGTTAGGAATAGAGTGAGAAGGATAAGGGTGGGGCACTGTGAGGCAAACTCCTGTATGTCTTTGATGGTCAGTGCAACGACCTGGTATTTAGTTTCAGGAACAAGCCACTGGAAAGTTTGATCAGAGGAGTGTCATGATCTGACATATTTTAAGGGAGTTTTTTCTGGCTATTGTGTTAAAAATCAGCTGGAATCAAAGGAGGATAGACAGAGGTAGAAAGGAGACCGGTTAAAAGACTATTGCTGTGATCCAAACAGGAGATGATATAGCTTGAACCTGGCAGAAGTAGACTGATGTAGTTTAATTCAGGTATATTTGAAAATAGATCAAATAAGAGTTGAGAAGTTGCGAAGGAAAGAGAAGAGTCAAAAGTGATTCAAAGTATTTGACTTCACACCTAGAGGAATGGCGTTTCCAGTGGTGAAATGTGGAAGTATGGATGGTTTATGTATAGAAGGAAATTGTAACACTTGGTTGGGAACTAGCCTGAGTCCAGTGTCTAGCCCTGAGATGGAAAAAGGATTCCCCATCTTATATCTATGTCAGGATGAACCATGCTGGTTTTCCTAGAGAGCCTCTCTGCTCAGGGAAATTTAAAGTGTCAGCATTTGGGCAAGCAACCAAGAAGGGGGAAATATACCTCTATAGTTTAAAAACGTCATCAAGTACCATGCTATATTTGTAAAGTCCCTTTTTATCCCTCTTAAAAAATATATTTTCCCCACATGACAAACTCAGTCTTCACTTCAGCTGTTACCATGCTCTTCTTACATATCTCAACCCTCTCCATTCTTCAATTGCTGGGTCTGTTAGTAGATTCCATCTCCTAAACATTTCTGTCCATAACAATGGCCTCTACCCTAGGGCAGGCCATTTTCAGCTGTCACTGGGATTGTTGCATTGCCTTTTAACAGGTCTTCTTGACTCTATTCCTACAGCCCTTTAAATCTTTCTCCATACTGTGGCCAGATAGATAGGTCTTTCTAAAATAGAAATCTGACCAGGTTCCTTCCTAGTTTAAATATCATAAAGGATCCCCATGCTCTTATCATAAAGTATAGCAAACTTAAAGTGGCTTAAGCAGTCCTGTCTCCCTCTCCTCCTTCAGTTCTTGCCATTCTCCTACCTCCTCTCCATATTCTGGCCATTCCAGTCTTCTTAAAATTTCCCCATCACAGTGTGCTCTCATCTGTGAACCTTCAAACATGCTTGGAACACTTTCCACCACACACACGCTCTTCATCCAGCTGATACTCAACCGTAATGGTCAACTTCAGTGAGCTTCTGGATCTGCTGCCACTCTGGATTCAGTCCTGCCTCAGCACTTATCAAGCCAGATGCTCTTCTGGACTTTACACTCTAAATAAATGAGAGTGAGAACCATGTCTGTCTGTTCAACATTATGTCCCCACTCCCAGCAAGTTCTGAGCTATCAGAAGGAAGTGGCATTTACTCCATATTTGTTGAATCAATAACCCATACCGAATGTCAGTTCTTTAATGAACTTTCCAAGAGCCCTTCATTGGAAGGGATCTCCCTCTTTGGGCCTCTGTAGATTTTAACTCCACATGCATTACAGATTTTTCACCTTGTACCTTTTAGTTTAGCTACATAATTTACTTCTGTTATTGAGCAAGTTTCTTCTGAAGGGCAGAATCCATGTCCAATTCATCTTTCTGTTTTCCTTATATCACCCACCATGCAGATTTATGTATACTCAGAGTCCAATAAATGTTTATTGAATTAATTAATGAATTAATGGAGTGTAAATGTTATATTTCAGAATTTCCAAATATGTCACTTTATGGGGAGCATATGCTTCGAGGTTGGAAGGGGTGGATGATAAATCTAAATAGGTAAGTTGAGGCAAGATAGTGGAGGATCTATTTTTTTAGGCTAAGAGGACTTAATAGTTTGGAAACTGGAGATGTGTTGAGAATTTCTACACCATAGAGGTATATTATCACAGCTGAGTACAAGGGATATTAATCTATCCTTAAGATAACTTTTGTGGTAGAGAAATACAGCGCTAGCAGAGTTTGGTAATGGGGTAAGTGAATATTAGTACTGTTGGAGATTCAAATCATTCTTCAGGGTTTTGAGGAAAAACCAAAACAAAACTGGAAATAGAAGGCAATTATTAGGCATACTATGTTGGCTCCTGTATCTTAGGATTGACTCGTTCTAACTCTAATAAATTGTTCTACTGCGTTCTCTCATTACTCAGAATCCATGCAAGTAGCTATAGTAGAATTAAATCTCAAAGTGAATCCCTAATTTGTTTCCCAACAGGTTCTCTGACTCTGAAAACACATCATGTTCAAGATTCCAAAATGGGATTTGTGATCAACGCGATCTATTCTATGGCCTACGGGCTCCATAACATGCAGACAGCCCTCTGCCCGGGCTATGCAGGCCTCTGTGATGCAATGAAGCCTATCGACGGACGGAAACTTTTGGACTCCCTGATGAAAACCAATTTTACGGGGGTTTCTGGAGATATGATCCTATTTGATGAGAATGGAGACTCTCCCGGAAGGTATTGTTATAATTCTCCTCTAGACAGTAGACAGTAGAGTCTGAACAACAGCTATGTCTGGATCCTGAGGTGCCTGTTTGTCTCCCTTGTGGTTATCTAAGCATCCTGGCCATGTTTGACTAGTTCTGACATCACAAAGTGAGCAAAGACAGAGAGCGAAAGCCCTATTTCCGGTGGCCAGGAAAAGGTATTGATGCTTATGTCCAGAACATGGTCTTGGAGTCATTCCCACATTTCAGAGATCTAAACTTAAAGGCAGGAGCCTCGTGTTAGCATCATTGAAAGCCATCTCTGCTTATGTTTGCCATTTTATTCCCTGTGCTCTGATCTCCTCTTGGGTCATAGATCTATTCTAAAAGAGGAACAATTCAAGTTCTGGTAATACAGAAATTGGTGCTGTTATATATATATATAACATATATAACATATATAACATATATATATATAAAACACACACACACATATATATATATAGTTTGCTGTACCTACAGTGAGTTATAAGTCATATTTTATTATTTTATTATCCTCCAACTGGAGCCCTTTCTCCCCTTCAGGCCTTAAAGGGGCTTTTTCTATGAAATTTCACATTTCATTATTTATAGAGAGGAGCCTGAGAAATAAGAACTTATTCATAATTATAGGTCAGCCTCCAGAGAAAGTCATTAGGTACCTAGAACTTATCAGAATTCACATCTATTTCATAGTCCCAATTCTTAGGTGACTCTATACATGGAATTTGTACTCTATGAGGGATAATGTCGTTGAAATGATATTCTGAGATGTAGAAGGGCTGGGTCTTCACTCTGCCTTGCTTCAGAATAATCAGGGATCTTTGGTCTCCCTCTATAAAATCCCAAGTACTCTTCCAGCAACAGCTTATGTTTGACAGCTGTGCTTGGAGAGGGTGACTTTACACTCTGTTTGCAGTTGACAGCGCCAAAAGGTTTCACAAGTCCCTCCATGTCTCACACCCTATGTGCCTACACATTGCAACAGCCACCTTGGTTTAGCTTGTTTCCATATACCTGTGGTGAGCTGGAGCTTGTCCCTGACAGCTGTTACCATCTTACAAGCTGGACTTCTAAGTTAATAGCTAGTTTCAACTCATGCAGCCAAGAGCAAAGCTGAACATTCTCTCTAGTCTAGAGACGTGAAGAATATTGCTTCAGGCAGGCTCTTTGCCAAAATAAGCTGAATTTTCACATGCTGTTTTCTAATTTTGGCTATTCAGTATATCCATCGCGGGGGGGGGGGGGGGTAAGGGAAGAAATACAAGCATTTCCCCAGGGTCAAAGAATACTTGGCATTTGTTGTAAGGCTTAGGGCTGGTGAACCAATGAACTCTGTCTTTGGGCTTAGGTCGAAGCCCATACTCTGGCGTCTAGAAATGGATTTATCATTCATGTATGCATCCTCAGAGTTCTCACATCAGCTTTTGACTTGTTTATAGACTTTGATGAGTACAGCTTCACCAGTTCAAAGAGTTTTCATGTAATGTACCCACACCAGTTCCACAAACCAGAGAGTGAAGAAATGTCTCAGATGGCTTAGTTTTACCAATGAGAAACCTTAATGAATCAGACAGAAAGAACATCATTATCTCGTTCATAATCCTCCAAATATGCTGTAATCAGGTACATTTAGCACATAGGTTCTTAACCTTTGTTGGAACATGAATCTCTTTAAGACTCAGATAAAATTAGAGATATTCTCTCAACGACAATATACATACAATATTACAAAAAAATTTCTTGAAATTCACCCTTGTTTAGAGACTTTCCACGCATTACTAAGGCTGGATATATTAACCCATGAATAAATGATCAGAATTGGCCTCTGATGGTATTAGCCAGACTCAGGAAACTGTGGTTTGCAACTTTTTATTTTTCCAACTAACCCAGTTATATTTAATAAACATAACTAACATTTATTGAGTGTGTGTTCTAAGCCAAACACTAAGCTAAGCCCTCTATGTTTTAATACTATGAGGTAAGTAATATTATTATTCTCTTTCCAGCTCTTTACAAACTGAGGCTTACAGAGGTTGAATGAGTTGCCCAAAGACACAATCTAATAAATGATAGTCACGATCCTAACTCAGTCTCCTGGGCTTCATCTCCTAACCATGTACAACAACCTGCCTATTCACCAACCAAAATCACAATCCAAAAGCCAGTATTTCCTGAGAAATGTGTTTGTAGGCATTATGCTGTTATTTCTGTGGTATAAAACTTATGGCTCTGCTGGATCAAAGACATTCCAAACTGAGCAATGAACCAGAGGAGCCAGGGGTGGTCATGTGTTCCCTTAAAATGCCAGAGTCATAGAAGAAGAGCCTAAACAGAGGAAATTGGGAGACGTGGCAACTCACTCAGGCACACACACTTATAGATTGTTGAGGAGTAAATTATAATCATTGTTTTTAAACCTTACATCTAATTAAAGTGCTATATCAGTCTGAAGCTCTTTAATGAAAAATCTTAGTGCTAGGAGTGTTACAGAATTCACAATTTTTGAATGTACAAAAAGTTATGCAGTCATATAATGCCCCCAGCATGCTGTGGGATAGCACTTCTTAATCAGCACATAATATTTCTACAGAGAAAAACATGAATATTCACATTGTGATAAATAGAGCATAAATAGCCTCATGACGCAGTGGGTTAAATTCTGTCACTAAATAAGTTCATATTGAGTCATGTTTCACTGCTAAGTGAGTTACAAAAAAATTGAAAAAAACAACAACCATGGTTTTCATAGCTCTAAGGATTTCAGAATTATAGATGAGAAATATGGACCTTTACTATTTACCACCAATGGTATAGATCACACATCAGTAAACTATGGTCTGTAGGCCAAATAGAGTCTGCTGTCTTTGTAAATGAGGTTTTATTGGAACACATTGACACTAATTTATTTAGATACTGCCCATGGCTGCTTTCATACCACACTGGCAATGTTAATTAGTTTCAACAGATAATCTCACAAAGCCTAAACTACTGACTGTCCCTTTACAGTAAAAGTTTTCTGACCTCTGGTATGGAGATTTCATTGAAAACTAAGGTTTCAGGGGGCCTGCCTGGCCATTGCCTGGGACTGACCATAACTGGACAGAGGAAACATGGAGAGTCAACGTCAGACCAAGTACAACTGACTACTTAAAGCAAAAATGTTAACATTATATTGTGGGGCTTATAAGCATGTGGATGTAAAATATTTAACAACATGAAGGAAGGGGGTATAGAATTATATAGGAGTAAGTTTCATATATTTTACATTAAGTGACACAACATTAACTTTAAGTGAGAATCAGATAAATTAAGAATGCATATTGCAATCCCTAAAGAAACCACTAAAATGTTAATACAAGAAGAATAGTTAAAAAGCCAATAGAAGAATATTTTTTAAAAATGACTAACCCAAAAGAGGACAGGAAACGAGGAACAGATGGACAAAAACAGATGTGACAAATATAAAACACGGCTGGAAGACTAGAAATTTGCAGATACTGAGCTGGTTTGCACATGGAGTCTTACAAAGTGGCTCTGTCCATAGAAGGACCATAGAGATGATCAGTTTCAGCTTCCTAACTTTCTTGGAGAGAAAACTAAGTTTCAGAGAAAGGAAGAGGCATCTCTAAGTGACTTACTTAATTAGTAACAGAACAAGTAGCCTATAGAAACCTCAGGCATAATCGTTAAAGAAGAATTTAACTTACTTTTTTTTTTCATTTTCTTTATATTACATTTGAAATGATCATATATGTGGTAGAAAAGGGCTTCATTATTAGTTACCATTGAAGCTTTTGGTCAAACTAATTCTGTGGTCTCTCTTTAATCTGTGTTTATCCAACCTGCAAGGCATAGATTATCGCTTTGTTGCTTGGACAGTGCTTGGAGTGTCCATTATGTTGAGCAGCAGACAATTTGTCACATATTTAAGTATTCAGCTTTTTTAAAAATCACTTTAGAATTAGAATTATAGATTGAGAGGACCTTCGGAGCCATGTGAATCCAGTACTCTCCACAGACCCCTTCACCGAGTGATGTTTCAGTTCCCCGGACAACAATCTTGCTTTAGCCTCTTGGGTAAGGAGGACCCCACTATTTCTGAGGAAACTTGCTCTACTTTTCAAAGAAGTTATAACCACTTAGAAAGTTCTTTGTTTCTGCCAACTGAACCCTGCCTTCCTCTAGTTTGTATTTATGCTTTAATAGAACTTTATTTTTTCTTTTGGTTAAAATATATTTTAAAAGTTTTATTTTTTTTCAAACAACATATAAAATGTATTTTTAAAAAGTTTCAGGATATTTCACTTAAAATTGTAGCCAGTTAAGGAAGAAGCAGAGTGGGGAGGTAGAGAGTTGCGGTATTTTTTTGTGTTTGTTTGTTTGTTTGCTTGCAATTTTTCCTTATTAAAATTCATTGGGGTGAGTTTATTTTTCAAAAGCCAGATCACTTCACTTTTTAACATTTTTCCTATATTAAACAAAAAGAGGCATGGATATAGCAATGAGAGCCTTAAAATGTAGAGTAGTTCAGATCTCTGCAATATTGAAACAATGTAAAATTGATCTCTTAGCTCTATCCAGTAGATTTGCAGTATTTGGAGCAGTCTAATGGAGAAGAGCAAACAGCAGACTTCAAGTTTAAAGGCTTGTGTTAGGTCTTGGCCCTGCCACTTGCATTCTCTGCAATCTGCTGATACTCATTAACTTCAACGAGTTTTAGTTCCATTGTCTATAAAATTAACAGATTGGACTAGACTTTGTCAGAGTTAAGCATTGGTAGAAATGGGATTGGTGGCTCATTTTGGGATGAGAAATGAAACCCTCATATCTCTTCAAATCAGTAGCAGCAAAGAAAGATGCCTCCTGACACCACCATTTCTTTCTTCCTCCCTGTTCAAAGATTGTTTGCTCACAGGGAGTCACCTTTTGAAGACATAGAAGCCCATGTATTTAAAATAGCCAATGACATAATATATGAGTTATTTTTACCTCAACTCATTGTATACTTAGTAGCCACAGGGTAACTGTGATAGAGTTGAAAGGTATAGGACTCAGTTTTGTATCCGAAAGATTGGTACTTTTGGTTGAGAAGTAGAATTTAGACAGTTACTCAAAATTTTTACCAATTATAAATAAAACACTGTAGCATAATCCTTAAGCCACTGGACAGCTAACAAAACTTTAGAGTTAATATTATGAAAAAGGCGCTACAGTATAAAATGTCATTGGGAGTGAATATTGAATGGTATCATTTTATAATGTAAGTCCAAACAGATTGATGTCAGGTTTGATCTTAGCATTCTGTAATGAGCATTTGTCTGATTATCTGGTAATCTGGTCACTTGAACCCAAAAGCTATAAAGTTTTCCAGCCATGTTAATTTCCACATAGCTAGCTATGTTGAACATGGAAAGTTGCAGGAGGCATTTATAACAGACCATCTGTCAATCCTATAAATCCTGGGAGGTGAAATCACAAGGAACTATGTGAAAACATGTGTACCTAAGACATGTATGTACCTATAGGTATGTCTACAGGAATTGACATAGTGGTGTTACTGCTCAACCAATGTCCTCAAATGGGAAAATTATTTCAGAAATGCTTCTCTGGAAATGTCCTTACAGATAAGAAAAATTTTACAAATATGCATGTTAATTTTCCCTCTTTACATCCTATGCCCATACTCAAAATAAGAATAACAGCTAAAAAAGGCTGAGAACTTGCAAGGTGCTAGTATCTCCCAGCATTTTTACATTGCACAAGGTGCTTTAGAAGCTATTTTTTGCTTTTTCTGTCTGACTTATTTCGCTCAGCATTACATTCTCAAGATCCATCCATGTTGTCACAAATGTTCCTATATCATCTTTTCTTACCGCCGAATAGTATCCCATTGTGTATATATACCACAACTTCTTTATCCATTCATCTATTCGAAGGACATTTTGGTTGTTTCCATGTCTTGGCCACCGTAAACCAAGCTGCAATGAACATTGGAGCACACATGTCTTTATGGATAAATGTTTTCAGATTTTTTGGGTAGATACCCAGGAGAGGGATTGCTGGGTCATATGGTAATTCTATTTGTAATTTTTTGAGGAACCTCCAAACTGCCTTCCATAACGGCTGCACCAGTCTGCATTCCCACCAACAGTGTATGAGGGTTCCTTTTTCTCCACAGCCTCTCCAACACTTGTTACTATTTGCCTTGTTGATGATAGCCATTCTGACTGGAGTGAGGTGATATCTCATTGTGGTTTTTATTTGCATTTCTCTGATGATTAATGATGTTGAGCAATTTTTCATATGTCTATTTGCCATTTGTATGTCCTCTTTGGAGAAATGTCTCTCCAGGTCCTCTGCCCATTTTTCTATTGGGTTGTTTGTTTTTTTGTTGTTGAATTTCATGAGTTCCTTGTATATTTTGGATATTAGCCCCTTATCGGAGGCACTGTTTGCAAAAATCTTCTCCCACTCCGTTGGTTGCCTCTTTATTTTGTCAATGGTTTCTTTTGCTGTGCAGAAGCTTTTAAGTTTCATATAGTCCCATTCGTTTATTTCAGCTTTTACTTCCATTGCCTTTGGAGTCAAATTCATAAAATGCTCTTTGAACCCAAGGTCCGTAAGTTTAGTACCTATGTTTTCTTCTATGCAGTTTATTGTGTCAGGTCTTATGCTTAAGTCTTTGTTCCATTTTGAATTAATTTTGGTACATGGTGACAGATAGCAGTCCAGTTTCATTCTTTTGCACGTGGTTATCCAATTCTACCAGCACCATTTATTGAAGAAGCTGTCTTTCCTCCATTGTATGTTTTTAGCTTCTTTGTCAAAAATTATCTGTCCATATTTATGTGGTTTTATTTCTGGGTTCTCAATTCTACTCCATTGGTCTATGTGTCTGTTTTTCTGCCAATACCATGCTGTTTTGATTATTGTAGCCCTGTAGTACAAGCTAAAGTCAGGGAGTGTGATACCTCCAGTATTGTTCTTTTTTCTTAAGATTGCTTTGGCTATTCGGGGTCTTTTGTGGTTCCAAACAAATCTGATGATTTTTTTATTCTATTTCTTTAAAAAATGCCATTGGGATTTTGATGGGGATTGCATTAAATCTGTATATTGCTTTGGGTAATATGGCCATTTTAACTATGTTGATTCATGTGATTTCACCGATATGTGGTATATAAACCAAAAACAACAAAAGAACAAGACAAACAAATGAGAAACAGAAACTCATAGACACAGTTTAGTTTAGTGGTTACCAGAGGGTAAGGGGGGTGGGGGGTGGTAGATGAGGGTAAGGGGGATCAAATATATGGTGATGGAAGGAGAACTGACTCTGGGTGGTGAACACACAATGGGATTTATAGATGATGTAATACAGAATTGTACACCTTAAATCTATGTAATTTTACTAACAATTGTCATCCCAATAAATAAATAAATAAATAAATAAATAAATAAATAAATAAATAAATAAGCTATTTTCATACTTATTTTAAATATCACTCCTGAAAGTATCTTTATACAATGAAATCAGCCATTGATACAGGGTGAAATAAGAAAAGTAAAGTCGGGCCCCATTCAAACTACCCCCACATTCCCTAAAGCTTTAGACAAGATTAAAGATTTACCAAATTTTTCACTTGGTTACAAAAGGAAAATTTGATTTTACTTGAATGGAAATGAAAACCTTTCTATCGTTTTTAGAAACTTAACAACACTACAGTTTAAACTTCTTGAAGTTATTTCAAAATTGTCTTTCAACCTGCTAAAGTCAAGTCACCTTCTCACATGGGATTATTATTTTATTTCAGGTGTAAGCTTGATTTTTTTTTAATGGTCTCTGCAGAGAAAGTGAAACAGGTTTTTTATTGTTGTTATTAGTGTAATGTTACAGAAAATGCCAATGTCACTAATATGGTAGTAGATACATTGTTTGGGAATGAAATTTATTTCTTTTTCATAGCTGAAATTTTATATTCTTAGCTAAATAATTATTATATTCTTGTTCCCAAGGTATGAAATAATGAATTTCAAGGAAATGGGAAAAGATTATTTTGATTATATCAATGTCGGAAGCTGGGACAATGGAGAATTAAAAATGGATGATGATGAAGTATGGTCCAAGAAAAACACCATCATCAGATCTGTGTGTAGTGAACCATGTGAGAAAGGCCAAATAAAGGTAAAATGGAATCTATGTTTCTTTAATTTTCTTGTGAATTCAGAAGTGTTCATTATCTTTGGCTAGTGTTTTAAAAATTAGATACTTGTTTTATATTTTATATTGTAAGCCTCTAAATGTCAGAAATTGTATTTTTTACTTTGTTTTCATTAATTCTTTATGGCATTTTATATGACCCACAATAGTCTTAGTTCTTCCACTGATTGAACCAATTGATGAGTCATTTTTGCCCACACCCTTTCTTCTCAAGTAAGCCTTTAAAGACATGCTTCATGGGAATAAATAGTTCACAGCTGGACATCACATTAATTTGTAATTAACTTGACAAATATTTATTAAACTCTTACTAATGTAATTGTTTGTATCAATGGGGTAAAATAAGTAAGACATCTTTACTGTTAGAAGATTTATAGTCTAGATGAGGGAAAATATCATGGACACAACTAAGTAACATCATGCAAAATAGATGACTTCATTCAGAAACAAACAAACAACAAAAGGGAACTATATAAGTTCATACAAAAGAGAGGGAGAGATTTCTTGTGAATAAAATCTCAGACATTTGACCGTGAACAATGGGTATGATTTCAGAGAGAGATGTGGGAAAGTGATTACTAACAGTAACAGAAAAGGTACAGAAGTGGTCAATTAAAGACCGTTCTGGAATAGCAGTGAATAATCTAGGGTGTATTGTTCTAAATATTTATTATAAAAGAGAGAGTTGAAATGATAGATTGAAGCCATATTTGTGGAGAGTTTTGAATGTCATACTAAATTGGTTGAACTTAATTTTATTAACCAGGAGTCTGAGAATAATTTTGACCAAGATGTTGACATAAGCTAGGCTGTAATAGGTGAAGATTCATGAGTAGATTAATGAAACATATGAGTAAATAACAAAAGAAAAGATTAGATAGCAGATTAAATATCTAAGATTAGATATTAGATTAAATAACAAAAAAGAAATTTGAAGGACACTGGTGACAAGGGCCCTGATATGTGGAAGAAAGAGTAAGACTCGAAAGGGGGCAGGGAAGATGTTTGATAGAAACATTACTGAGGTAGACTCAACCAGCCCTGGTTACCACTTGGATGTAGGATTGGAGAGGAGAAAGAAGTCCAAGACCATCAGCTGCAATTCTAAGTCTTATCAACTAGAAAGTACCACTGCCTGGAACAGAAAAGTGGAAATGGTTTTAGAGAAAAGGCATTGTATTAGTTTGGAGGCCTGTTGGCTTTGAGATTATCCAGTGATGGAAAATATTGGTCTATAACAATGAGAGATAAGGCTGAAGAAACAGATTTAGGCATTAATTGAATAGAGCTGAAGATGAAACTCTATGAATAGATAAGATCACTGAACCTGAAAGTGTAGAGAGAAAATAAATGTGGACCGAGAAGAGAAACCATGAAGAAGATTTGCATGGAAGTGAAAAACAAACCGTAGAGAGTGTGCTACAACAGGTTCAGGAAAAAAACAGAGAACCAGAGAGCACAGTGTCATGTAAGATGCTGGTCAACAGAAGAATGAGGTCAAAGAAGAGAAGGACTGAGGGAAAGACATGAGAATTGGGGTTAGCCGTTCTGGAAACAGAAGCCTGCCATATAGAATAGAACAGAATCCTCAGTAATTGAGCAATGAGAAATATATAGTAAAAAGGGGATAGTCTGGTAGTTTGACAATGAAAAGCTACTTTTAGGCTAAGGAAGGTCTGGCCATATGTATAGGAAATAACCCAGTGAAGGAGGAGGAGGAAGATATAATAAATATTAAAAGGAGGTTAGCTTTTGGGGTGTAATGCCCTAGAGGAATAAAAAGCAATATCAAAATAATTAATTAATCAAATACTCACTGAAGTACTACAAGACCACATTCCAGGCAGTATATACACCTGGAGAAATTGCCCTTGGTCTTTTCCATCACCCTCACCTTTACTCTGTTTAGAACTGACGTGTTCATTTATTGGTGATTAAAAATGAAACTGAAATATTTCAGTATCAATTGTAAGGTCTTCCAAGGGTAGTTCTGAAGATTTGGTAAACATAAGACCAGAGGAAGAATGACAAGGTAAATGAAGGTAAACAAATGTATTGACATCTACTAAATAGCCCAATGGCTTATGGAGTATCTGAAAAGTTTTGCATGTATTTGGTATGGTACACAGCAAGGGTTGGTAAGCTGTGGCCCATAGGCCTAAAGCAGAGGTGTCCAAACTGCAGCCCACGGGCCAACTGCGGCCCACAATCCATTTTTAATTGGCCCACAGAAAATTCCCAAAATATATTTTGTTTGCTTAAATAAACCAGGTGAGGCAATACATACTTCACCTCGAGTGAGTGGCCCGGCTGTTTGTGTATTTTACTGCATAGCATCCTTGGTAAAAAACGTTGAAAAAAGTTTGGACACCCCTGGCCTAAAGCAACCTGCTGTTTGTTTTTGTAAATAAAGTTTTATTGAAATACAGCCTTGCTCATTTGTTTACATATTGTCTATGGCTGCTTTCATACTATAGGAAACAGAGTTGAATAGTTGAATTGCAATAGAGACTATATAGCCTACAAAGCCTTAAATATTTACTGTTTGGTCCTTTGCAGAAAGTTTGCTGACCCTTAATTGACAATGACAGTCGGTGTCTTGGCCAATCATCTTGCAGTTACACACTTCATGTGAAATTCCTTATGGACTCACTCAGAATGTCGAGTGTTCACAATTTCCAGTTCTTCCTGTAGAAACATTATTCTGTATAAATTACCACATGGGTGTTGTTTTGACCCTCCACAGCAATACAGTTTGAACTTATAATTTCAAAATATTAAATGGCTGATTTAAGAGATTTCTTTATAGCATACATTGATCTACACCCTTTTATATAGAGGACTTGAGAGCATCCACAGATTTGGTATCTGCAGAGAATCCTGGAGCCAGTTCCCTGCAGATACCAAGGGACAACTTAAGTTTTCTGGAAGTCAAAGTTACATGCAGATTTTGGACTGCATGGAGGGTTGGTACCCCTAATAACCGCATTGTTCAAAGGTCAACTGTATATACTTTTCTACCCCATTCTACTAGGAATAACTTACACAATGGAAGAATTTGATTCCCTATTATAATATTTTTAATACTAGTTAATATGTAATAATGTTTATGTAGTTTTATTTTAATCCCAAATTCTAGTTTCCTAACCAGATTTCATTTTCACTCTATTGAATATACAGTTGATAACAATTGTTAACATGATTTAATGTTGTCACTGAGCAACTTGATTAATGATATCAACATCTTATGGCATTGCTCAGATTTATTAACTTAGCATCTATGAAAGTACATTAGTCTAACAAAGATTTAAGTATGTTACATGTTGTTATTCATAAAGAAGCACTACTACTTCCAGGGTGTTCAAAAAGAATGGGAATTACTATGAAAGAGGTTTTTCACCACCTCTTGTGTTCAAAATAAATGTGAAACAGAACATATATAACCAGTGGGGGTGGGGGGTAATAAAACAAATCAGTTGTGAATGAACAGAAGAAGATGTAAGTTATCACTATTGATTCAAAAGAAGACTATAATATTTGCATTAATCTCGGAAACAGGCATGAAACTTATTTTGGTAAAAAACTGAAATTCACACCAATATGAAGTAAACCATAGGAGGTCAACATATTTCTAGATTGAAAAATGCTACTGCTTTTGTTTGCCAGGCCCTGCTAAGAAAAGAGACTCCTTCAGTATTTGAAATGTGTCTTCTTGCATTACTAGTGATTATCCAATGATAGTTTTTCTAAGTGTGGTTGAAATTACCCTGAAAATGAAATTAATTTCTCTATATGAATATTTATACACATACTATTAATAAAGCAGTTGATATTTTTAGAGTATTCTACAATGTACACATCACTGCAGCATTTCATTTAACCCTCTGGAAACCCTATAAAGGTAGGCATATTTAAAAAGCAATGGTCTTGGTTTGAAGAAACAGGATCGGCTGGAGGACAGTTGAAGGCTGGACAGCTACTTAGTGGCTGTCAATAAGACCAGAACCCTGGTGCTTCTCGATTCCCAGGGCAAACTCTTTCCTCTACATCTTTCAAAATATCACGAACTCAATCTTTGTATAGACCAATAAGGCTCAGTGTTTGTGAACATGGGCCTTTAAGTCCAACGGATGCTGTTTGATCCCTCACTTACCCTTACATGGTATGTGAGCTCACTGTGCCTCCACGTTCCCCCCACTCCCTCCAAAATGAATAAAATAAAACCAGCCGCCTTACACAGAGCTGTTCTAATGTTTCAATGAGATAACAGCATATGGTATGCACTAAGTAGCCAGTACATAGTCAACACTGTTATGAAGAACATTTTAACGTGATTGAGAGGTCTAATTAGCACTTTGCCTCATTTCTCTGGTTATTTAAGGAAAGGCCCTTTTGTCACCGTTCCCTACTTACATTGTTGCAGCGTCAAGATCTAGCACAAGGGGTAATTCAAAATATAAGAAAGAGGTACCACCTTACAATTGCATTTGGCTATCCGTATCTAGGTATTGTTTTTATCCAAGGTCATGAATACAGTAAGCATCTAAGACAAAGGATACAAAGTATAACCATTGCTGTGCCTGGTTATTGCTAGTTATTAATCACAGTTTTAATTATTTATAGGAATGTTTAATGAATGCTGTCTCTATTCCACAGAGGCTAGTCATGCACCAGTGTGGTGGAAAAAAAAAAAAAAAAAAAAAAAAGAAGAGCCATTTCTAAAGAATAACATCTGGGACACTTTCAACTGTTAGATTATTTCAATTATTTTCCATTGCCTTAAAAAAATCAAACAGATGAAGAGGTATATAATAGTCTCAGTGACCTTATCCACTTTTATCCCAGGCAAATCAAAGCTCTTAGAATAGAATGAACTGAGCTGAATTATTGAACCAGATTTTTAGTAGAAACAGAGACCAAGAGATGACCTCCAAAAAAACCTCAGCTTCTGCCTCTTCATTCAATACAAATTCCTAATTACTTTTGATCAATATGGATAGATATTTGAACTTCAGCTTTGTAGACATAGAATGTTTTTGCTAACAATTTTTCACTTAGTGCAGGGAAAGCAAGGTAAATCCAGAGAGCACCTGTTCTTAATTTGAGGGAAAAAGCTGTACATCTTCAGGAAAATTCAGTTACATACACACATATGTAGATGTATGTGTATTTATATATGTGCACAAACACAGGCACTTAATTAAATATAGGCATCTAAAGCTAATTATCCAAAAACTTGCATTTAATTTAATTCTTGACCTTATCACCAACTAATTTTATGATGTCGAAGTGGTCACTTAAACTCAGCCTGTTTCTTTAATTATATAATGAGAATATTAATACTTATACTGCCTATTTGATAACATTTGAAATAATTTATGTGAAAGCTCTTTCGGCTTTGCAAAGCAATATATTTGAATAAAAGATTCTGGATTTTTATCTATGCAAAAAAAAAGTAATCAAAACTTTAAATATTTGCCTTAGGTGATCCGGAAGGGAGAAGTCAGCTGTTGTTGGACCTGTACACCATGTAAAGAGAATGAGTATGTCTTTGATGAATATACCTGCAAGGCGTGCCAACTGGGGTCCTGGCCCACTGATGACCTTACAGGTACATGTGTCACAATGTTAGCATGGTAGCTCCCTCAAAACTCAACTGAAAAAGACACAGACATGGGAGGAGTAGGTGACATCTCCAAGTATTACTCATCTTGGTGGTCTTGTTTATGTGGCAGAGAATTCCCTTAGGAACAGAAGCCTTCCCAGCCCCTGGCTAACTATGAAAATCTTTATATCTGAGGGAGAAATTAGCCTATATTCCCATCTTCACACCAAACTGGATCAGAATCCGTAGGTTTTCTGCTGGGCATTTTCAACCCATCCTCAGGATATTCCCAGAATTTACTCTGCAGGGCCCCAGTTAACTATCAGTTGTGGTGGTGAGAGAAAGGTACTAGACAAGAAGAGACTAAAATATGTCCGTGACGTATCTAAGAGCAAAAATTGTAGTACAGAATTGGGTAGAAGTTGGTCTAAAACTCTTTGTTTCTCTTAGTGCCTTTCCTTAATCTAAACCAGGAACCTCCAGGTAATGAGTTTTCAAATAATGGCATTAGAGGGCAAGACTCATCTCTGCTCAGTTTTTGTTTGTTTTGTTCTGTTTCTGTGGGGGTTTTTTTTGTTTGTTTCTTTGTTTTTGTATTGTTTTGGTTTGAGTTTTTTAATCCAAAAATGTTAAGGGAAATTTTATTTTCTAGCTGTTTCTAATTTTTACAATCACAACCACTTTATAAGTCACATTTTAGATTCTAGTATCAGGGCTACTAATAATTCTCATCTACACACAATGACATTTTATTCTTCCATGTCCATACGTGTGTTTTCTTCTCTGCCTGGAAAGCATTTACTTCTCTTTCTTTATTTGAATAACTCCTACTCGCCGTTCCTTACTCTGTTCAGATGTCACCTTTTTGATGAAATCTTCTTTGATATACTTAGACTGATAAGTCCCCTATTTTTTTTTTTTCTAAAGCATATTCTACTCCCCTCTTTACATCACTTTTCAAACTGGATTTTAGTGGCCTATATCCTTATCTGCCACTCCCACTGAATCATTAATTTCTCAAGGATATAACTGTATTTACCATTTTTGCATTCCCAGCATCTAACACAATCCCTTTTATAGAGTAGGCCCTCAGTAAAAGTGCATCAATCTGCAGTAAAATGATGGAGATGGTTACAAACAAAGATCAAAGTAGGTATTAGGGCCATCCTATGAAGAAAGGCTTTAACTAAGGAATTTGGACTTTATCCTATAGATAGTGTTGGGCCTGTGACCACATTCAAGCAAAAGAATGAAATGATTCCTCTAGCTACATGCATACATGTGAGTGTGTATGTAGGGGTTGGGGGAGGAAGGGAAAGGGGTAATAAATGCCAACCACGCAAAAGTCTCCAAATTGATATTGTGTGAAGTTGAACCTTTAGTTGAGATCTACAGCACTTTTCCAAAGAGCCTATAGCTGTTTGCAACCCTATCTCACTGACTCTGAGGCCAAGTTACAGATCACTTGGAGCCAGGAGACTGCTCTAATGGCTACAGAGACGCTTGGGGCTAGAATATTATAAGGCTTTCTTCTACCCACTTGACTTATAGTTAACCCCACTTCAGCCTACAACAGGACACCTTAGGTCACTGTTGGGTCAGTGCCCTCATTGTGATAACAGCAACTAACATATACATAGTGCTTCCTGTGTGCCAGGAACTGTCTGAAGCATCTTACAAATGTTAATTCATTTAATCCCAACACAACTCTGTAAGATTGTTAGCACAGTTGAGATCTGAGGCCACTTAGAATTATTTGAATAATTATTTACAAAAACAGCTAGGAGTGGCAATCAACTGACATTAATGTCTATCTATAAACTTGTATATATGTACATATTCGTAGAAAGATGTCTGAAATGAAGGTTATCTACTGTTAAGGGAAGATGTTTATGAGTGGTGGGATTGTGAGTTAATTTTTCATACACACATACATACATACACATACGTGTATATAAACATATATGCATATAATACTGAATTATATACTGTGAGAATGACTTTTCATCAATAAAGCCATTAAAATAAACTTTAAGCTAGCCGTATTCTTAATAGCCCTCATAAACTGGAAGGCACCAGGGAATTAGGAAAAGAGAAGGAGAGAATCTGGCACAAAAACCAGGAAGAAAAGGAAAAAAATTATACATGGAGGACAAGGGCAGAACGTAGACAATGTCCATAATTCAACCTATTTTCATTGAAGGAAGCAAGTAGTTGTTCTTTATCTAACAACCATCAGGTATTTATGTTAGCAATGAATAGGACATTGCTATTCCTATTCATTGCTAACATAAATACCTGATGGTTGTTAGACCATAGGACATAGCAATGAATAGGAATTCATTGCTATTTATGTTACCAATGAATAGGACAAACAGGAGACCTGTCCTTAAAGAGATCATCATCCTAAATATTGACAAATAATGGTAAGATATTTAGTAATAATGGTAAGATAAACAGCAGAGACCGGAATGGTGTAGGAGCCTGTATTAGTGGAAACTACTCAAATGAGGTTTAAAGCTGCCTCCTCACTGAATTGCTTACATGCGAGAATTAAAGATGGGAGGTGAGCAAACTAAAATGAAAAAGAAGAGTGTTTTGGACGTAGACTACAGGAACTGAGAGTGTGTGTGGTGGGGAGGGGTGGGGATTGAGAGAGGCAAGCTAGGCCAAAGCCAACTCTTAGAGGGCTTTGTAAGCCATGATAAATAATTTAAAGTTCATTCTACGGGAAATTAAAATCATTTGTTTATTCATTCAGTCATCTAATTATTCATTCAACAAATATAGATCTAAGTGCTGAAAATATTTATAAGACCAAAACATAAAATTATCTGTCCCTATGATGTTTGCATTCTAGCGGAGAAAATAGTTTTAAATGAAGCAATTATTATCTCCAGAAATATCCAAAAAATTGAATAAGAAAGGAAGTGCAATCAAAGTGGGCCACATTATGTACATAGTCACAATGTAAAGAGTAGATATTCTTTAAAAACATGAACAGGGAGGATACTGATTTCAGAATAGTGGGTTTCATCTGGGAAAAGAGAAGGAAAGAAGTCAGATGGGAGTTACAAAAATGATTTCAATTATATCTGTAAGTTCTGTGTGCGTGTGTGTAATTTGAAACAAATGATAAAATATCAACATTTCTTAAATCTGAATTGTATGTTTATTTTAAACTTCCCTACTTGGTTGAAATTTTTATATTTAAAATACGTCATACTATTTGAGCTACTTAAATATTGAATGCTGAAAGAAAATGTGAAAATAAAGGCTAAATTGGGGATTTTAAAAGAAGGATAAAAGAAAATGATAGTAAGGATATTTTGCAAATCACAGTGTGAATCTATTTGTGGTTTGGACAGTGATGCTGCAGTGGGAATAAAGAGCAATGAAAAAATATGCTTAGGAAATAAAATCAATAGTAGGAGGTTAATCGTTTCCCTGAGAGAAGAAGGAACTACAGTGTGGTCTGGCTTGCGAGAGAAAGGAGGAAAAATAGTGGAAGGGAACAATTTGGGCTAGGCACTCAGAGAATTCCCTAAAAGCTTCTGCTAAGACAATTTTTTCACTGCACACTGCTCCTCACCAGGTACAGGCAAAATTGTCCTAGAAAGAATCTTTAATTTGTTTTCTCTCAAACAATTGAGGATGACATATAAGTAACAAATCTTGAGCTTCCCGTTCCAAACATAGCCAAAGGCATGGAAACACTTCCAGGTGGGTTTGCCAACTATGGCAACCTTCCAACAAACCCAAGTGAAAAAGCAAAAGCAAAAATCATGTGGCTTTCCAAAAGTAATGCGGTGGAATGTAGTCAATAATATTGTGATAAGTTTGCGCAGTGACAGATGATTACTAAAATTTGTGGGTCTATCACATTGTAAGGTATAAAAATGTCAAATCACTATATTGTGGAACTGATAGAAGTTACATAAGATTGTATGCCAACTATACTTAAAAAAGGAAAATCTGATAAATAATTTAATGTTTAAAAAATTAATTTGGTGGGAAGCTTTGTGATGGGAAGTTAGAATGTTTTCCTGCTTTTTCACTCATAAAGAAATGTATCTTATTTATTTTAAGTGCAAAGCTGTAAAATGGAATGAAGGCTGTGTGTATCAACATTTTAATGTCAATAGAAACATTCTCTAGGAAGTTCCTTTGGTTCCCTGAGTTACTTAATTGCTTCGGAGGTTGGAACCTTTGCATCTTCCTTTAAGGGGAAAAAAGAGAACAGAGTCAAACAAAAGGCAGTTGGTGGGAACCTAGGAGGAAGTGGAGGATGAGCTCCAAGGGGGCGTAACCTCTGACAAGTTGTATAACTCCAGCATTTCAGTTACTCTGTTCTTTCAAATGGTTTCTTCATTTGTGTTGCTCAATTGTTCCACTTATCCTGGAATTTTTTTCTTTTTTATTAACCTTTTAACAAATAAGTACATTAAACGAAAACATGAGAGGATTGCTTTTTATTACCAATAATTGTAATTATGGTAAGCATTATCCTTTTGAATCCAATGAGGTAAATATTATAATTTTACACTTGAATTAATTAAGAACCAGGAAGATTCTACATGCTACTCAAGATCACAAAACTAGTATAAAATCAAGCCCGGGTACTGTGATTACACTATTTTATGCTACCTGCCTTTCTTCACAGTCACCTTATGAATCCCCCTCATATTTTCAGAAAATTACAGAAAGAGAAAAAATTCAGCTTTCAAGCCGGTCACATGTTACTTATCACCAGGGTACTCTGATATCTTTCATTTCAAACATGCTTAAAATGTACTACCTATTTGATTAGTACAATTCAATTTAGAAGAAAAAATTGTAAAAAAAAAAATCCTTGGTGTTTATTAAATATTATGTTTCTGTTCTTTAGGGGAGTTTAGATGAGAAATGTGCTTATTTTTATGATTATAATTTAATAAATAATTCCTGTTAATATTAAAAATGGAACAGGTTTTCAGAAGGGTAACCTCTAATTTCTTGCCTTCTAGGTTAGGCAATAATTTGAATAGGAATATATACGACACAGTTGGTCATTAATTCCTTCATTCATTCATTTTGCAAAAGTTCTTTTATCAAGTTTCTATAACTGTTTTCAACACTGTTCTTGGTTCTAGTGAAATAGAGATATAAAAGGAAGATGTCTGACGTATGTGGAATCAAACACCCATAATAGAAGAGAGCTGACTTAAATAAGCTACTGCATTAAAGTATAATATATGATATATACAATAATTGAACCATATGTCAGGTGCAGTGGTGGCACAAAGGATGAAAGTCCTCATTAACAAAGAATTCCAACTAGATACAAACACAGCACGGGTGCCGAATGCAGCAGAGTGATCATGGAACCACAGTTCCCACTTTCAACTATCTCAGAGCCTGAACAGACACAAATATGTTAAGTATGCCCAGTATATAGTAAAAACTGATTTAATGTTTGTCTAATGAAAGAATAAAAGAGAGATGGGAAGTCAGGGAAAGAATAAAGGAACTAATGGAAAAACAAAAGGAAGAAAGGAAAGAAAGTACTAGGATGAGAGTAAGCATCTATCACGATAGAAACATTAAGGAAAGACTATTAATGAGGTCTTGGAAGTTGAGGGGTACCTTCTGAGAGGAAATGGAATCAATGCATGTGAAAATGAGAAGTTAATCAAGTAAAAAGGAGATAAATTTTCAAGCAGGAAAAACAGAACCTAAGGGTGATACCACATGTCCTAACTAAGAAATGTGTATTTGTTCCAGTATCACTAAGCTGTTCATAGGCAAGTGAATCATATTTCACATTCACCTTTCTATCAAAGTCTGTATTATGGGAACTATCCTTTTCTAAAGAACAAACATCATAATGGTTACCAGCTGTAAAAGAAAGTGACTACCTTGATAGAATTCCCAGGTCCCTAAGCACTTCCTAGATTTTCCTTGTTAAATTTGCTACATAAACACTCACCGATACTATCTAGGGAAGGTGAATTTTTGAAAAATGTAGAGCATATCTCTAACAATCCATCTGTATAATCTTCCAATAGCATAGTGGTTTAAATCAAAAGGCTACGGAGTCAGACATATCTATGTTGAAATCCATTTTCCACCAATGACTTATTGTGAGAATTTAAGCAAATTGATTTCCTTCTCTGAGCTTCAATTTCCTCTTCCATAAAATGGAGGTAATAGTAGTAACTAATTCATAGATTTATTGGGGAGATTAAATAGCATACAAATAGTTTAACACCTCTTAATAGTTCAATTATAAATTATATTAACTGTTATCTCTCTAGTGTTAAAAAAAATGTTTTAAAAATAGCAATGAGAAGTAAGCACAGAGATGGATAAATTGACTTAAGAATGAATAAGAAAATGAAAAAAAGAGAAGTTCCAACCTCTCTCTATTAAATGTCTTTCATATTTGAAAGTAAGATCCTTTAAGTCATTGACCATCTGGCCAAGTGAATGGCACAGAGTGATAAATTTATATTTGTTAAACTAAACTCACTATTATATACATCTCTTTTAAATTCACTTAGATTATCTTTTTGGGACTTCTGAGTCTAAATGAATGGATTACACAGGTTAATGGTGACCTGGAAATTCCATAAAGGTAGTCATGAGCCATAACAATACTAAAAGGCATCTGCCATTTTCCATTTTAAGTCACTCTCCCTGGTCAAAAAAAAAAAAAAAGAAGAAAGAAAAAGGTTTTCTGGTTTCATTGATGACTTCATTACCCACTTTTGATATTTTTTCTCACATACAGGAGGACAAAAATATATACTTTTTACCCTTCTCAGAAGGGATCTAGCATGTATTGTCTCCAATATTTAAATTTATATTCAACTATTTGTTGGGTAGTATTTGAAATAAAATTAAATATAGAGTTTTGTAGTGTAGGGCTCTATCTTGATCCTCTTTTCTATCTACATTTGCTTCATTGGAGATCTTAACCAGTCTCATATTATTAAACAACATCTATGTACTGAAAATTTCTGAATTTAAATATATAACCTAGACTCCTCATCTGATCTCCAGACTTGAATATCTAACTGCCTACTTGACATATTTTTTGAATATCTACATAATAGATATCTCGAGTCTTACTTTCCAAAGCTGAAATCCAGGTCTTTACCCTCCTGATCACCAAGGCTGCCCTATCTTTATTTAGTATTCTACATTTTACCCAATGGCAAACCCATTCTTTCATTAGCTCAGGCCAATAACTTTGGGATCATCTTTTGACTTCTGTGATATCCTTAGTCAATTAGTAATAAAACTCCATTGACACTTCCTCAAATACAGAATTCTACCACTGTCTCCATTGTAAGATCCCTGCTTTTAGCAATCATCACAAATCACCTCCCAACTAGCCTTCCCCTGCCTCTACTTACTTCTCAAGACACCAGGCAGAGATACCTTTTTAAAAAGTAAGCCCATTGTTGTAGATTAAATGACCATATAGGCATGGATTTATTTCTGGGCTCTCTATTCTGTTCCATTGATCTGTGTCTGTTTTCATGCCAGTATCATGCTGTTTTGATTACTGTAGCCTTGTAGTATAATTTGATGTCAGGTATCATTATACCTCCCACTTTGTTCTTATTTCTCAAGATTGCTGAGGTTATCTGGGGTCTTTTATGGTTCCATATAAATTTTGTTCTATTATATGTTCTATTTCTGTGGAAAATGTCCTTGGTAGTTTGATAGGAATTGCGTTGAATCTGTATATTGCCTTAGGCAGTATGGACATTTTAACTATATTAATTCTTCCTACCCATCAGCATGGTATGTGTTTCCATCTATGTGTATCTTCTTTAATTTCTCTCTTCAGTGTCTTATAATTTTCTGAGTACAGATCTTTTACTTCTTTGGTTAAATTTATTCCCAGGTATTTTATAGTCTTTGAAGCAATTGTAAATGGGTTTGTTTTCTTAATTTCTCCTTCTGATATTTTATTATTGATACGTACAAATGCAACTGATTTCTAAATATTAATTTTGTATCCTGCTACTTTACTAAATTCATTTATCAGTTCTAATAGAGGGAGGGGGGATGGGGATAAGTGGGAAGATGAAGGGATTAGAAAGCACAGTCGGTAACCACAAGATTGCCATGGGGATACAAAAGTCAATTTGGGGAATGTAATCAATAATGTTGTAAAGATTTTGTAGGATATCTGATGGACACTTGTCTCGTTAGGGAGACCGCCTTAGGGGTGATGTAGATGCCTGATCACTGCTCACTGCACTGTACACCTGAAGCTGAAGCTGAACAATAATGAATCTCAATTACAATTTTATATATATATATATATATATATATATATATATATATATATATATTTACAAGAAGCAGAGTACAGCATTAGGAATAGAGACAGTGGAAATTTAATGGCTGTGTGCGATGTCAGAGGGGTAATGGATGGGGGTAGGGGGGTTGTTCACTGTGTGAGGGATATAAATGACAAATTTCTAACTATTACATTGTTTTGTGCACCTGAACCTAATAAAAAATGTTTAAAGAAAAAAAAAAAAAATAGGGAAAAAAAAAAAAAAAGTAAACCCAATCATGTTTACCCTATTGTCTGAGAACCTGCAATGATTCCCTGTTATATTTAAAGTCGAAGTCCTTACAAATTCATGTTCTCTATTATTTGGCTCCTTGTTATATTTTTGGACTACTTTCCCCTTCTCTTCATCTTCCCTTACCCCAACACATAGGTCCTTTAGTTCTTCTTTTAAAACATCTAGAAGTCTCTTCTCCTAGGGTCATTGCGTTAGCTGTTCTCTGCCTAGAATGTTCCACCCCAGATACCCTGGGGCTCTTATCCTTCCCTCCTTCAAGTCCTTGCTCAAATGTCTACCCTGAATATTACAAATTGTCCCCCCTTACCATTACCCTCTTCTGTCTCTTATTTTCTCCATTCGATATATAACCTTTTATTCTATTATATTTTTGTGTATTAATTTATTTTTGTTGAGCATATCTTGTCAGTCTCCCCAGTCAAAATATAAGCTAAAGGGTAATGTTTGTTTGATTGCTTTTTTTTTTTTTGGGGGGGGGTGATGAGGTGTGGCACGTTTTGTTCACTTGAAAATATCAAGATTCTAGAACACAATAGGCTCTCAATAAAGATTTGCTGAAGAAATAAATTACAGAATGGAAGAAATGAAACAAATCCCCATATATTGAGTGCCTATCACTCATTATATTAGGAACTTTGTGTTCTGCCAGCTAATCCTCCTTTTACCCCAAAGCCTTTGGAATTATTATCTCCATTTTATAGAAAACTGAGGTTGAAAATGTAAAATATCTGTGCTGTGTTCATACAGTACATAGCATAGTAAGGCTCAAGCCTTACTGTAAAAGTCTTTCTGTAAAACTAATGTTTTGATTTCCTTAACACAATGCTGTAGATAACACGGAAATGGCCATGAATCACTGGATTCTTTTTGAAAAGATCTCTAAAATGCTATGAAAAAAAATTGTGCAATGGTCCTTTATAAACAGTGAGCTCAACGGAGTTGTTTCAGTTAATGCTGAGAAGAACACTGATTTTTTTAAAATGAAATGCCAGAGCTCATACACTGAAATATTGTAAAATGCCGTCTTACTCTTCCAATTTCTCAATTCTCATTAACTTACAAATTTGTTTATCTCACCAGATGAGTCAAAAAGATGGTATATTTATAAATGTAACAGCATTTGCTTCAGGAAAAAAAAAAAATGTTAAAAGTCCCTCTTTCAGTGGAACTTTTCAAAACAGGCCCTCAAAGACAGTCGAAACCAATTTTTCTCTTGCCAGAAATTATGCAATGAAAAATGCATACTGTGTTGTTCTTCGCAATGATAAATTTATGGCATTGCTAAAAACAATGTCATCGTGGTCAAAAACCATTCTGATATAACCAGACCGAAGAAAATAAAGTAGTTTCATTGATTGCAGTTTTTGATAAATATAGCTGACCCAAAATAAATTATCACGTTTCTCCCCAAGAACATAAAACATTATAACACCGTGCTTACCACTACATTCTCTAACCCACTTGGAAAATGCTTCATAAAGCATTGATATATCGTAAGACTAATATGAAACAGATAAATATCTTCTATCTTGCCACCTCTTAAAAATCACATTAAATCGAGTGAAACATTCACAGAGCATATGTGCTGCCTTGTACTTACAAACAATTTAAGATAATATAATACCATTTACTTGGGGCTGTGTATATATAAACAGTCTAAAAAAGATAAAATAGGCCTGGCTTTTCCCCAGAAGTACATAGAACAATCTAATAAAATACATAGGCAATTTAGCAGATGTTGAGTCACTACTGTTTTATGTATGCACTTCTCTTTTTCCTCTTTTTATCACTTCACAATTATCATGCTACCGTTTAAGTCACATGCTATTTTATGTGGTCCTCACACTAATACTTGAGATGTAGGTAGGAAGGTATTATGACCTTCCCTCCTAAAGCTTTAACTGATTTCCCATCTGAATTCTCAGCAGTAATTCCTGGCGATGTTATAATTCTCTTTATGACACTATATTACTATGCTGTAGAGGTTTTATGCCTCCACACATCTGATTTCTGCATTTGGGCTATTTCTTTTACATTTCTTCTCTCTCCACCTTCATATTTGTACTCCCCCTCCTATGGTTCCTTTCACTTCAGATACTCTTCAGTTCCCTTAACTAAAAAAGCATGAAAGAATGGTGCCTGCCTCATAAAATGCAGTGGGTGTTAAAGAAGGTAATGAGTGTCTAGAGCTCAGCACAGGTATTGTCTGGCTGAGCCCCCAGAGCCTGAGCGTTGGACCAGTACACTATTTTAAAGGAATATATATTGCCTTTGTATCATGGTGTGGACCCAGGGCCTTGAGTGGAGTAGGTGCTCAATCATGTGAATTTAACTAAGAAGCTCTAGCTGTACCAGGTGAACAATTTTTAACATCTGTAATGAGTAGGATGAGGCATCAATCTTTCCCCTTGTGTACGTTTCTCACATGTGTGGGGTGTGTTCCCATATTTTCTTTTTATAATAAACATGAGCATCTTAGTTACTTAAATACATACCAGTAGCTCAACTGAGGAATACCTACAATATTATGATGTATAAAATTCAGGAATGAATAGGCTTGGGAAGAGGTAAAATCCATGGCAGAGTATAATGTGATTTTGCAACCAGCCCTAGGATAGGTATGTCTCTCAAAGGGAAAAAAAAAAGTCAAGTGTGTAAAACAGTCTATGAGAACACAGAAGAAATACTGTGGGGCCTAGAAAGTGGCTGCAAAAACTGAACCATAAAATCAAAAAGCTATTGAACATTTGCATGGAAGACCAGCCACGAGACGAAATGCTTTTCACTATGCAGATTATTTGCAGAAAAACCACAATTTTATGAGTCTGACTAAAACCAGAGAAAAGGGACCCTGAAAAGAGTCTGGCAAGCCAGGAAATTAACAAAAATAAATAAAAGTGAATTGTCACTCATTGTAGCTCATATTGTATATGTAAAATTCCATTGATAGTCTATTGGTTTTAAAGTGATGACTTTAATGTTTTATTCTAGTAAAATACAAAGATAGTTTTAAGCATTTTATAGACTTAGTCCCGAGAAATTGCTTCACTGTCAGGTCAGGTAATCAGTCTTTAATTTCTTATATGTGTATTTTTCTACAAGGATTTCTCCAGATTAAAGCCCTCATTATAGGAAGAGAATTCTGTATTATTTCCATTTTGTGTACAGAAAAATTGAACAACAAATAGATAAAGCAAAAGTCTCATATTCACAGGAAATATTTGTGTGCAAGCTGAAAATGAAGCGCATGGTCTCCTGATTCCTCAATTGTCTTCTTCTTCCTTAATGAAATCATTCATTCATTCAACCTGCTTAACTGCCTGTTGTATGCCAGTAATGTGCTTGGTACTAAAAACCAGCAGAAAACAAAGAAACAGTCTCCTTCTCTCAGACTGCTCACAGCCCACCACATGAACCACAGAAGCAAACCCACTATGAGCATAACAATTGTGTTATCATATGTATATACATATATATAATAAGGTATACGTTATAAGATTATATTATAATATATTTTATATATATATATATATATATATATATATATATATATATATATATATATATATATATATATATATATATCATGCAAGCGCTGTGATAGGCACAGGTCCAGGGAGCCATGTGACCAGACTATATAGGAGGAACCTGACATTTAGCCTCAGGGAATCAGGAAAGCCATTCTCAAAGAGGATCTGGAAAATGAAAGCGTAGGAGTTAGCTAAGGAACAGAACAGGTAAAAACGAAGCTAAGTATTCCAGTCTACACATTTTAGTATTGGATGGTGCAAACGTAATTGTGGTTTGAAAGGTTAAAAATAATTGCAAAAACCACGATTACATTTGCACCAACCTAATATTTAAATTCATATGCTGTGTTTTACCTCTCTTGTTCATCTGCAGTATGACCGGAAGTGCTGTTTTTCAATGCTGTTCCCTACAAATGTGCATCTGTGACAATCCTTCCCCTTAGCACTCTGCAATACTATTAAATCATTCTTTATGTCTTAGTTATGAAGTACATCTTTGCATACCATTTCAAATTCCCCTATAAAATGTAACCAATAGCAAAGAACAAAACTAAACAACAATAAAAATATATATATAGCTCTGAGTTGGCTAAATTCTCTGAGGGAATTTTATTTAGGGAATTGAAACAAAAATATGTAATAAACCTTGAGGGGCGGGAACCAGTCTGAGTCCAGTGATAAACGGATGTCTGTGAGTCCCCTCAGTGGCAATGTTGGAAACGACCCACAGTCAGTCCTTGTTCTTTTGTCCTGTGGGTATTTTGTGTCCATTCAGAAAATTTTCTATACTTGAGAACTGCAGGGACACAAAACCAACAATTTACCAATCATTGTATCTGACCAACAACCTTCAGGGCATACAGGCCAGAATGAGAATGTTGCTGAAGAGTTTGAACCGATGAGATTTTCAAAAGGGAACATGGATTTATGTCAGGACAACAAATGTCAAATACTTACACTACCACTCGCCCCGCCTGGACCATGGCAGACAATGTTAATTACTCGTGATTCTCTTTCCTACTAAGTAGCCTGAGGTCCGCTTTCAGAGGGGCACTTGATCAGTTTGCCTCCCCCGATGTAGTGTCAATCAATCAAGCACGCAAGCAATCAAAACTCCCACAGGGTTTTAAGCTCATCCCCAACATGTTAGCATATTAAACCTCATATCACCCCTCTGTAAAATACAATTAATGACTTCTACCTCATTTGTTTATCATGAAGATTACCTAACATATCTAGGATAGCACCGGACACATAGTCGGCACTCAGTAAATATTAGTTTACTCCTTTTTGAAAATGCTGGCATAGACCAGAACACAGCAGCTTCCAATTGAGGCAGTTCCTGATAAAACTTACCTAACATTTGGACAGACACTAAATTTTTATTTGAAGGAATGATCATGGTATGTTTTCATGCTAAGGTAATGGTAAAACATCAATCAACTCTACAATATGCCTTCCCTTCAGAGGACTTGGGACTTTTTTTAAATTTATTGCCCTAAGGTACAAAATGTGGCAATTAACAGCCTTTTTGGGAACAGTGAATCTGAACTTTATAGTTAGATGGAACTTGTTAAAAAAATAACTTCTAGTTACTACCTTCTTCTTTCCTCTAGAGAAACTTCCCAGATTCAATGAATGATTCAGAATTAGATTAACCAGCCATTCATAAAACATTTATCAATTCCTAGTCAGTACCAGAAATATTTCTAATGTGAACATGGCACACCCCTAGGCAGAAGTAAGCCTTCGAGGTCTTATTTAGATGTGCCGTCTCTTGGTTACCAGAATCTTAACTAAAATTTAGATGTAATGCACTGATTTAGCCCTCTGTCTATAACAGTACATAACAGTTCTGTAACATGAGACTTCGTAAAGGCAACAAAAAGTTTTGTTGAGAATGACTTGATCCATATACCAGATGAGTATTGTATACTTTAGTTATATAATAAATATATTAATTTGTAAATTGCTTATGCTAACCATATGAGTGAGACACTGGCTCAGTACTAGGGATCCATTTGTGAGCGAAAGAGACAAAGTTCTTAAAATCAGGATGCTTAGAGTCAAACAGGGATGACAGACCTTAACAATATAATTTCAGCCTCTCTCTCTCTCTCTCTCTCTCTCTCTCTCTCGCTCTCTCGCTCTCTCGCTCTCTCGCTCTCTCTCTTTCTCTCTCTCTCTCTCTCTCACACACACACACACACACACACACACACACACACCACTTCCAATTCTTCTGAACTATGGAAGTGATTAAAAACTTTAGCTTAGGCTAAGTGAAGAGAAAATATTAAAGGATCAGGGATATGGATAATGCAGAAAAAATTCTGAGTCTGCCTTCCTGTGATATCTCTGACCCACATCCTAGAGACCCAAATCCAGAGGGTAAAGAGAGGAGGAAAGGCATTCAAGTGGCCTGTGGGTGGAACAGACTGAAAGCAAGCATGATGCTCTTAGTCACCAGTCAGCTCCTTGTACTCTGGGCACAACTATTGCTCATGTGTCAAAGGATAGTCCCACAACAGCCCCATCTCGGTTTTGTATACCTGAAGTGGCCTAATCGGAAGCTGAGGACACATGATTCTCAACAGCAACTTCTTTTCCACCAAAAATATACCAGGAATAATGGAGCTTATAAGGAGTTCCGGCCCAGCCTGTCTTATGGAATATCAGACATCTGTCCCAGGATCTTTAACTTCCCATTCCTTCTGTCTGAACAGCACTTGGAACCAGGTTTGAAAATGCAATAGTCTGTGACTATTAACTACAGGAATATTAACCCTGTAAGACTAATGCCCAAACAGTAAGCATGGGTACTGGTTACTGCTGAGCAGTCACATAATTTTCAGGTGTTCAGGTCATCAGTAGAACATCCATTCTCCCATTAGATATGTCAGAAGCACATTGATAGAGTCACAGAATGAATGTGGATAACACAGTTTTGGCAGCTCACTGACCCTTTAAAAAAACATTATATTTTCAATATATATTTTACTTCAACAAATGAAAGGATGGATTATATTAGAGAACCACAGAATATGGGTCAAGTGTGAAAGGAGAGAAAAGTGAGAAATGGATAGCTACCTAAATAGATGTTATCAAAAAACAGGCTGTGTTTTTCTAATCTACGGCTCATCTGTATTTCTAGAAAGCAATGGGATGATGTACATCTTCTGAAAAAACCGATATGCTTGCTAGGAGGGAACTTCACTGACAGGATCAAGATCTTTCATCTAAAATATAATGTACTAATTTGATTAAATTTATAATAAAACTGTAAATATATATATACCATGCATTCTTAATTAACTTCTACATGCCCTTTTGGGATATAGTAACTTACTGTGCTTCCACTAACTTACCATTGACAAAGGATGAAATGGGGATAGAGAAAAGAAAACCATTAAATGGAGAAAATGCTCACAAATTCACAGAAGAAGAGAATTAGGAAGAATAACAGGGCATTAAGATGATTATTAACCAATAATACTAACATAGTAGGGGTAGTAATCAATGAGAATTTGAATTTTTATTATAATAGGGTTAGCATTATCTCAAGATACTGAGATTGGGTGGAACATTTTCCATGGGAGAAATACAGCAATGGAAGGATACTATCCCTTGTTCAAAATAAATAGATCTAATAATAGTAATGAGGTGTGGGGGGAATATAAGAGAATTATATACCACCAGAGAGATACCTGTAAACTTGAAGATCAAAGCTTTGTGCAAATTCTTTGGGTAAGGGTTTCAAAGAAATAAAGAAGAAGAAAGAAAGAACGAAAAAAGAAAAACTGAAGTAATATTGTTAGATGGGGATATGGTAGGCCATGCAGTCAAACACTTTCCTTTGCCTTCTGACACACTTCCTTCCTTCCAGCTGCTCTGTTTTAGGTCTTCCCTGACATACCTTCTTCCTCTACCATTCCTTAATGTTGGTGTTACACCAGACCTCAAGGCTCTGCTCTCATCTGCATCTATGAATTTCCTCACTGATTGCATTCATTCCGTGTCTCTTATTTCCTTCTGTAAATAGATGGTTCCTAAAGCTATAACTTCCACCCTGATATCTCTTCTAAGCTTCTGCTTCCATCAGCTCAGTAGATCATAGACACTTCAAACACAATGCCTTCAACCTGGAACTAGATATCACTTCTATAATATGTGACCCTTTTCTTCCTACAACCTTATATCAGTTAATAGCATGGCCATCAATGTAGTTAGAAGCCTCTCTCATGATTCTTCTGCGTACCTCATAATTTCTTTTAATCCTAGCTCTAAAATGTCTTTACCAGCTGAATGTTTACTTCAGTACAGTGACTTTCAGTTTTTGCACTATCATCCTTGACTATCTGCTTGTCATAGCCATTTTGACCAGTTTATTTACCTCCAGTCTCCGTCTGTCAGCCTGACCTCCTTCCTTTATAATCTATCTTCCCCGGCCACTAGTCCTGATCTTGAGACATAGTAGTTCATGGAAAGCCTGAAGTAGAGTTAGGGTGATCAATGCTGGCATTATTATATAAGATATTCACACACTGGATGAGAAGTCAACCTAATAATCTCTAAGGCTGAGATGACAGCCAAGGACCAAGGATCAGTTATGTTGTCATTGAGCTTGCTTATTCAAAATGAGATTCCTTTGTCCCACCCAAAAGTACTGATTCACGATCTCCTGAATTTAGACCCTTGAATTGCACTCTTGGAGGCTCTCCAAATGGTTGTGATGCACATCCGTTTTTGGAAACTCTACGATCTTATCCAATTATAAGATTCAGTGATTATAACACTCTAATCAGAATCCCTATTCCAAGAAAATAGTTACAAAAGTACTTTGTGCAATGTCAGCATCATTAAACTAAACATGAAACCTTCTGAGTGGTTCACATTAAATGAAAAAAAAAATTCACTTGAATGTATAAATTCTGGTAAATTGGTGAAAATAATCACATCACGTTAGAGACATGCTTTATGTACATTTCTTCCAACACATATTAATGGGCTTTTCTTTAGTTGCACACATGATGTTAATGAATTGCACATGAAGCGTTGAAGAAAATATTTAACATAAAAATAGTGGTGAATGTTATCATATGCAAAACATTTAGTCATTAGGGTGTTAATTACATTTCAAGAAAAGCAATTAGGATTTAGCAGACTGGCGGTGGGGGTGCAGGGGGGAAGTAAAATGACAGCCCTTAAAGTAAATACATTTTTTTCAGTTGATTTTCTTTAGCTAATGAAAGGACTCCTACTTCAGGTACCACATAACATGTTTCCTGTATCAGTAAGTTACTAAGAATATTAGTAACTCATGACCAACTCAGGAAACAGGCCCCTATACAATTAACTACAGTAGATAATAAATCTTATTTTCTTATCAGTGTTATAAATAAATTGTTATGGAAGAAGTAAAACAGGAATGACTAATCCCTCTTTTCCTGTTGTAAAATTATCTCTACAACGAACAAATTTGTACATATGAACAAAAACCCTGTGGTATACTAATGTCTCAGAGGTTGAATTCCAACATATAAGCAGCACATGTGAACACAGATGCCTAAAAATATAGATATAGGTATATTCATTAGCAATGAGATATGCATTTATTTATAATTAATGACTTAATGTAAAATGACTGTCTTATATTTAGTCTGGGCTAGCTACACGTTAAAAGCACTTTGTTTCAATATTAAATGCACAGGTTTTTAAAATAAGGATACATTTTCCAAATAAACAATTTTGTAAGGTATGCTGAAGATCCTAGGCTAACTCACAAATCCTATTAAACCCATAATGAATTTACCTATAATAATAATTGTACTCTGTGAAACCTGAGATCTTGAAGAAAGAGAATGGCAAGGCAGAAATAAGAAGAAAGAATATTTCCTTTCCTTTTTACAACAGAGCTGTCCTTAGAGGTACTTTGAAGGACAAGAATGTTTTGATATCATTATTTGTTTTGCCTTCCTAACTTCCCAGTAATCATTGATATTCAAAGCCACTTACTTCAACATTCTTAATCATGAGATATGGGAAGTTAATAGGAAAACCTTATACCTGTATCAACTAGAATTTGTTTTGGCTGCATATATCAGGAAAAAAAAGGAACAAAGATTAAACAAGGGAAATGTAATGTCCATAGTCCAGAGCTAGTCAGTGGTTCCATGATTAATAGGGACTCGAGCTCTCTCTTTTTTCTCTTCCAAGACCCAGAACATGCTCTCTGAAAGTTACCTTATAGTGTAAGATAACTGCTAGAGCTCTAGCCATCATGTTTATATTCCAGGCAACAGAAGGAAAAAGCAGGTCTCTTCAAGATGAGTCATTTTCCTTTCAGAAATTCTGTGCTTATATCTTATTGGCCAAAACCTAGTCACATGGCAAATCTCACTACAAAGGCTGCTGGAAAATGTAATGTTTTAGCTATATCCTTTACTACCTCAAATGTAATTGGAGATCTGTTGCTGAGGATAAAGGGGAGGATAAATATTTGCAAGCAATTAGTAATCTCTACCACATTCCTCAAATGTTCAATGCTCCAGATTACTTAACACCTTTCCTACAAACTCAATAAAGCTATCTCAATTCTATTTTTTTAAAAAGTCTAACTGACAGGAATGATCCATCTAGAGCAGTGGTTCTCAACTTCAGCTGTACATTTAGAAGCACTTAGAGTATTTTTTTTAAATCCTGATGCCCAGGCCAATTAAATCAGAACTTCTGTCAGTGAGACCCAGGCCACAGTATTTTCCTAAAATATCTGGAGGGATTCCAGTGCACAACCAAGTTTGAGAAACACTGTCCCAAAAAACATTTTAAAAGAAGACACATAAATGATGCCAAATTTGTCACTTTTCTGCTGTGTAATCAAGTGATATTAAAAAAAAACAAAACAAAAAAAAAAACTTGCAAACTTGCAAGCCATGAGTAGAGAATAATTTGCAGAGTATTGGCACTTCCCATCCAGTCCAGCTGTTTGCCTTTGGGGTCAGTTTTCCTCTACTACCCACTCCTTTTTTTAAAAAAAAAAAAAAACAAAAAAAAAAAACCACTGTCTTCTCTTCTATAACATTGGGAGCATCTGATTCTCTGAAAATCCTTACTTATCTCTAGTAAATTCAAGGACAGAACAGATGGACCCAGTGTTAGTCATCCTTGGTTACTTTACCTTTCACATACCCCCACATCCATTTAAGCACTCTGTATTGCTTCCAATAACTCTCAAATCTGCCCACACCTTTATCTCATCCAAAATCCACACAGCAACCAAAGGAATGTTTAAAACACACACACAAATCAGACCCTATCATTTCCTCAGTTCTACATAGATCTCGCAAATGACTTCCTATTGATCTAGGACTCTCTGCCCTGTAAGACCCCCTCCTGCCTACCACCCTGCCTTGTCTTATGCCACTCATCACACTGTTGTCAGTGGCTTCCTTTCTTGCCTTCAGTGCCCCCTAGCTCTTTCCTTCCAATTAATCTCTGTTTGCCAAATCTACTCAATCCCCAAACGCAGCCAAACCAATACTTCCAATTGCTAATTCCTGTTGAAGGAAGCCTTTCTTTCTCCCACAGACTGGGTCAGGATCTGTTATACTTTTCACCACCCTTATTATAGTTGTGATTCTTTAGAAGCCTCCCACCCCACCCCTGAGTATATTTTATGAGTGTAGGAAATATGTTCTTAATCAGTTTGTTTTCAGAAACTAGAACAGATCCTATCACAGGGTATGCATTGATAATATAAAGATAACTATTTTATGAATGAATATATAAAGAAATGAGTAGTATGAAATTAGAAAGGTAGATTGGAGACAAAGCAAGAGTCATAAGCAGCTGCTTGTACCTTAGGCATAAGTGACCCAAATAAACGTTTCTTCCTTCTTTTTCAATATGTGTCTGTGTGTCTTCAGGTTGTGATTTGATTCCAGTAGAGTATCTTCGCTGGGGTGACCCTGAGCCCATTGCAGCTGTGGTGTTTGCCTGCCTGGGCCTGCTGGCCACCCTGTTTGTTACCGCGGTCTTCATCATTTACCGTGATACACCAGTAGTCAAGTCGTCCAGCAGGGAACTCTGCTACATTATCCTTGCTGGCATCTGCCTGGGCTACTTATGCACCTTCTGCCTCATTGCAAAGCCCCAACAGATTTATTGCTACCTTCAGAGAATCGGCATTGGTCTCTCTCCAGCCATGAGCTATTCAGCCCTTGTAACCAAGACCAACCGGATTGCGAGGATCCTGGCTGGCAGCAAGAAGAAGATCTGTACCAAAAAGCCCCGATTCATGAGTGCCTGTGCCCAGCTAGTGATTGCTTTCATTCTCATATGCATCCAGTTGGGCATCATCGTCGCCCTCTTTATAATGGAGCCTCCCGATATAATGCACGACTATCCAAGCATTCGGGAAGTCTACCTGATTTGCAATACCACCAACCTCGGAGTGGTCACTCCTCTTGGATACAATGGATTGCTCATTTTGAGCTGTACCTTCTATGCTTTCAAGACCAGAAACGTCCCAGCTAACTTCAATGAGGCCAAGTATATCGCCTTCACCATGTACACCACCTGCATTATATGGCTGGCCTTTGTGCCCATCTACTTTGGCAGCAACTACAAAATCATCACCATGTGCTTCTCAGTCAGCCTGAGCGCCACCGTGGCTCTGGGCTGCATGTTTGTGCCGAAGGTGTACATCATCCTGGCCAAACCCGAGAGGAACGTCCGCAGCGCCTTCACCACATCCACCGTGGTGCGCATGCACGTGGGGGACGGCAAGTCATCCTCCGCCGCCAGCAGATCCAGCAGCCTAGTCAACCTATGGAAGAGGAGAGGCTCCTCTGGGGAAACCCTAAGGTAAAAGCCGTGGGGGCACCGTGGGCACTGGTCCCTATTGCTGAGGCAGTGCCATGTGCTTCCTGGCTCTCTTTTAAATGGAAAGCATCTGAGTGAATGAGACTACGGGAGGCAGGGTGCTGAGCAAGAAGCTTTGGGCATTTTCACGGAGGGCTTGTTGTGGGGTTAATTGCATGTGGACCCAGTGCCTTATTAGGCCAGAGACAAAGAAGTTGAGGTCGCTGATAAAGCAGAGTTACAGCGAAAGGGAAGTGAGGTCAGGAGGGTAGGGAGAGCACAGCTAAGTCAGAGCCAAGGTAAGGCCCTTCCAGGTCCTGAGAGGACAGAGATACATTGTGGACTAAATTCTAATTCACCAGAAAAGAGTAGAGAAAATTAGTGCTAACAAAGGTCCAGATGAGAGCAAAATACCAAGAGCATTATGCATCTGACTGCACTTGCATGTGCCTGAACCTTTTTCAAGCCCACAAGAGCCCTTGATGGCCCATCCCATAGAGAAATGTAGAAAGTATATCTTAGTCCTTAATGGACAACTTGAACTCAGAGAAATGTCTAAGTAGCTGAAAGGAACAAAACAAAATGGCTTTGCATATCATCTTCCTAAACAACAGCCAGGTTCCCATTTTCCCTGTTGCACATCCCACCCCATCAAGTTCAGTATCACAGGAGTAGTTATTGGGCAGTTTCCATCTGAAAAGAATCTGAATCCAGCAGCCAATGATTCCCGCCCTCCCCACCCCCACCCATGAGAGACTTCCTTATGTGATAAATGCTCCTTAAGGTACTTCAAAAGGCAATGAGATCATCTTATCAATGGCTTGGGAACAAATTTGGAGGTATTAAAAAGGCTACAAAGGTGGTAGAATTGGGAATAAGGATCTCCTCTCTTTAAGAAGTACATAGCAAAAGAGCTAGTCAGGACATAATCTGCTAAATAAATGGAAGATAAATATCTTTCGAATGGAAGATAAATAGCTAAATAATATTACTTAAACAACTCTCTTACACCATTATTTAGCCTGCATGAAAAGTCTTATTTTTCTATCAGCTCTAATTCTTCAAAAACTGAATGATGGTGACGGTGAACATACTTTCTCTGCTGAGGGTTGAAAAGAACTCACAAAATACTTGGAGTTTATCGACATGGCCCAATTCGTTTGCATTATCACCTTGTAGCCTTGCCACTTTCAATTCTTTTCTAATTCCTGTATGCCTCTCATCTCTTTTCATGGACTTTGTGCCAGATAGTCAACTAAATTGTAAACCTCAGGGAAAACAACCATATCTTCGACTTCTTCAGTAAATCCTGGAGGTGTCATGGTGTATACACAGAAGGCCTTCCATATCTCCAACATGCTGGCGTATTTTCCATCTGCCTTCCTGACTCCTCTTTAAAACATTCTTTATTGGAAATTTCTGCAAGATGAGCCTTTTATTTTGTCTAAGGAAATTTATTTTTTCAAATTTACTTTATTAGCCTTTCTTTCAACTCTTTCTGTAAATTAAATTTTACTTGGCATGCTGATAGATAAAACAAACAGGTTGCTGGAGGAACAGAACTGTGAGTTTGGCCTAAGCTCCCCAAAAACTCAGTTGGGCCAGCTCCTGAGAGAGACAGCATGCAGCGATGGTGAAGAGTACTGGCTTTGTGGCCAGGTTCTCCTGAGTTTGAACACTGGCACTGCCATCTCCTCTCTTTGAGCCTTACTTTCTTCCAAATTGAGATCATATCACCTACCTCATAGGATTGTAAAGAGTGAAAGAAATAATATGGGTAAAGTCCAGGCACACAGTAAATGCTTTATTGAAGGTAGCAGTGTGCAGAGGCCAACAGCACTGGGATTGAATCCTGGCAGCGTCACTTACTAGGTGTGTAACTCTAGGCAAATCACTTAACTTTTCTCTGCCTTGATTTCCTCCTCTGATGAATAGAGATAATTAAATACATACTTCATCCGGTGGTTGTGAGAGTAAATTAGTTAATACGTGTAAAATGTATGCCATATAGTAAACACTTATTAAGTGTTTGTTATTAACCACGTTAACAATTGTCAGTCTTCTTCCACATCTGAAAATCTGTCAGATATGCAACCAGGATGATCTTAATAGCAAAGAAAGCCTCATAAAAGGCAGTACAGATCTATAAACATATGGATTATACAGGCTGGGCTTTCCAAGGCACCCCCGTCTTCGCATTATTCAACTCCTTGACAAACTGTAGAGGATACCCTTTGTCCCAATTTAAGCAGGGTAATCTCCTTGAGATTGAGGGCCTTGTGTATGTTTCTCATCACTGTGCCTCCAGTGCCTGAAAGTACCAAGAAGGGTGCTTGGCAAACAGAAGACACTCAGTGATCATTTGTATATTTGTTGAACGAATGGATTTGGGAAGGTAGTGATGTGGTAGGGATTTTTTTCTTATCTGCAAGTGTGCATACTACCACCCTCTAGTGGTTCTACTTTTATAAAATGAAGCCTATAGTGGTCTGTATTACCAATATCCCCTGCACTCCTGTTTCTGCTAAAGAATCAGGTCATTAATCCCATCCGTTCATCTCATATTTTGCTATAATTCTAATGTTCCACTAGTAACGTTAGATTACTATTTTCAACTATGTTGTTTTTACTTGAGTAAATCAAAGGGCAATATAAACAATAAAATTTACTGATTGTGCCAATAGAAAACAGAAATGCTCAAGATTTTTGGCAATATTTTAACTTGGTGTCCCTACAAGGGAACGTATGTCTTGATGACTGAATTTTGTAGTCAGTACATTTGAATATTTGACTATCAAAGGAAGTAAGGAGGGATCTTTGGCAATGGTTGTGTTTTCTATATGCAATCTTGACAAATCCAGGTCTGTCTATGTGATCATGTAGTTATAGCTGAGGCAGGCTATAGTCAGGTCATGGAGAGATTTCTGTTATGCCATAAGCCAGGATATTCAGGCTGGAACCTGCTTTTGCTATGGAGAAGAAAGGCCAGAGAAAACTAATACCCTTGCATCACTTAGATACCATACCTGCTCCCTCTTTTAAGCAACCATCCTAAGAAATAAATTTGATCCAAACTAAAATGCCTTTCCTTTATGCCTCCCATGAGTTCTCAAATTAAGTACTTCTTCTCTGTGATCCCAAATCACGGTGATCAGAACACTGACATAGTATTTATCCCATTGTCGGACATAACTGGTTATGTATGGACTTCCCTCCCTTTTTAGTTTATGGTTTTATAAAGACCAGTGTGTATCATATTGCCTGTCACACTGGGGCTTAGATACTGGCTGAAAAAGAAATTGGGTGCTTCTAACACTTTCACGTTTTATTCTAAATTACCTCCATTAGTTATGCTTCTCCAGCTTGAATTCTGTAATATGCCAATGAGCCCATCTATTGGGATTGGAGTGCTGTGTAAATTTGAACAAGGTCCTTCAGTCCATTTCCTCCACTGCAAAATGGCAAATTAAATAAACCCTGTTGTGAGTAGTAAATGAAGTGATACATGTGAAATGCTTAGTATCAGCATACAGGAAGCACTCAATAAGTAGTAGATAAAATTTTTAGAAATGTGTTAGCTGCAAGTAAGATTAAGCCTGATTTTCAGACGCCTTTATGATTTGCTTGGGTTTAATTTTCCTCACGTCACAAGAAATATGCAGGTAGACTGCTCTTGGTATCCTCCCAAAGCTCAGGGATGCCATAGCTAACATCTCTGCCACTCTGGACACCTTTTATTAATGGTTAGTCATGGCTGTCATGGCTCCATACATTGTGTCATTTTATTAGGGACAGCAAAAGTCTTCTCAGAGTCCCATAAAGATTGCCTTTGTGTCTCATTCGCCAAAATTGTCTCATATAGCTATCCCTAGCTGCATGAGTATAAGAAAGTGTGCATTTAGCTTTTGTAATGTGCATAATGGAAACCAGAAGGCAGAAAGGGGTGGTGTCAAGTGCGTATTGGATAAACCAATAAATAGTGTCTACCGTGGAAAGCGGCAGTGCCTAGCAGTAGTCATGGTAATAGTAATAGAATTGTCTAGTGGTCACAGAATACTGAAGGTGGAAGCAATAATCATTCCCATTTTTCAGAGATAGAATTTGAGATGCAGCATGGTTAGACTTGCCCATAGTCTCATGACTAGTACGTTATAAAGCAGTTTTTAAATCAGATCTTAACTTTGGGCGATTTGAGCTAAGTATTTCCAAGAATGTATTCTTCAGAAAGCTAGTCTCCAAATTGCTCCATGAAAAAAAAAGTTATTTTGTCAAACAAGTTTGAAAAAACTCTGACTACTCTATCCTTTTATTGGAGATAAACACTGAGAAGTCTTGCAGTATAAAAGACAATCATTCCTCTGTTCATTTTTTTCAATCTTTCCTCAAACTTTTTGAACACAGGACTATTTTTTCAAGTAACTCTCTTGACATTCTGGAGAATTGATACTACTGTATTTCACCAAAAATAAGACCCAGTCGGACAATCAGCTCTAGTGTGTCTTTTGGAGCAAAAATTAATACAAGACCCGGTCTTTTCACTATAATATAAGACTGGGTCTTTAATATAATATAATGCAATTAATATAATATAATATAATATAATATAATATAATATAATATAACATAATATAATATAATATAATATAACATAACATAATGTAATACTGGGTCTTATATTAATTTTTGCTCCACAAGACACATTAGAGCTGATCGTCTGGCTAGGTCTTATTTTCGGGGAAACAGGGCACAAAGGGGACTCACTTTACAAAACACCATCACAGTCAAAAAAGAAGACATGTTTCTGAGGTCAGAAGAGTAAATCATATCATCAATTAGAAGGGTACCAGAAAGAGGCAATTTCAACTTCCGGTCATGGAGAGAGATCACTTTTGTTTTCTGAACACCTAAGGGAAGAATAGAGCTACTTCTAATAGAGCTAGCAGTTTTCTGGAAACTTAAAGAAGCTCAACCTAGAACACAAAAAGAAAAGTACCCAGAGTCAGTCATTCAGTTCACTGAAATAGCAAGGGGAGATTTTTATTTAAAAGAGAGTGAGTCACTATAGATTTTTTTTATAGAGAAACGTACTATTTATGCCGTCAATGTATAGAGGTCCCTGTGATTAACATTTTGGTTCTAAACACTGATTTCTAGCACAACACAGTGAAGCATCAAATCACTGTCAAGCAAATAATGCCAGGCTTCTATTTAAGGCCTTCACTTCAGTTGCAAATTGACAAATGAACACAAAACCAGTTCTGACCTAAATAAAGCATTGAACGTGACGAGTCTAAAGTTCTGGCTCTACAAGAGTAAGAATTTCCAGGATCATGGTGCTGAGGTTCTAAGATGCAGTGAGCTTTTCATTTCTAAATTCATGACAGAGGCCTATATACGAGGTGTGCTAAAAAATTACAGTGAATGTTTTAAAAAAATGTATTACAGTAAAAGACACATTTCCGTTAGTCTCCCTCAACCCCCCCCCCCCCCACTTCAAACACACTTATCCCATAGTTCTTGCCACTTTCTGAAGCTGTTCTGGAAGACCTCTTTTGTCAGTGTCTGTAGTTGGTATAAGGGAAAGGATTCTAAGGCTGGAAACTTTCATTGCCATTAGAATAAAGACACATTCCTTTAGGGGACTGTCCCTTCCATTTGCCACTGCAGATCCACAACCATCTCTTCTTTATCCACCCAGTGCCCTGGGAGACAAGATATGTGGACTGCAGCAGTGGGCTCCTTTGCCTTTGGATGCAATAGGATTAAGGCAGTGGGAGACACTAGCGAGAAGGTGGAGGGAGGGAGGAGAGTGAGGTCAGGTTATTTGTTCCTCTGGTGGTGGACTCCCTTTCTGCGGGGTTATTGTGAACTGGCTGCATCCTTTCCCAAGACTCCTGTCCTCTTTCCACAGCCCTCGCTATCCCTGGGTCTCTGTAAGGTCACTGCTCCCTCCCCTTGCTCCTTCACTTCAGGGCTGGTAACTACGTCCCACTGTTACTACCGCATTTCCCCAAAAATAAGACCTAACCAGAAAATAAGGCCTCGCATGATTTTTCAGGATGACATCCCCTGAGCATAAGACCCAATGCGTCTTTTTGAGCAAACCATAACAGAAGCAATGTGTGACACAGAACCCTTCCATTGTGATAAAAAAATATGGTGAATGCTGCTGCCAAGTGCAATCCAATGGAAAGCAGATCTTCTATATGCGAAGCAGCATGTTAGTAACAGTGTGTGACAAGTTTCAACTTGTTCTGTGCAGTCAGTGGGGTGTGAGCTACGGTTGAGAGTAGGTATGTTTTGAAGTGTGCCATAAATCATTCTCCATCATGACAACACTCCTTGTCACACATTGTTTCTGCTATGTGGCAGTGTCTGTCAAATAAACACATTGTGGTGTGTCCTCATTCACTTTATTCACTGGATCTAGTGCCATGTGACTTCTGGCTCTTCCCCAAAGTCAAAATGATTCAGGACATCGAGGAAGACATGACAGCACAACTAAAGATACTCACGAAAGAGGACTTCCAGAACTGCTTCAGATAGTGGCAAGAATGATGGGATAAGGGTGTTTGAAGTGAGTGGGAGTATTTTGAGGGGGATTAATGGTAATGTGTCTTTTATTGTAATTTTTTTTTCCCATTTAAACACTCCCTGTATTGTTTGATCACACATCTTAGCTCTCGATCATACATTTTCTCAGAAGGTAAAGCCCTCTCTGGGGAATCTAGTGGCAGAAACATTAATGGTGCTTCCACCTTAATTTTTGAAACTACCATTTGCCACTTTTGTTTTAATTAACTAATTAACTTTGCTTTAATTAACATGTTATGAGGGCCCACTTAGGCTGTCTGCTGAAGCAACTGCTAGTCCTTTCACAACCATTGCCCAAATTACAATTTACCTGGAAAATTGGTTCTCTTGTGTGAATTCCAATATAACCCAATTATTATCAGAGCTTTGACAATTTCCAATTGTTTAGATTTCATTAAGGGGTTATTAGCCTGTGTGAAGTGATGTTCATGCTATTTCTCCCTCCTTAGAATTTTCTGCCTATTCCTGCTGTCTCTCCAGATGCTTTCTACCTTCCAAGCCCCAGGTTCTTTATGAAACCCTAACAGATTAAGCCATCTCACCAACTTTCCCTCATCTGGACTCAGAACATTTATTTTGTATAGCATACATTTAGTACACATTCCTCACATGTTCTTCATTTATTATTTATTCACAAGTATTTACTGAGAACTGAGCATTGCCAGGCACTGTGCTCAGCCCTGGGGATGTAGAGGTTATATATATATATATATATATATATATATATATATTATATATATTAGTCATGTCTATCTAATATATATATATATATATATATATATATATATATATATATATAACCTCTACACATATATATTAGATAGACATGACTATCTAATACTGTTGTAAAGTATTCATATCTCCCTTGATGTTTAGCACAGCGTCTGACATATTGCAACACTGAGTGGTAGATGGATTATGAATCCAGTGGGCAGCAGCTCTTAGGGATCACACTACCATCACAATGAGAAGACGACTCACTCACTTCGTTGACTTGATTGCCCAGATTTTATCTGATAATGACAATCCCCAAGATCATGGGGATCTAATGATAACTACAAAACAGTCTTTGAGGAGCTCTCAGTGTCCCAAAACAGAACTGGAAACAGATAAGCTCGATAAAGTAATACAGTACCATGGCGGGGGTCTACAGAGCAACAGAGGGGTCTAAAAGTAGAAACAGTAAATTCTACATGTTGGGAATTAGAAAAACCTTCCACAGGAACCAGTTCAAACAAGAGAAACTATGTAAATACTTTAATCCCCGCTTAGACGTCTTCGGGGTTCTCAGCTGGCTAGGATAGGATAGAGCCAAACTTTCTTTGCCTGGCATGAAAGGCCCATGGTGGTATGAATCCTTCCCCTATGGCCAGCTTGGCATTTAGTCACTTCCTGACTTTCCATATTGACCCACTCACAATTTTCTTGCTCTTAGGCCTCTATGAAGGCATCTGTTTTGGTATAAAATACACCTGCCCCATCCACCTTCAAGTCTCACTTGGCCAACTCATACTCATCTTCCCTTCTCCTGGAAAGCCTGTTCTCACCTCTCCGACTTCATTAGATCCCCCTCCTTATGATCCAAATGAACCCTGTGCTCCTCCCTATAGAGCATTTATCATCCTGTGGTACAGTTACCTGTTTATGTGTAAGGTTCCCTTACACACATGCATGCATATACACACACTCACGCACACCATACTGTGAACTTATTAAGCACAGAGACCATGTCTTATTCATTTTCTGTGTCCCTGGCACATAGCTTCCTGTCAGGCACGTAGTGAACACTCAGAAATGTTCGTTAAGTAAATAATGGGTGGGTGGGTGGATGAATGGATGGATGGATGGATGGATGGATGGATGGATGGATGGATGGATGGATAGATGGATGGATGATGATATTTGAGCTACATTGGCATCTGCCAGGGAACGTTCAAGGACTGAGTATAGTGAATAACTAATTATATTTATTGAGCACTTGCTATGGGCCTGGCACTTCTCTAAGCCACTTACATATTAATTATTTTAGTCCTCAAAACAGTCCTCATTTTACATATGAGGAAACTGAGACAAAAGCGGAGGCTAATTTACTGGATCAAGCCCATACAGAGAATAAGTAGAAGGGGCAGATTATAAAAATCAGGCTGTTTTCGGAGCCCATGCAGGTAAACATTAAACGGTGTTCCCCATTCTGGCTCTTACTATACTGTAGCCTGAACTGAGAAAAACTGGGATTGAATGGGTGTGCCGTGAATTTCCCTGAAACTCCCCCAAGGAGTTTTCCTGAAAACTGCTCCATGGATCTGTATTGCATCATATTTCCTTCATGTGGCCACACCTTCAACTGAGCCTGGTTTTATTTGCTTTTTTTTTTCCTGCATGAATGGAATACACAGAAGCCTCTGATACAAAATTTGAACTTTAAAGACTGCCTGAGATTTTTTTTAGTGGCTATTTTTAAATATCATTGTAGATTTTGTTTGTAAGGAAAAAGTCTGACTGACTAATTTTTGCTACTTAAAATATTTATTATACTTAATAACCATTGTATTGTAACTAGGAATTATGAGGATTTGCACTATTTTCCTGTATAATTCTACATCTTTTTTTTTTTTTTGATATGCCTAATCTCATATAAAAGCTCATGAAATAGCAAGGAATCCTGATTTTCCCCACCTTGGTCCAGTCCAATTTAATTCCAACCAGTGTTTTTAAAGTAATCATTATATACTGGATACACTGCTGATTTCTAGGAGTATAAAGATAAATGAAACACAAAACCTACCCTTAGGGGCAGCTCACAGAGTGGTGGAGAAGACAAAACATACAAATCATTGACTCTTGTCGTGTGTGAAGTAATAAAGGAGAGAATGCACGGACAAGTCAGAGGTCACTAAAAAAGCTATTTTGTCCAATCTGGAGGCTCCGCAAAGGCTTACTGGAAGGGTGACACCTAGGTTGACCCCAAAGGATTATGAAGTGAGCTAGGTCAAAACCATGGGTGGATAACTGTGTTCTGGGGAAAACAGTAACAAGAGCCAAGAGATATTAAACAACATAGTGCATGCAGGAAATTATAGCATGTAAAATGTGTGTCCACAGGTGACAGGAAACAGGCTGTGGAAGCTGATAGGGAAGAGGTTTAGCCTGAGGATCTGTCAGCCCACCACCTTCCATCTCCCTGGATTTCCTTTCAGTAGCCACTTCTCTCTGTGTAACCACCCCCCCCCCCATTAGACATTCAATTTCCTTATACTCATAGCCACCTCCCAACACCAACTTGATGCCTCCCACCAATCCCCAACCAAAACTTTATGTCTTCACCCTTTCTCTCTGCTAGAGAATAGATAAATTAATTTGTGCTATTACAATAATGATTATTAGTGACTGGCTTCATCCTTTATGCAGTAAACTCTTATCCGGCAACTATTTTATTATAGAGACTGTGCTAAGTACTTTCATATGTATGTACAAGACATGATGAAAAACTATGGTGAATGTTTAAATTAAATATATATATCTATTACAGTAAAAGACACATTGCCATTAGTCCCCCTCAAAATACTCCCCTTCGCCTCAAAGACACTTATCCCATCGTTCTTGCCACTTTCTGAAGCAGTTCTGGAAGTCCTTTTTTGTGAGTGTCTTTAAGAGCATTTAAAAAATGTTGTGTGTAGAAAACGGCCTGAGAAATTGACAAAAGGTTTCATCCACCATCATGACAATGCGCCATGTCACACATCGCTTCTGGTACAGCAATTTCTGTCAAATAAAAACATTACAGTGTGTCCTCGTCCACCTTAGTCACTGGATCTGGCACCGTGCAACGTCTGGCTCTTCCCCAAAATCAAAACGACCATGAAAGGTAAACGTTTTGATTCGATTCAGGACATCGAGGCTGCCATGACAGCACAACTAAAGACACTCATGAAAGACGACCTCCAGAACTGCTTCAGACAGTGACAGGAATGATGGGATAGGTGTGTTTGAAGTGAGGGGGAGTATTTTGAGGGAGATTAATGGCAATGTGTCTTTTACTGTAGTAATTTTTTTATTTAAACAGTCACCGTATTTGTTGATCACACCTCGTATATATAATCTCATTGGATCTTCACATAATATTTTATAACAAGGAAGTAGTACCTCCATCCCCAGATAAGAATAATAACTGAGGTATGTAATAAAGCCCTTTATTTGATGCTTATTTAATAAGTGGTAGAACCAAACTTTGGAATTCAAACCCAAGTCTATATCTCTTCAAAGCACTTTTCCATTCTGATATTGCCTTTCTGACAGATTCATTTTCTCAACCATGTATCTCATTTTGTTACTGTTGTTCATAAACAAGGTCACTGTGAATGTATTTCTGCCACATAAAATATTCATATTTTGATTCTGATTTTTACTCCAGTGAAATAACCCTCTAGGTGACATTTTTTTCTTTTTCTTTTTTTTTTTGGTATAGCGGCAGATCAGTCAAGGTGACATCATGGAAGACGGTAGCCTGTTGGTGCTTCTCATGTTATAACTTGACAAAAGTAGTGTGGTGGAGGGAAGTAAGCCTTTTCAGCAAAGGCATGGATTCCAATCCTGACTCTGCTACTTACAAGCAGGAGCCTTAAGCAAAGCACTTAACTCTCAGAGCCTCTGGAAAATGAGGACGGGATAATATTCATCACATTCTGTGTTATGTTCACAGAGTATGTCCCAAAGTCTATGTTCATAAAATGGGAGTTTCCGTTTTTCTAATCATGGAATCAACTCAGTTCATGTCTACCCAAACTAGAGCCCTACTGACATAATATAAAGAGGTTCCATGACATCATCCTTCAGGAAAACTACTGAAATGGGAATACTTGACTCTGGGAATCTGGCCTGAATTACTAGTAAATACTGCTATATGCTGGGGCCCGACTGCCCTCCAAATTTGCATTCTATTCTTAGGTGGTAGGTTAAGAAGTTTCTGTTGAAGTGCTTTTTTTGAAGTCAGGATTTCCACAGAGTTTGAAGTTGATTTGTAGGTGTTAGCCATTTTTCTCATTCACCTTGCTTGGCAGTGCACTTATATTTCATGAAAGAAAATAAAAAATTGACTTTTCACTTGGCCTAGGACATATGGATCCATTTTACCTAACGTTCAGAAACTAAATAACAAATCACAGTGGTAAATTTTATACATAACATAATATCAAGCTCTCTTGGTGAGGCAAATGTGTGCTCACGTTGTTCACTTATGTTTAGCCAAAAAACAAAAACAAACAAACAAACAAACAGTTGAAGGAAATAGTCACAACAGCCCTCATGGCACCAGCCTGCTACCCAGTCTTGTTCTCAGGCATCACGACAGCACATGCCACATGATAGGAGCTGCCAGAGAACTTGACTCTCCCTCTGCTGAGTTAAAATGACACCAACAAAAATGCCAATCCATAATGCTGTTTTCTCTAATTTGTTATTCACATGGCTTTTTTAGCTAGGGAAAGAAGTAGAGACCATGACTTGGTAAGCGAACATAGATCTGTCACTGACCGTGTTCATCCAAAACAAATAATAACTGGAAAGGAAAGCCTGGTGAACCTTATGAAGCTCCCAGGGAAGAAAAGGATAATTACAATCAGCATTTGTTAAACAAGTCCCAGTCATGGGGGAGGCACTGTACTATGTATATTACATATTAGCATCTTATGGAATAAAGCTCCCTAACCCATCTGGAGCTCAAATAAGTTACCCTATCCTGCCCACAACACTCCCTGAAAAACATAGGCTATCTTGGCTCAGGCTGAGGGAAAGGAGACTGGGTCTTCTCCACACAAAGCTCTAATGAGGTTCCATGACATTCTACAAGATTTTACTCTGGTCCTCTCTGTCTCTGTGATCACTGAGGGCAGAAACATTTTCATACTTATCTCTAGGCTGGCTCTGAGCAGCTCAGTAAACGGTTCTTGTGGCAGTGCAGGAGGTAAAAAGGAAATCAAGCCCAGGTGAGCCCTCCTACGTAGGCTCCTCCAAGGACGAAAGGCTCCCGCTGTGCTACACCAGCCATCTTAACTTTCCCCTATGCTATCTCTTGGTCACGTCACTCTGGATCCCACCAGTGTCTTTGTCAGAAGCTGAACAGAGCAGGGCCCGTTGATGAGAGTCAGGCCTACCAGGCAGTGTGTCCTGACTCAGGCAGACACATTATGACATTGCAAAAAAAAAAAAGTCACAGCAGGAGCATCTGAGGGAAATGAAAGGGAACTTGAGTTCAGAGTAAACTGTGGACACCTCTTTCAGGGACTTTCCGGCCACTGGATACAGCCAGTGTGCAGCCCATTGCCGAAGAAAGGATCAGGGCAAAAGTAGGCCTTTCCCCTCCGTGCACAGAGCAAGTGCCTGCCAAGACAGGAAAAAAAAAAAAAAAAAAAGAGAGAGAGAACCAAATGTTCTAGCCCAAATGGACTAGCAAGCACTTTTCCTTTTCATTGGTTAACTCCCCAATAAAAATAAAAGAAAAAATTGATTTTGACATCCACTCACAACAGAATTCTAACTTTAGGATTGACTTGTTTTAATCCAAAAGATGTTTGAAATTGTCTGATGGTACTTTAGAAAAATTGAGCAAATTGATTTCAGTGAGAACTTATGAAAACACATTAGCAGAATTCTAATGTGCTGACCTGGAGCTGAGCAGATGCAGACTTCTGCTGTCCTGCCCATCTTTTTCACCTTCAAACTCCAAATCCCTGCGTCAAAGCACATGTTATCTAATTTCCCCTTGAACATTTCCAGAGGCTTTGTTTAATTCTGTGTTTCCCCGAAAATAAGACCTAGCCGGATCATTAGCTTTAATGCATCTTTGGAGCAAAAATTAATATAAGACACGGTATTATATTATATTATATCATATTATATTATAATTGATATAAAACCTGGTCTTATATTGGAGTAAAATAAGACCATGTCTTATATTAATTTTTGCTCCAAAAGATGCATTAGAGCTGATGATCTAGCTAGGTCTTATTCTGGGGGAAACACGGTTGTATTCACAGTGCAGACACTGCTTTGTGACTGCATCTCCAGGGAGAATAGTGCCAGACAGAGAGCAAGTTGTGGGCTGAACGGAGCAGACAGCCTTTAAACTCCAGGGCATTTCTAACTATCCTTCGTGATGCTTGTGAAGGACCAGCTTCTATGTGTCAACTGTTCACAGACTCTCCCCTTCCTTTCTCTTTTGCTTGCCCCCACAGCCCTCATCCCCACCCCCAGCAGTCAGTGGACTAGGTTCCTCTCCTGGCCACTAGGTGGCAGGCCGGGTTCTCTGGGCAGCTCCAGTGGGAGAGAGCATTTCTGCACAAGATACACTCAGCTTGTGTAGCAATGATAGAGGCTGCCACAGTGGGCTTGTACAGAAAGCCTGTCGCAAGCAGCTGGAGGCTAACTTTTGCAGAAGCAGTACTAACAATACATGCACTGATTCCCGGATATAACAAGTGAAGAAGATTCCTAATACAAACTTGTTGGTTTTCTCGTCATCACTGATACATTTCCATACCTGTAAAAATGGTGTGACATATAAAAGATAGAAAAAAATAAAAACACATTATTTCACAGAACATTGAGGTTAGATTTTTAGAAGATACATATTATTCTCACACATCGTAGAGGAGCTTCGCCTAAATACTCTCCTATCACTCACTTGGCCACCAGAAATGCCTTTCAAATTTGATAGATCATGCTTCCAGTGTTTATTCTCCATGAATCAAAGTGACTACCATTAAGATTTCCCATATATTGGGGATGCAGTCTGTGCCCAAGCATACTATTTATTTAATCCAATTTTGTTCTTACAACAATCCTCAGAAGTTTCGTTACGTCCATTATACTGATAAAGATACTAAAGGTTGGAGACAGGAAGACACTTGCCCAAAGTGGTGAGTGGCTAAATCAGGGTTTGAACTCAACTGTTGCACTTATGAAGTTTAGCCCTAAAATGCACTATATTTAAGGCTTTCTCTAAAGTGTGATCTTCTGAATGGGAAGCCAATCTGCTCTGTCAACATGTTTAGTCACACCATTTCTGGAGGGGAACAAAGCATAGTGAAGAGTCAGGGAGGCTTTTAGGTCAGTGAAAACAAATGAGTCAGAGTCTGCAGCATTTTCCACCTGAGTGTTCCATGCAAGGAAGACAGGGTTGGGGTCTTTTAGTGGGAGGTGGATGAGAAAGGACACTGGGATGGAGACAGACAGTCACTGCTACTGGATTTAAAATCAAGCCTTTAGGCACTCTAGCCAAACGTTTCAACAGGCAGAACCTACAGAAGAGAAGGCAGAGTAGAAAGAGGATGATCAGAATGATGATGTTGATGATGATATCTAACTTTTATCGAACATTTGTAATGTGACAGGCACTATTGTCTGTGCCTCATAAACATTCATGAAATCTTTCAACAACCCTATGCGGAAGGTAACATTAATATCCCATTTTATCAAGGAGGGAATGAGACACAGTGAGGTTAAGCAAATTGCCCAAGGACAGATAGCTGGAAAGGATTGGATCTTGAATTCTAATCCAAGCAGTTTGGCTCTAGAGTCAATGGCCTTAGCTGCCAGAAAGTATAAACACTAAGACTATTTGAATGGGTAGTAAAGAGTATGAAGGACTCAACAAAAGGTCACGATTGAGAAAGACATTTGAGAAAGTGTCATCATTGCTGAAATTTGATTTAGGTTGGATATCCTCGTATGTAACCCCCTTGACAAATTAGATGATTATCCACTGCCCCGTTTTCTTTTGTTAACCCTTTCCCTTACCACTTGCTTTTCTGTGAAACTTTAAGTTGCTGTCTAGAGTACTCTGCTAAGTTATAATCTTGTTGGAGCCCAGAGCCAATCTGGTTTTGTCATCAAAGCAAGGACATTTCAGTTTCTTGGCTGAGATGTCTGCATAACAGACAGCAGGCAGCACTGACTTGAACTAAATTGGTACAAACAATGAGATATGCTTCCTAATGGCAGACTCAGATTAAGTACATGGTTTCATTTTTATCAGTCATGATTTTTTGTGTGATTTATTTCATTTCCTTTCTTCAAATGAAGACTATTTCTAAAGTTGTTGATTTAAAGTATATGAGACGTTGGAAGTTATCTTTTAAAAGTGGTCGGGCAGAGTTGAAATGCACCAGATATTTCTTAAGCACCGACTTCATGCAAGTATTTAAGTCAATTTTTAGAATTAAGTATGTTATACATCCTGGATAATTTTAACATATAAGACAGATCATTAGAGGGAAATATTATTTTGACCAAGAAATCAAATAATGATTTCCTCATCACTTCTCTAGACTTTGTCATCGATGCCTCTTCTTCCTCTTACCTTTCCTCTCTGTATAAAAACTGCATTTTCAACCTAGTTACCCAATCCTAAGTCATCCATGACTCTTCACTTTCCTTGACGCTTCATATTCAATCAATCTCTTCCTTCATGTATTTTACCTTATGTTTTGTATTCTCACTGATATTACCATTGATCAGGACCCCATAACCTACTGTCTGAACTACTCATATAATGTCCTAAATCTCTGTTATCGATGTCCCAACCTGTCCCAACAGCTGCCAGAGTGAGGATCTTTCTAACGTGAAAATCTGATCATATCATTCAACCTTCTAACTAGCAGGTATCGCTATCTTACAATATAAAAACTAAAACTCTTTCACGGGGCTCACAAAGCCATTAAAGACCTGGCCCTTGAAGACCTTCTCAACCTGAGGTCCAGCCACCAGTCTGCTCCACCAGTCCCCCAATGCCTTCACCAGCAGTGCTGCTCCAAATACGTTATATATCCCAGCAGTGCCAAACTGCATACAGTTCCCTACATGCATCATGCCTCAGCCATTTCTTTGTTTGGTATGCTCCTGCATGTGTAAATTCTAGTCTTTCTTCCTCTACTAATACCTGCCTTTATCTCCCTTCCTTTCACCTCGAAAACACCTTCTTACCCTCCAATTCCTAACTCAAATATCACACCTCTTTTACAAACTGCATTTCCACTAGACTTTCTGTATCTCCTCATGTAGAAACCCTCAAGTTATATTGTTGGTTTACGTGTTTTTCTCCCCAGATTTTAAGATTCTTATAGACATTTCCTTCTATGTTTCCATCACCAGCAATTATCATCAGCAACTAAAACAGTGCCTGTTTTAACAAGTTCTCTAATAAGTTAGTGTTAAGTGAGTGACTGGCAAAGATTCATTTCTCTAGTGTCTGGTGAAGACCTAGCTCCTCCCTTAATGGTGAATCCACACTCCATCATAGTCATTTTCCAAGAGAACAAGGCAACTACCTTTTCATGTCTTGCTCTACCACTGCCTGATAATACACCATTTAAATGTATTTCTGTCTCTCACAGGGCATGTAGAAAGTAAGTGCTAAGAACATTTAGATCTGCTATATTGTAGTGTTATGAATGGTACGTTTCAGGTGTTTAATTTGGGGGAAGAGAAATGCTTTGAAATGATTAATTAAATGGTTTGGCTCTGCAATAATTGAAGTATATTTGTAGGGCTGTAAAAGACTATGTCTGGATGCTTTTGATGAATTGCAGCTCAAACACTCCCTTTGTACAATGAATGGATATTGAATGCTGTGATTACAGTGAATTTTAATTTGCATGTGATATTAGTGGTCTCATTTGTTACTACTTGAATTTGATTAAAATATTTTTGATTACTTGATATAAATTTTCTAGTAGTGGGATAAGTTAAGCATTTCTTTTTCCAAAATCCTGTTTCCAGTAATGTTCCTTTTATTTGGATTAGCCCTGCTTAGAAGAGGCCCAGCTGCATCCTATCTGGGATGTACAAGTCATATCTGTTTCAGAACATAACATTTCATATGAGAAAAAAAGTATGCCTCTGGTATAATTCTGTGAGTTGACAATTCTTTTTCTTCCCTCAAGCTCCATTCCCTTGGTAAAGATGTAATTGTTGAGGAAGAAATAAACAATGGGAATATCCTTTTCTATAGCTTCTTGGCTAAAATGAGTTCTTTTCTTCTTGCATCATTTGGCCGCCCCCTTCTCTGGCATCCCTCCCAATTTCCCCCATATTATATATGATATGTTATTTCATTTGTACAGTTTTGCAAAGTGAAGATAAACCAATTTTTATAGCTGTGAAATTGAGACTCAGGGAGATGAAATAATTTTACCAAGATTGTATGCTTAGCTTGTGCTTGAGTTAATTTGAACCCATGACTGCCAGGCTTTTCATGTTCTTTGAACTGTGCCTTATTATGTCCTCCATTACTCCTTAGCTGAAGAAAATATCCCTGTTGGTCTGAAAAGGGGAATCAGTTATAGAATTTCAACTCTCAGTGATCTACTAAAGAAACTCACAGAGGAGGTAGCATTGAAAAGAAAGTTACATAGGAGGAGTGTTTGAGTTGCATAGGCAGGAGAAGTCACTCTAGCAAGAGAGAAACACAGGCACGAAGGTACGGAGTTCAGGGCTACTTGGGCTCACCTCCTGTGTCCCAGCTGTAGGTGTTCTCTCAGGTCAATCTATGGCTTGGGCTCCTTTCTCCTTGTGTCCTCTTCTTTGGAGAACTCAACCATCACTGCACTTTCAATTCTCAAATAATCTTCTTTGAGCTCTACTTGTGAGTCTCCAAATGACAACTGGATAGTTCCATCATCTTACCTGGCATCACCTCAACCTCAACTCACTCTTTATTAGCAAATAAATTATTCTGTAATGTTTTCTTTATTTCTGTATTTCTGTTTCTGTAGCAAATATTACTTCCCACCCTCAAAATGTTAGCCATGCTTAATTTGTCCTCGTCCTCAGCTTAAACATATCAAATCATATATTAGATGCTATTTTAAATTGTTTTTTTCAAACATTTTGGGTTTTTTAATCCTCATTTTTATTTCCACAACTGTTACACAAATCTAATACCTTATCTCTGTACATATGAATTACTGAAATCATGATAAACCCAATGCATTTAACCAACGCAAAAATAGCCAGTGCGTCCCCACTTCCCATATGTTGAAAAATATGCTGACAATTCAAGGCTCTTCACAAGGTCTTCAGCTTACCTTTCTTACCTTTTCAACTTTGCCTCATGCTGTTCCTGAGCTTTAATGTTCTGCATAAATCAAGCTGCCTCACCCATGGACCCCAAACTCTCCTTGTACTTTGCTGCTTCTGCAAAGTATTTACTGAGCATGAAATTCATCCCCACTCATCTGACCTGATCCAGCTTATGCCATTGATAAAGCCGTTATTCTCTATAGTCCGTGGGAAGTTCTCAACATACATAGCCTGTATTAATGAATTTACCATTCACTTAGATGGAAATGTGTACGAGAGGGTCTTTTAGTTATTAGAATGTGTGCGATATCTTATCTCCATAATAAAAAAATTAATTTCTCTCACACCTTCAATTTTTATGAATTCTCCATAGTACACAGAAAAATATTCTTTCTTAGTTTTGATCGCTGTAGAGTTTTTACAGGGACATCTTTAATGAAGAAAGCTTTATTTGGTCAAATTATAACCAAACTGCATTAGGTTAATTAGTCTATTGCAACAAAAGTAGTATTACATAATACATAATATATTTATATAGGTATATATAAATATAGATAGATATATAGGTATATATCAACCCATTGAAGATAAAGCAAAAGTCATGTGACAAAGGACTTCTCCAGAAAGGGAGAGAATCGTAAAAGAAAAATGTAGGCTGGTACTTGGGGATTAGAGTAGGTAAGGGACAGATTTTGTATTTTGTCCTGAATAGGATGGGAAGCCTTGGAAGGTTCAAGAAGAGAAGTTACATCACGATATTAATATGTTGAAAAGATCCCTCTGGTTTCTATAGATGAAATAGAATACAGAATAGAAAAAAAAAGGAGGGAGAAATCAATTAGGCATCCATTTTGACAGTCTAGGTAAGAGATTATGATGGTTTAAAGTAAAAAGTGAAATGATAGGGCTTAATGATTATTATGTTTTAATAGAAAGGAAAGAGAAAAATTAAAGATAGGTCCCAGGTTTGATGACCTGTGTAAATAGGAAGATTGGGACCTGTGTAATTCAGCTGTGGGGAGAGGATGTTTGAAGGGTAAAATCAAGTGCTAATTTTGGATATGTTAATACAATGAGCTCAGAGAACTTCTGTCTGGAGATTAAAATAAGGGAGAGTTATCCACATTGATGATAATAGGATTAAATTAGAAGGAATTTTGTACTGGGGATGGTAATATAAAGGAGAGAAAGTTTGAAGAAATATGAGTTTGTTTGGTTTTGGAATTGTTAAATTTGAGATGCCAAGAGACATTTAAGTGACCAAGTCCAAGAAGCTGCTTGAAAAACTGGCCTGAAGCTCAAGAGAGTTTGGTGTTGGAAGTACAGTTTGGGAGAGCCAAGAGCAGAGCCCAGAGACCAAATAAATATAGGAAAGTCTGGAACTAGTCTAAGAAGTCCTGAATGTTAGTATAAAGTACACCTGAGACCCAAATGCAAGTGATACCACAAAAAGGAGAGAATTATTCAAAAATTAAGGAGTAGCAATAGTTGCAATGTCACAGAGAAGTCAAATTAGATAGTGTTAAGTGTCATCATCACTGGATATGGCCACCAGATGTTGGTCTGGGCTTTAACAAAAAGCAATTTCAGTCCCCATCTCTCTGAGGAAGTTCTTAGTCTTGCAAAGGCCCCAGCAAAGATGGACACTCTGATTAGTCAGCTACTGGATTCCATAGAAGAAACTTTGATATGATAATGCAAATTACCAAGATGCAGGTGGGATACCCAAAAGCAAGGATCCTCTTGGTACCAACAGCACTGAGACCCCATGGTGGACTCCTCAAAGCCTCCACTTGTGATGGGTTTCAGTTCTTGACATCCTCCTCGCCCAAATGTTATATTCCTAACCCCACTACACATATAGCCGCACATTTATAAACTGGGGACTGCAGGAGCAGGCAAAGGAGCCCTGGGGTTGACAGCCCTGCCATGAGCATAACAATCCCACTCAAGGACTGTGCTGCCAAGTGCCCATCAAACTGGTCCTGAGAAATGTGTGATGAACAAGGCCCCCTAGAGGGCAGCAGAGCCTCAGAGGAGGGGGCAAACACACCGTTCCAAAAAGGGGTTAGTGGGCGGTAGCACCAAAGGAAACACAAGGGGGCAATACACACGTTATGGAAAACGGAATCGAAGTTAAATTTCGTGAATTAAGGGAAGTCAGTTATGTAAGAGGTAGAAGGATCTAAGTTGTACACCAGACAACAAAAACAAATAGGCTAAAAGGAGGGGACTTGGGCAGAGTCAGTCATAGGACAGAAAGGTTTTCTGATTGGTGAATGGTTAGTACTCAAACAATAATAATAGATAGATACTATTTGCTGGACACTTATCGTTCATGTTATCTGCTGTGAGCTAGATGATACTGTAGGCACCGGAGACAGGAAGATGAATACCTCAGGTAACGCCTCACCTCATAGTAGAGCCAGAGATGTAAGCAAATAATATCAGTAGAGAATTGTAGGTGCTTTAAGTCTTTGTAGGGGGCACAAAAAGAAAGTAATTAATTATATGAGAGAGGATAGGAAAGGCCTCAGAGAAAGGGTAATATGATGGTAGGGATCCTGGTTGTGATGGGTTTTTTTTCTCTCCCTTACGATTTTTCTAGGTCTTTCCTGGTATAATGCATCGTTTTTCCCTCATTCATTCATTTTCTTATTCAGCACATTTCTTTATTGATCCCTATTGCAGGCACTGGGTAACAGATGTGGTCTCTGACATGGCAATCATAGGCAAGGAAGTAAGCTCGTCCCTGTTGGTTTTCATCAGCCTCCCCTTTCTGAACCCTGTCCTCTCTCTTGGGATGAAGGAGCAAGCTAAGCCCTTCAGTTCTAACAGGTCAGAACTGACCTGTGTGAGGAAGAAAGATAACCGAAAAAAAGGAACACTGCTTTTTCACTTGACTAATTCTTATCCCTTACGCATTCAGCAAATAGTGATTGTGCACGTGTGCCAAGTTTCTGCCTCTCGTGCCAGGTTAAGTTCAAGTTCCACCATGATATTTTCCATTTTAGTTCTAGGATCTTTCCATCTTAGTCACACATAGGTGTTACTAGCTTTACCATTAATTTTGTGTTCTCTAATTGTTTGTGCCATGCATGTTTGTCATCCCCATTAGATTCTAAGGGAGCTTTTAGATTCTCAAGGAGCTCAGAGTTTGTGAAATGTATTTTCTTAATGTCAACTACAAAACCAAGTACTATGCTAAGTATGAAGAAGATGCACAATACATCTGAGTTTATTACTTATAATCAGAAGGACCTAGGTTTGAATTCCAATATCAACAGTTATCAGCTATGTGAACTGTAGTTTTCTTTTAAATAAGGTCATCACTACCCTTCCCCAGGGTTGTAAGGATGTTTGAGACAATGTATACAAACTTTCAACACAGTGTCTAGCTATGTTTGCTCTTCCTCCCTTTCTTCCTAGTCTTTGGCTTCTCCTAGGGAAAAAAAAAAATTTTTTTTGAGTTTTCTATTCCCTTTAGTTATCCTTGTGGTAATTTTGATTATTTTGTTTAACCTAGTGTTCTAGAGTACAAGCTTTAGAGTTCAATAGCCCAGATATGTGACCTGGCTTTGCCCTAACTCTGACTTTGAGCAGGTTACTTATCGATTCGTACTCAGTTTCTTTGTCCGTAAAATGGGGATGATAACAATACCTACCTCATAGTGCCTTTATGAAATTGAATGTTAAATATCAATGTAAAATCCATGTGAAACATCAATGTTGTGAGTTAAGTAATATTGTTCCCATTATTTAAAGAGGAAATTTAAGAAAAGTTATATAAGTTACCCAAAATCATACAGCTAGAAGTGATACCGCTAGGAATCAAAACCATATTAATGAACTCCAAAGCCAGTACACTTAACTACCGTGATTTGTTGCTTATCTCAAGCCAATTAAAGTCCAATCAGTTTAGAAACAATTGGAGAACTATTGTATACCTATCTATATATGTGCGTTTATGTGTGATTATATAGAGACGTGTGTGTGCTTTTGTATGTGTGTATATGTGTATATGTGTATATATGTAGTATATATGACTGCATCATATAACTGCATACATTAATTTATTACACTCTGCCATGATAAACTCCTGTATTTCTAGATCACCATGCAACTCCTAGTTCAGCATCTGGTACATAATTAGGACATAAGAAATACTACTAAATTTATCAAAGAAAAGACTTTACAGCATCATTTTTATGTAATGTTTCTTTGGGTATCTCCCAATATGAAATTAACACAATCTCACTTTCAATTTATTTCAATAGACACTGAACAATGTAGAATCTGCTTAGAAATGGCAAAATTAGTAAATCCACCTATTATAATTATGTGGTTATAAGAAACCACAATACCTTATCATAAAACCAGAAAAAATATAATTCCCTTTATTAGAATAATACTATTAAAACAATATGATGAAAAATAGAAGGGAAGTAGAAAGGGAGTCCTTAATCACAGGCTTATGATTTTAGAATTTTGTCCAGTATAAAGGTACAGAGACGATTCTTTTGAAGCTCATGTAAGACCGCAACTCAGCAGACCCAGGACTTGCGACGATTGCTTCCCTCTCTTTGGGCGTCATTCCCATCCTTAGGCAGCTGTCCCTATCAGAGTAAATACACCCCTTCACCTCACCCCTCATGCATCCAGAGACCAGGAATACCCCAACCTCCCTCTACCACCCCTACCTCATCTTGGTCTTAGCAAAATCAAGCTGTTTTAAAACCCGAGAGAAATGGAAACTAAGATTCTTTGGCTAAATTTGGAAATACTTTTTTTTTTTTTTTCTGTTCCTCTGTAGTCAAGAAACAGAGGAATGGAAAAAAAGAAGGAAAAACTTTGTGTGTGGAGATGGGATGGGAACAACAAAGGTCTTGAAGAGGACTAGAGGAAGAAAGGAGGGTGGTAAACAACAACTTTGTTGAGATAAGAAGATCAGGTGAATTAATGTTTGTGTGCCATAGAAGGGGAAGTCGGGTAGATGGATTCAGGTTTGGATAAATATTACTGCCTCACTTTGACAAACATTCTTGCCTTTACCATTTTCATAACTGCATTCATGAAAAAAAAAAAAAATGCTGAGTTGCTGCCATGTATAAGGCCTTGTGTCAGGTGCCTGTGAAAAGAACAGCCACGCCCTGGCTGCCATGAAGTTCACAGTCTAGTGAGAACCTCAGATGACAAACTAGTAAGCAAATGAATATCGAATTATAATTTGTAATAAGTGTTATGAAGAGACTAGGGCTCTACTAGAGATCAACGGGGAGACAGGCTGAATTGAAGCAAAGAAAAGAGTTTCATCCATGTCCATGTTATTTTTAAATCCCCCCTTAAATCACAGCAGCGTAAGTTAGCGTGTGGGAGCAGACTGATCATGAGAGTTAATTCTGAATGGAGATAAAGATCAAAGTTTCATTAACCCACAAGATTTAAAGAAGATTATACAGGTCATGTCCCATATGAGGACTCACTTCATAAGTATTAGAGGACCTGTGGAATAAACAGGACAGAATATTTTGAGAAATATTTATTCTATAATCAGGCAGGTTATTCTGAGAAAAACCTGCGTGGTTACAGAAACTATTAGTAAAAAGGAAAAAAAAAAAAAAATGACAGATGTGAAAGTAACATTACATGCACCCTATTAAGGTCAAGAATTTTATATAAATTGTCTTACCTAGTCCTCAACATTTCCATCTTGCAGATGGGAAATTATAACTCAGACAGCATTGGCAAGTCTAATAACATAACACAGCTAAGTTATGATTTCCCTATGGGAGAGGAGGTAAACTCTGCGGTATAAGCGGGATGAGAATCAGGTTTTGTGAGACTTAAAGTTCATAAAATTTGGGAAACTCTGTTTAAGCAAAAGATTATACAATGTGAATACAAAGATTGGCACCAGGCATCGTAAGGGACTGCTTTGAAGGAGAGGCCTTCATTCACCATCAACTTCAGAGCTACCCTGCTTCCACAGAGAAGCACTGAGGTTTCGGCAGACCCCAGGCTGAGAAAATCAAGTTGCTGAGAGCAAACTGGAATCAAGGTCAGTAATGAAGAAAGATCAGGCTTTCTCTCTACTAGGTAGAAAGGGTCAAAAAAGAGCAGAGCAGGGCCTCAAGCCAGTCGATCAGGAAAAAGAAGAAAGGGTTTGAAAAATAGTGCAGTTACCCGTTTGCCTTAAGCCATGTAAAGACAGAACCAAACCCACATATGGCCCCCCTAGTGTTTGTAACCAGCATTTTAGTGAGAAACACTATGCACCATAGTTAACCAATAAGGTAAGCGTGGGCAAGTTAATCTTCCTGTGTCCTAGTTCTTCCTCATGTGTAAAACAGGGATAACAATAGTACCTAATTCATGCGGCTATTGCAATGATTAGATCATTGGGTACCTAGAATATGTCTGGTATATTCCGAGTGCTCAGTAAATACTGACTCTTAACAATTACCTTGCTTGGTCTCACACCAAAGCTCTTCCAGTTGTTCATACACAAAAAAATGTTAAGAAAAATTCCTGTTGGAAAACTACTCATCTGTCTTTAGGAAGAATAAATTATTTTTGTCTGAAAATTCCCCAGTCCTGAAGTAGAAGCCAATAGCTTTTAATTAATGCTTTACTGCAATGTTTCTTTAGGCTGATACTGTTCTTGTATGGAGACCCTGCTTCTTGTCAATATTTTGTTCCTCCCTGAAAAGTTTCCCCTGTTGAGGATGTTGTGCAAGGCTGTGAATCACCTTCGAATTAGTTTTAAAATCTGTCTCTTCCTGGGTTTCTATTGATTGTGAAACAAACAGCAAAGCTGAAGGAAAGCACACATCGAAAAGGCAATGGCTTAAGATGATTCATTGCTGAAAACAAGTTCTCATAAGTGGGATTAAAATACATCCTATGGGAATTCTGTGGAAGCTAAATAAAAGGCTTTACTCAATACAAAGTTTAATGCATTTCCATAATATTGCTATGCTGTAATTTATTAAACTATTCTCCAGTGGTTTGTTTGTTCTTGTTTTGTTCTTGCTATTTTCTGTAACACTGAAGGGGACAGTCTTTGTACAGAAGACGTTGAGCTGCTGTTGAATTATTTCTTTAGAATAAAATCCTATGAATAGAATTCCTGGGTCAGTTTAGCTGATTCTTTATATTTTAATTGCTTATTTGCATTGCTTCCCACCTGTCAACTTCTACTTTCCTTTTATTTTATAGAGGACAGAGCAATATGTTCCCTGGCAGCTTCTCAAATACTTTCGCAACTTATGTTCAATTCTGACATTACTTTCTGGGCATATTAATCATGCTCAATTTTTGTTTTGAATCTGAAATCTTTGAATGAATCAACTTGACATTTCAAGTATGGGCAAAGCTGTTTTATTCTGTGTGTAGAGACCACAAGATCTGCTGGAACACGTAGTAAACCATCCTAATGTAGTTTCTTACATGTAGACAAATAGAGGGCAGAAGGGTGAGATTGAAACAAGGTATTTGGCAATACTACATTGTAACATTGAACTAGAGTAGGTGACTCTTTACCTCTAAATGGAAGATTCATAAGGATTTATCTTCTGTCTTCTAGAATTCTGCTTTGATCAATTCGACTTGAAAGGTTGACTTGGGCTTTCCTTCAGCTCTCTTTGTAACACCTTATGGTTGTTGAAATATTCTACCACCTCATCCTGTCTGTCTTCTGATATCACACAGTATCCTGCACACCTGACAATCAGTTCTCAGAGATACCTTTTTTACAGCCTTCGGTGTTTTGTGTATTCCTGTGTGGTTAAACTCCAGTCAGAGGAATGGCAGTCTGCTTACATGGTTAGCAAGGGGCCTGAAGGGTGATTATTCCACCTGGCCATTGTGAAGTAAAATTTGACCTTTGAAAAAAAATAAGTTTATATTGTGCTCCAAGCCTCGTTCCACTAAGCATGCACTATTTCCTTCATGTATGACCTTCTCAGTCTCTCAGATGAGTTATCAGATTATTTAGGTAAGCTTTTTCAGCATAAAAATGAAGAAAAAAGTGAAGTGTTAATAAAGAGCATGAGGTTTGGAAGTAAAACATCTGGTTTCTAACCCCGTTTCTGTGACTTACAATTTATGGGGCCTTGGCCAGACAATGAAGCTTCCTAAGCCACAGGTTCCTTCTCTGAGGGATGTGGATAATAATCACATTACTGAGTTTGTTGAGATAATAAAGTGGTATAGGAAAAGCCTTCTATAATGTTTGAAAAGCTCTTCAAATGTATATATTTCTCTCCTTACTTTATCACTGCCAGGAACCAAAATTAGGTAGTCCTGAAGATAACATGGCAATAAATCTGAAACATAAAATGCATTATGCTGTACTCTCCTGCATACATTCTAAAATTAGAAATTGTTTCTTGGCGATTGCTAAAGCTGTCACCTATGGGTAGGTGCTTGATCTGAACTTTGCCTGCCCGGAGTCCAAAAGCTGAGGTCTAGGTTGGTCTTTGAGGAACCAACATGGAACAACATGGGAACATGGTTGCATGTGTCCAAAGCTGATAGAAATGTTCATAGTGGTACAAAGAAATGGAAACAAAGATTGCAACAAAGTCAAGATTGAAAACTAAGGGCAGAAATGTACTGTCCAAAGCCAGGGGAACAAAGGGAAAGGGAGAACTAAGAAACAAAAACTGGCTCCAAAAGTTTGCTGTCATGGGCTCAGGACTATGATGGCACCTGGAAGAGAATTCCAAAATCGCCACTGAGTACAGCCAGGACCACTGTACATGGATCCATAACTGACTAGGTAAGGGGTAAGCAATAGTGATGCAGAATTTTGTTTTCTTCATTTGGTTTTCTTAATCCTTTTTTAGTCTAGTGACATGAAAGGTAATTGAGAGAAATCTTCGACAAATACATGCAGGCCAATGCCAATTCTGCAAACATAAGTGACCAAAAGCTTTATCAAAGTATGTACTTACAAGTGTTTTGACTTGCGATAGCTCCCCCTGGCTAATCAGTTTGAGATCAAAGCCAAACCCATAGTAACTGGTTATTTGGGGTTCCTGGACCCAATTGCAATGTGGTGGTAGAAGGCTTCCACACACCGACAAGCAATTCTCCGACACCAGCTTGTGTCCTGTAATTCAACTCAATTCTGACACTATCTAGCTGGAGATATCATTAGATCCCACAGATTAAGGATTCAGTCCTACAAGAAAGCACCACCTGCTTCACATATCAGTCCTAAACCCAGGATATCACCTGTGCTTCTGATCAACTGGCTATAAATCAGAGATTCCCTCAACCCCCAGACCCCTACCCCCAAAACCTCCACCATCCCAGTTTGATTAATTCACTAGAATGGCTCACAGGATGCAGAGAATCATTTTAGTTACTAGGTCACTGGTTTATTGTAAAATGGTATAATGTAGGAACAGCCAAATAAGAGATGTATAGGACAAGGTATGGGGACCGGGCATGGAGCTTCCACGCCCTCTCCACCTGCCCTTCTCTCCCAGCATCTCCATGTGTTCATCAACCCAGAAGATACCTGTATCACTCTCAGCACTTGGGAAATTCCAAAGGTTTTGAAAGCTTTGAACCAGGAGCTATGGTCATTAGATTGACCAAATATTTTTTTATAATTATTTTCCTTACAATATCACACTGGTTATGACTATAATTAGCATAGCTTCCAGTAAGTGAGCAGTGATGTTTGTCCCATGGTTATGAGAGCCAATTGTTTAGGTATTCTCTACGAGTAAAATGAGGATTATTGAGAAAACAATGCTTTGTTTTACCCAGTCTGGTTCCCTCTCTTTTTTCTATACAACCTAACTGTATGAAGACCCTCAAACTTTTTTATATACAATAGTATGTATAAAAAGGAATAATGCATATTTAAAAGAATATAAACAGTAAGGTAAAACTAAAATATTTGTCAGTAAGTTGCTTTTTTAGGGTCTTCATAAATACACACACACACACACACACACACACACACTCACACACACACACCTTATAAATATCCAAACCTAAGTAAATGTTATAAATAACTTTAGAAATTCTTAGGCTCAGCCTTGATAGGGGAAGTAATGAAAGCAAGATAAGAGGTAGGGGGATTTTGACATCAGAGAATCTAAAACCTAATTCAAAGTGTCTTACCTGATAAGGGAATTGGTCTCACATAAAAAGTTCTATGGTTAAAGAGGCCAATTCAGTGGTTCAGAGACATCGTCCAGAACTGACTCTCTTTTAATTTTTCAATTTTTTGGAATGTTGGCTTAGCTTTTTTTGTTCCTGAAACCTGGTTGTAGCATTGAGCATTGTCAGGTGTCATGTCCAGACAACTTTCCATGGCAAAAAGAAATCATGTTTTCCAGCTCAGGCTGGGAAAAAAAAAAAAAAAAAATTTCTCAGAAATCTCCAGAAGACCCTCTCTCATAATCACTGGCCAAAACTGATAAGCAAAATGGGGTTACATTGTCACCTTAGTCTAATCAGCACCTACCTCCTGAAGGTAAGAATGGGACAGCTTGTTATGAAGAATCTGGCCAATTGAAGGAGGGGCAAATACTTGTTTAAAAATGAGTATCTTTTATACTAACTTCCTGGCCTCAGTGTTTCACTTCCTGCCAGTCATTTTCCTTGTATCTATTGCTTACTCCATAAGCTTCCTGCCCAAAGTGACTTTTTCATTTTTCCACTCTGACTTTTACAAACCTTAAATTCCACCTATCCTACTCCCATTCCACTCCAATTTTATCAAGAGATCTAATGTCATTTTATATAAGCTTACTTCCCACCTGAAATTTTCCTCCTTCCCACCTGAAATTTTCCTCCTTCCCACCTGAAATTTTCCTCCTTCCCACCTGAAATTTTCCCCATAACGTGGTTCTACTTTTATTAATTCATTCATTCATGCATGCATTCATTAAACAAATATTATCACCTGTAATGAGCTTGGCAATGTCATAGGCACTCAAAAGATAGCAGTGAAGAAACAGTCCAAAATCCATGCCTTTATAGAGCTTACGTTCTTTTGAAGATTCTACTGGGGAAAAATTATACTAAAAAAAACAAATAAGTAAAATATAAACTATGTTGACCAAAAGTAGGAAACGGTGACAGGAAGAGTGGGGTCACAACTGCATTTTTAAGTAGGCTGGTCCTGGTAGGCTATTTTGTTTTAATTAAAGTTTATTGGGGTGACAATTGTTAGTAAAGTTACATAGGTTTTAGGTGTACAATTCTGTAATACATCATCTATATATCACATTGTGTGTTCACCACCCAGAGTCAGTTCCCCTTCCATCACCATATATTTGATCCCTTTTATCCTCATCTACCACTCTCCTCCCCCGCACCCTCTGGTAATCACTAAACTATTGTCTGTGTCTGTGAGATTTTTTTCTTCATTTATTTGTCTTGTTCCTTTGTTGTTTCAGTTTTATATACCACATATCAGTGAAATCATATGGTTCTCGACGTTTTCTGTCTGACTTATTTCGCTCAGCATTATAATCTCAAGATCCATCCATATTGTTGCAAATGGCGCTATTTCATCTTTTCTTATGGCAGAATAGTATTCCATTGTGTACATATACCACAACTTCTTTATCCAATCATCTGTCAAAGGACATTTTGGTTGTTTCCATGTCTTGGCCACAGTAAATAAAGCTGCAATAAATATCGAACCACATATATCTTTATGGATAAATGTTTTCAGATTTTTTGGGGTAGATACCCAGGAGAGGGATAGCTGGGTCGTATGGTCATTCTATTCTTAATTTTTTCAGGAACCTCCACACTGCCTTCCGTAGTGGCTGCACCAATCTGCATTCCCACCAACAGTGTATGAGGGTTCCTTTTTCTCCACAGCCTCTCCAACACTTGTTACTATTTGCCTTGTTGATGATAGCCATTCTGACTGGAGTGAGGTGATATCTCTTTGTGGTTTTTATTTGCATTTCTCTGATGATTAGTGATGCTGAGCATTTTTGCATATGTCTATTGACCATTTGTATGTCCTCTTTGGAGAAATGTCTCTTTAGGTCCTCTGCCCATTTTTCAATTGGATTGCTTATTTTGTTGTTGTTGTTGAGTTCTGTGATTTCCTTATACATTTTGAATATTAGACCCTTATTAGAGTCGTTGTTTGCAAAAATCTTCTCCCATTTGATTGGTTGCCTTTTTATTTTATCGATGGTTTCTTTTGCTGTGCAGAAGTTTTTTAGTTTGATATAGTCCCATTCATTTATTTTAGCTTTTACTTCCCTTGCCTTTGAGGTCAAATTCATAAAATCCTCTTTGAGCCCAAGGTCCATAAGTTTGGGTGCCTATGTTTTCTTCTATGCAGTTTATTGTTTCAGGTCTTATGTTTAGGTCTTTGATCCATTTTGAGTTAATTTTGGTACATGGTGACAAATAGCCATCTAGTTTCATTCTTTTGCACATGGTTTTCCAATTCTGCCAGCACCATTTATTGAAGAGGCTGTCTTTTCTCCATTGTGTTTTTGGCTTCATTGTTGAAAATTATCTGTCCATATTCATGTGGGTTTATTTCTGTGTTCTCAATTCTATTCCATTGGTCTGTGTGTCTATTTTTCTGCCAATACCATACTATTGCCCTGTAGTACAAGCTGAAGTCAGGGAGTATGATGCCTTCAGCATTGTTCTTTTTTCTTAAGATTGCTTTGGCAATTCAGGATCTTTTGTGGTTCCATACAAATCTGATGATATTTTGTTCTATTTCTTTAAAAGATGCCATTGGGATTTTGATGGGGATTGCATTAAATCTGTATATTACTTTGGGTAATACAGCCATTTTAACTATGTTGATTCTTCCAATAAATAAGCACAGAATGTCTTTCCATTTCTTTGTGTCTTCTACAATTTCTTAAAAAATGTCTTACAGTTTTCAGCATATAGGTCTTTCACATCCTTGGTTAACTTTATTCCTAGGTATTTTATTCTTTTTGTTGCAATTGCAGAAGAAATTGGTTTTTTTATTTGTTTGTTTCTGAGATTTCATTGTTAAGATATAGGAATGCAATGGACTTCTGTACTTTGATTTTGTAGCTGGCAATTTTACTGTATCCATTTATTGTTTCTAATAGCATTTTGGTGGAATCTTTAGGGTTTTCTATATATAGCATCATGTCATCCGCAAAAAGTGAGAATTTAACTTCTTCATTCCCAATTTGGTGCCTTTTATTCCTTTCTCTTGACTGATTGATCTGGCTAGGACTTCCAATACTATGTTGAAAAGCAGAGGTGATAGGGGACAGCCCTGTCATGTTCCTGAATGTAGAGTGAAGGGCTTCAGTTTTTCACTATTAATTTTGATATTAGCTGAGGGTTTGTCATATATGGCATTTATTATGTTGAGGTATTTTCGTTCTATACCCATTTTATTAAGTGTTTTAATCATAAATGGATGTTGTGTCTTGTTAAACGTTTTTTCTGCATCAATTGATATAATCATGATTTTTGTCCTTTATTTTGTTTATGTGGTGTATCACTTTGATCGATTTGTGTATGTTGAACCATTCTTGTGACCCTGAGATGAACCCCACTTGGTCGTGATGTATAATCTTTTTAATGCATTATTTCATTCAACTTGCTAGAATTTTGTTTATGATTTTTGCATCTGTATTCATCAGAGATACTGGTCTGTAATTTTCTGTTTTTATGTTATCCTTACTAGGTTTTGGTATCAGGGTAATGTTGGCCCCATAAAATGAGTTAGGGAGTATTGTCTCTTCTTCATTTTTTGGAAGAGTTTGAGTAGGACAGGTATTAGAGCCTTTTTGAATGTTTGGTAGAATTCACTTGTGAAGCCGTCTGGTCCCCGACTTTTGCCGATGGGAATCAGATAACTGATTCAATTTCCTTACTGGTGATCAGTCTACTTAGATTTTCCAATTCTTCATGGTTCAGCCTAGGAAGGCTATATGTTTCTAAGAACTTGTCCATTTCTTCTAGGTTATTGAATTTGGTGGCATGTAGCCCTTCATAAAAGTATTCTTGGATAATCCTTTGTATTTCTGTGGCATCCGTGATAACTTCCCCTCTTGCATTTCTGATTTTATTTATTTGTGTCTTTTCTCTTTTTATCTAACCCTTGAGTCTAGCCAAGAGTTTGTCAATTTTATTAATCTTTTCAATGAACCAGCTCTTTGTCGCATTAATTTTTTCTGTTGTCTTTTTGTTCTCTATTTCATTTAGTTCCGCTCTGATTTTTATTTCCTTCCTTCTACTGACTTTGGGTTTCATTTGTTCTTCTGTTGCTAGTTCTTCAAGGTGTAGCATGAGGTTATTTGTCTGTGATTTTTCTTCTTTCCTGAGATAGGCCTGTAATTATATAAATTTCCCTCTTAAAACTGCTCTCGCTGCATCCCCAACATTTTGGTAATATGTATTTTAATTCTTATTTGTTTCTATGTATCTTTTGATCTCTCCTCTTATTTCTTCTTTGACCCAGTTGTTCTTTAAAAGTATGTTGTTTAATCTCCATATATTTGTGGTTTTTCCTGCTTTCTTTTTGCAGTTGATATCCAATTTCAAAGCCTTGTGATCAGAGAATATGCTTGGTATGATTTCAATCTTATTAAATTTGCTGAGGTTAGTTTTATGTCACAATATATGGTCTATCCTTGAGAATGCCCCCTGTACACTAGAAAAGAATGTATAGCCTGATGTTCTAGGATGAAGTGCTCCTCTATGTCAATTATGTCCATTTCATCTAATGTGTCATGTAGGGCTGATGTTTATTTATTTTCTGTTTGGATGAACTATCCATAGCTGCCAATGATGTATTTAGGTCCCCTACTATAGTTTTATTTTTGTCAATTTCTCCCTTTGTTTTGGTCAAATTCTGTTAGTAGTTGCTTTTTATATTTCAGTGCTCCCTTATTGGGGGCATAAATATTGATGACTATTATGTCTTCTTGTTGTATAGTCCTCTGTATCATTATGAAGTGTCCATCTTTGTCTCTTGTTGCCTTCATCTGTTTCATCTGATATCAGTATAACTACACCTGCTTTTCTCTGAATACCATTTGCTTGGAGTGTCAATTTCCATCTTTTCACTTTGAGTCTATATTTGTCCTTATAGCTAAGATATGTCTCTTGAAGGCAGCATATGGTTGGGTTTAGTTGCTTGACCCAATCTGCTACTCTGTGCCTTTTTATTGGTGAATTCAGTCCATTTGCTTGTAGGGTGATTATTGATAAATGAAGATTTCCTATCATTCTATCTTTGGTTTTCTGGTAGGACTGTATCTCCATTGTTTCTTTGCTTTTTTGTTGCTATTATTTCAGTGTGGTGGTATTCTATGATTTTTCTCTCTGTTTCTTTTTTTTATGTTATATATTTCAGTTCTGGATTTTTTTTTTTTTTTTTTTTTTTTGAGTGGTTACTGTTAAGGTGGGAGGATGCTTGGTTTCTTCAGGCAACAAGATAAGTATGGTTGAAAGAAAGTGGGCAAGGGAGAAAAAAATTAAATTATAGGATCATAATGTAATAAAGTAATGGGGAAGGAGATTGTGTGGAACTTTTAAAAACATAAGAAATTTCTATTTTACTCAGAGCTGGGCAAGTAAGTGAGAGTTTTGAGCATAGCAGTGATATAACAGTATTTTTGTTTTGACAGGATTATTCTGGTTGCTGTGTGGAGGTTGGATTGGGTTGGGCTAGAATAAGGCGGTGTTAGTAAGGACAGAAGCAGGACCAGTTTAGGAAGCTATTACAATTTTCAAGCTAAGATATGATGATGGCTTGGACCAGAGGAGTATATAGAGGAAGAGGTAAGAAATGGTCAGAGTCTGGCTATGTATATATACTATTGAATTATGAAGTATAAGTGAAAAAAAATGTGTTTGTTCCTCCTTTTTTTATATAATTATTTTATCTGAAAACTCTGTACATTAGTTATTCCCTTTCCCCAAACATCTTTAATTCTTGTCCCTCTTTCTTGGTCTCTTGAGCTAAGACTACAAAGTCATGTCATTTTGCCATTACTGTTAAAAGCAAAACAAAACAAATCCCTTTGGCGATTTGATAACCTCTAAAGTTACCTTTCCATTTCATTCATTTATTCATCCATGCTCTCATTCACAGGCTGATTCACTCTGATCATTTTTTTTTTTAATTTTCTAGTCATCCAGGTTTATACTCAATCTTAGCCTTGAAACTGCCTTCTGGACTGCAATTTTGGTATAAAAATCCCTTATTGGGTTTTCTGTGACATTCAGAGTGACTTGTTCTATAATTGCTTCAAGCGTCCCTCATTTAGTCACTTACTTTTTCTTCACCTTATTGGTCAATAAAGACTCTTTTCTTTCCATATAATTTTTTTTTCTGCTCATGCCATACTTCCATTCTGAATAATAGCAAGTAGTTGAGGAAAAATAAGATTTAAATTTGCTTTGTAAATGGGATGCATTAATAATGGTTTAAATGAGACATTGCCTTGAAGAATGTCCTCCTACCTACTTACTCTCCAGCCTTACCCTCCTGCCCCATCAGTGTTCGTTCCATATTGAATTACTAAAGGTACACATAAAACATATATGAAATATGTAACATTTTCCATCTCCCTTTCATTGGCTTCTAAGAGAAATCATGTTGGTTTTTTTCTCTGAACACTTTAAAGAATGATAGATTGAGTAAAATATGTATACAATGGTTTCTACACAGATGAGGAGATATCTCCCTGTGGTTTTCACTGAACTGAATGATACCTAGCTTAGGAGTAGAAAAGGAGCTGGGTGTTAGGAGAATTCAGAAAATTTAACTCAATGCTCCTTCAAGAAGTAGAGTAAGGTACATAGTAAGAGTCAGTGTGGGAGAGAAGATGGTAAAAGAAAATTATATCTCAAGATAATCGTATCATTGGAAAGAAGAAAACCTTAAGCAGGACAAACCCTTGCCAAATTTGGAGTCAAGGAAATGTGCCCCTGGTACCTTCAGCTTTCTTCTTTTCTGTCGTTTTTTTCCCTTCACTGTTGAGGCCACTAGGATCCTTATGCTGTCTTCCTCCACTCATCTCTAACCATGTTCTCAGAGAGTCTGCAATATCTATGAGAAACATCTCTCCAAATACCCATGGGATATCTACTCACAGCAGCATTTGCATCATTAGCCTCCTCACTCATGGAGGGTGGAAAAATCTTTGTTCTTGACTTTAGGGGAAAGTGAAAGAATTCACCAATGGAATTTTCCCAGCATCTCATAAATAGTATCATGTTGGCAAATTCCACTTATACTTATTTGTTCTTTGTTTCATCCACTGGATTTTTCCTTTCCAAACCATTTGAAGGCTCTGTCTGTAACCCCTAGTTGATGATAAAGACCCTTCTTTATCTTGAACTATTCACCAAACACTCCATTTCCCATCTTTTCTTTAAATAAAACCTGGTTCTCTCCTAAGGGCATCCCTTCCTCTGTAGCCCTTTCAGATAAGTTTATTATTCTTCCATATCACACATTCATCAAAGCACAGAGGTGGGGGTCAGCAACTCAATGCTGCATTTAAACAGATTCCATATCTCACTCATAGAAATGGAAACACTGAAATCTCTGCTTCCTTGGAGGCTCCTGACATCTAGTTATCCCTCCATCTTTCAACTTTCTTTATAATTACTATTTACTGCCAACTTCCTAGTAAAGAACTTCTGTCCACCTCAAGCTGTGCTATAGTTTTGGATTACATTAGTGCCTGTGTATAGGGCAACCCATCATTATGTTCTTATCTTTCAATTCTAGTGATTGAATTTAATGCAATTAGAATCATCATTTTAGCCACCCTATCTCTGATAAACTTGTTATTACCTGAATCTCCCTCACATAAGGAATCTTTTCTTCCAACATCAAACTCTCCCCTTTCCTTCCAGCTTCTGGCATCATCCCCCAACGTCTGCCATTTCACCTAATGTACATGTTTTTTTCTTGAATTCTTCATTTTATTCTAGTCTGTCATCTCATTCTAGACTCATTTATCCATTCTGGGCCACATAGTCTATATAGAAATTTCAGTAATCCAATGTTTAGTAGGTATTGGTAGGGAAAGAGGAAAGGGAGTGAAGAAATTGAATTTTTGATTCATATCATTTTGGAGAAATTACATTTTCTATTTAATCCTGAGTGATTCTTTCCCCCACATCTTTTAAATTCACCAGATAAATGTGAGCTCTTACAGATCTGAGTAAGAGGAGCTAGAGCTTCCTGGACAAAGGAGGTACAAATAGAACAAAAAAACAAAAAAAATCTTCACGGAAGGTAGCTGAAGCTAATGTCAGAACAACTCACTCTTAAATTTGTTTAAAGTATTGTGACAATTTTTCATGCCAAGGTTTTGGCCCAGAAACCAAAGTGTCAGTGCTCTATGGAACACAAATCTAGAGTTCTGGAAACTGTAAAAAATAAATTAGCAGATTCAAGAACTCTGAAATCAGTACCTGGCATACAGTATGTACTCAGTAAATGCTTTGAGAGAATCCTTACGAGTTTTTGAACAAGTAGGATGATGACGTCTATAAGCCCCTCTCTCCACTGACTCCATATTCTACACGCTTTCTATAAGCGCTTCAACCACTGTCACGGTATTTGCAACCATCTGCATGCTGGTGGCTCCCCAGTGTGGAACAGTTCCCTAACTTCCAGATACTTATACCCACATGTCTACTGAATTTGTCCACTTGGATATCCCAGCAGCACCTGACACTCAATATTCCAAAATGAAGCTTTTTATTTCTATCCCCAAATATACTCTTTCTCCTGTGTTTTCTTAACTTAGTTAAGTGCACCCCTCAAGGCAGTAACTGGCGTAACATGCCACACATCTCTGTCTTACACTCATGATCCAATAAATCCTCCCACATATTTTCAAAACTGTTCTCCACTCTTCGTCCATAACATCACTGCAGTGAGGCCTTATATCCTCATCTCTCACATGGACTATTGTAGTAGTATGAGTTTCTCTAGCTCTAGTTTTGCTCCCTCAAGTCCATAGTATTTTATCTAAATATCAATTCTGACCACACTTTTTTCTTAGCTTAAAGATATCACAGTGGAATCTCATAACCTACAAGATAAATTCATCCATAAGTTCTGTTTTACATGTGTCTCCACCCACACTGCCCATTTTACCTTGTCTTATTTTATGCTTGATTACTATAAAAAACACTGTTTCCCCATACACACCGTGCTGCTAAGCCTGTCCATGTGTTCACTCTCGATTTTCTATCCTATCTATCGACCTAGCTATCTTTTCACACGGGATTCCTACTCATCTTTCAAGATTTCTCTTAGGCATCATGTCTTACTGACATTTTCCCTGCCATTCTAGTATGGTTTAGGTAGACCTTCTTGTATTTGTTTCTATAATAAAACTTCTCATATTGTTTAAAAATGATCTGTTACATTTCGTCCTCCCACTCTATATTATGCACTTATCAATGTCATAAACTTACCCACCTGCTCCTTGTCACAGTGGAGTATTCAGTAAATGATTTGTATGATGTAAATTAAACATATATAGAACATCTGTAGGAACCCAAATGAGGGAACAAAATTTGAAATCCTATACTCGATCCTCCATTGGTTGTCTGTTAACTATACTACACATTTGCAAATTGGGGTCAAGGAGAGAAAAGGTAAATAATAAGCCTTCAAAGTTATGTTTCTAAAGTTATTGACATTGTTACTTAGAACTTTAATGGAAGATAAGCTTTGGAATCAGAGAGGCCCAATTTCTAATCTTAGGTTCCCAACTCATGAACGGTGTGAGCTTGGGCTTACTGACATGGATCCTCAATGTCCATTCCTTTGGAATGAGGATAATAGCACCTACTATGTAGGGTAGTTCTAAGAATTGAGGATAATGTACAGAAAACCCGGCACAGTCAATATTCTGTTATTATTATTATTCCTATTGTGACTTTGGATATATTTATAGTAAACTAAGCATTTTATTTGAAAAGTGAGTTAGTATTATACAGCATATAAAGTAGTGCCCCACAAGTATGTGTGTGCAGATGTGTGTGTATGTGTGTGTTGTGTATATATATTAGTAAGTGCTTAAAAGATATATAAATTTATTATATAAAAAATAATTTAATTGATATAAGCTATACATTCAGAAAAGCTTAAACTATTTTTAATTGATATTCCTATTTTCTGAAATAAACCCATAGAAAGAATTGAACATCTGTGGTGGAGACTATAAAAGCACTGTGAGGTACTTGAAACAGCGCATTATTGATGAATAGAATAATGAATAAGTGAATGAATAAAAATGTGTCTGGTGAATGTAATTAAGCTGTAATCATAGCTATAGACAAAAAGGGTCCCATCCAAAAGCAAAGATGAGCTTTCTGAATTTAAAATGACATTTTCACCCTACTTTGAATACAAGAACTACTTGAAAGTTTCAAAAAGTCTAATGTACCTCTTGCTTTATTGGAATAAGTCAGGATTTATATATTTTTTTAGTGTTTTGTTTTGTTTTATAAAAGCTTTTACCAAAGGTGGTTGGTTTTTGATAGGATGTTCGGGATCTATTTCATAATCAGTGTCACTTGGCAGAATGTGTATGTATACGAGACAGAAAGAAAGAGAAGGCTAATGAGGATGAAGAGTACCCATGTCCTAACTTATAAGAAAGATTTAAATTAACTGGCAATTACCCTAACAGAAGATATTAAAAAATACTTTAAGAACCCCTTTGAATGACCACCAGTAACTCCATTCTATTAATATTAACTTTGTTTTAATTTAAGCTATTGAGCAGCATTCTGATTGTGCAACCCTATTCACAAAAAAGCACAAAATGTTGTCTATTGACATGCGGGATGCCATCCAATGATTGGTACTTCACAAGAAATCCCCTCCTAAGGTATTTGCTTTTGTAAAATAAAGGTTCCTCAATCTGGTTTGGTCTGATGCTGTACCTCTTCTAGCCAAGTCTTTAAGTTCTCTTCCTCTCTTCTTTATGATCTAGACCTAAAGTTACTGTCTTCTTCCCTTCCTCTCCCTAACTACTCTGTGAGCTCTGTGAGGGAGGGCCTGTGCATTATTCATTGCCAGGATAAAGCCCATTGCCTAGAATTTAATCGATGCTCAAATCATGTCTGGTGAACAAGGTAATCCATTCCACCCATTTGGCTTGATTTAATGAGCCATTTTCAATCAAATACTAAATATTTTTAATATATCTGAAGAGAAAAAAAACAAATTAAGAGGAAGGCCTCTATCCCAGGACTAATAATGATTTTAATTTTGTTGCATTTTTTTTAAATTTAATATCAATTCGAGACAGCAGGAAAAGAAACTTTTTTGAAAAGTTTAACAAGCCTTCTGACAATAAGTCACTTTATCACTGCCTGTTGAATACTGGGAATGTGTATGAAGTGACATCATGCCAGGCTCCAGTTTTAGAAGTGAAAAACATAATAAACTTTCAGTGTCTTGGGCCCCTGCAAGCTCTACTGGCAGTTATTCTCTACTGACTAGGCTTCTGACTTTGGTCAAGTCAGCTAAGGAAATCTAAGTTTCCTCATTTGGAGAATGGGGGCACAACAGTGCTTCTTTACCCCACAGATTTAAAGTGATGAATAAAAAAGAGATTATTTCTGTGAAAACGTGTTGGTTTTGAAAACTGTCAATCAAATATAAGAGCTCATCTTGATGCATGTAGCAGACTAATGTTGGGAATCTCGTAACTTGTTTTAGATGAAACAGCTAGTACCTTCCAGGTGTGGTGAATTGCCCATTCTGAGGCAAAAGCTGTTTTGAGCCACCCTCTACAATGCAGGCAGCTCATTACTGACTCTCAAACTTCAGCTTAATGGTTGTATAAATCTCTTAAATCCAAGGAACATATTTTCCCTTTTGGAATCCTCAGTCTCTAATATAATGCTTAGACATACGAGGTGAGACCAAAAAATATGGTGACTATTTAAATTTTTAAAAAAATATTCTAGGAAGAGACATAGTGCCATTAATCCCCCTCAAAACACTCCCCCTCACTTCGAACACACTCATCCCATCCTTCTTGCCACTTTCTGAAGCTGTTCTGGAAGTCCTCTTTCATGAGTGTCTTTAGTTACACTGTCCTGGCTGCCTCAATGTCCTGAATCAATTCAAAACGTTTACCTTTCATGGCCATTTTGACTTTGGGGAAGAGCCAGAAATCGCACAGTGCCCTATCTGGTGAATACAGTGGATGAGGACACACTGTAATGTTTTTATTTGACAGCAATTGCCCTACCAGAAGTGATGTGTGATAGGGAGCATTGTCGTGATGGAGGATGAAGTAAAGACACTCATGAAAGAGGATTTTCAAAACTGCTTCAGAGAGTGACAAGAATGATGGGATAAGTGTGTTCAAAGAGAAGAGAAGTATTTTGAGGGGGATTAATGGCAATGTGTCTTTTTACTGTAATTTTTTCTTTAATTTGAACATTCACCATATCTTTTGATCACACTTCATAGTAACACTCAGTGAAGGTTCGTTAATGACAAAAATGATTTTAAAAAAACAAAACTGATAATGGCAAGCAACATATCATAATGGCTAAAAGTCTGGGTTTTAAATTTAGACTCCCTGTGTTCAAAATCCTTGATCAATCTACGTCAGCCTTACAATCTTAGGCTGCTTCTTCAATAAAATGGATATAATAAGAGTCTGTGCTACAGGGTTGTTGCCAGGATTAATTTTAGTTAACATTGTAGCACCATGTCTGGCACATGGTAAACAATAAATACTAACTTATTGATAGTCATCTTTTTCTTAGATGCTAAGGATTGCATTCCTTTTACCATTGACTATTAAATGTGATGAATTCACAGATTAATAAGCAATGTAAAAGGGTAAACCAAGAAGTAACAAAATCATCCCCAATGTTATCCATATACCATCTAGTCATCTGATAAAGTATCACAGGGCAGCCGTTGCAGTGAAAAGCAGTAGCCCCTGTCTGGGCATGGGGCAACCCTCTGCAGCCACAGCTATTCCTCAGCCTGGCCAGTTAAGCATACAATCACATCTTTCTGTTTGCTCCTGTCCTTGTTCATGCTCACCAGGTACAAAGACAGGAGACTGGCCCAGCACAAGTCGGAAATAGAGTGTTTCACCCCCAAAGGGAGTATGGGGAATGGTGGGAGAGCAACAATGAGCAGGTAAGCAAACTGTGAGTGGCCTGAGGTGGTGTGAACTAAATGTACGCAAGCTAGAGAACAGGTGGCTCCCTGGTCTGGGTCCTCACTCAACTGTGCATCCTATACAGTGTGTCCAACCTGGGCCACCACTGGTTCTCTGTGTGTGTTTGATTTGCAAATCCCATGCCATCCTCGTGTGAAGTTATGGGAGCCTCCTGTCCCAGATGCTGCTATTCCCAGGGTTGTACGCTTTGCATGCCTGAAGCCGTAGCTCACAGTCAGTTCTCCAATGGATTTGGACGTATCGGTCAATTGCTTCTGGAGTTTGCAAAGTGGAAGAGACTGGAGGAAATTCACATTTCAGGATTATCCAATTACTTAGGAAAGCCAATACAAAAGCCTAGGACTGGTTTTGAGGGAAGGGCTGCAATGAAGGGAAGAATCCAGCTCCTGATCCCAGACAACCTGGAAATTAATCTGACTTAGAGTGTAACATCACCTCACAGCGAAGGGCAAATGCCATGCCAATCTAGTAAACTGTAGAGGCAAGAGGCTTCTCATGAACCAAAATCAGGAAAGCTCGTCCTCCTCTAGCCACCGTAGCTTTGCATCTCCTTTACTTCTCTGTGTGTGGTGGTGAATACCCCCTGCTGCTGCGCTGTGCATGTTCCTTCATACCAGGCATTCCCAACTGAGCTGTGCCCAGTAAACTGGGATATTTGGAACTAGAAGCATCAACTGAGCTGTGTTGCATGAAATTATCGTGCTTTATTGCATGGGACTGGGTTTCAAGAAAAGGGCTCTGGAGAGAAAGACTGTCAAGATTGGCATTAAACAGTTCCAGATCGCTGGAGGAGCCTAGAGGTTGGGGAATCACTCTCCGTGAACTAACCCTCCACCTCTAATTGGTTGTGGCATTTCCCGACCCATCTGTGGTACAGAGGTGTGGAAAGGAGGCTCTTGCCAATCATCCTGGATTAAAGTAAAGGAGAAATGCAGAACGTAGAGAGTGTATATATGTATGTGTGCACATGTGCTGAAAGCAGAGCTTGAGAGCCAACGGCATAACAAGAACATAATCCTGTTGAATTCTGTTGAACTTTGTATTTGCTTCCCCAAACACTGGATTTGCTTCCTCAGTAGGGGACTCTTTCTGGTTTTCAAAATAATGTCTAACTTTCTCCAAAGACCACTGCAGTGCACAACTTCTGAGGAACCATTCACATGGCAGTGTGTGAAAATGGTGCCCGGAACTGTGCGGTATACATCCTGAGCAATCATTCATCGCAGCTCTGGCTAAAGTTTGGCCAACTTCATCCATGGCTCCCACAGAAAAGGCAATGACAGCATGTGTATGTCTGTAGGTATACATGTGTGCACATTAGTGTACCTGATGGCCTTATGCCCATGATTCCATCGTACAGCTATCGCTGGATCTCAGTGTGTCTGGTATATAAGCCTCAATAGATTATTTTGTGGGAGTAAATCAATAGACTGTTCCTGGGGCTCCTGGTTTCCTTCCATCCAGATATGACAAAGTATCATAATTCCTGTCTTTCAAAATCAGTCAAACAACACCGAAGTTGGTTGGATAAGGTAAAAATGACTGCATCAGATGTGTGCTGGGACTCTGTCCAGGGTGACTTTTGATTTGAGGCAATTATCTATAATTGGACTGGAGTTCCCAAACCTAGCAAACTCGGGCTGCCTATCAAACATGCTGAGGCAAAATCCTGGGCAGTACAACTTAGAAATCTATAGTGTTACATGTTCCCTAGGTCATTCTGATTTAACCAGTCTATAAACTGATATTTAGGAATAATCCATTCATCTAGGAGATGACATGGAGCTGTTCATGGCAAACGTTAGGTCTCAATTCTGTCATGTGGTGGTCTTGGGAGTGTTTCATCAATGCTTGGAACTCTCAGATCTGATCAGCACGATTCAATTTGCTCAAGGCTTTCTTGATTGAGAATGGGGAAGGAGGGGACAAAAGACAGAAGACAGTGGGACACAGAGGGTAAGGGGACCCCAGATCAGACAGACCAAACTTCCTTGGGTCAGGTCTAGATCTACAGAGGTAGACATTCAACGTGTCTACACAGGGAATGGTACAAGTTTCTCTACAACAGCAAGATACCATTTAGCTTGTGTTTCCTCACTTGTTTAGATATAGAGTCAAGGCAATATCAAGGCTTATTACATGGCTATGTCCTTTGGAGGCAGAGGGAAATAGAACATACTGTAGTAAAGACAGTTCTGTTGGAGTAACTTCCTCTGCCCTACAGATAAGCATAGTTACTTGGGAACAAATGGTCTTCTCTTCCTACTTTTTCTTCCTTCCCATTTATTTAACATGAAATAAAAACTGACAATGAGAGAGAAAGAATGTGTGGGAGAGGGAAAGAGTCCTTCAGTGCTCTATGAGAGCTTTCCATTAGGGAGGAGAAAAGGCCTGGAGACATACGAAAGAGAGGCCAACATTTCTAAGGCCTTCAAATCTTTTTTTTCAACTTCATATTTGTTTATATAAACACACACACACAATGACATTTATCCAGGAGAAATAAGTTTAAAATGAACATTAAGAGAAAAGCTATCAGAGAGGAGCCAACTGCAATGTAAATCATTTCTAATAAGAGGTTAGAGTAGCTAATTCCAATTCAGTGACTCTGGAATCGAATGAAAGAACTAGGAATAGAATAATTGTATGAGACTTTTACAGATATTTTTATTATCAACTGATAGGGCCCTGTTTCTTATCAACACCCCCTCCCGTTGCTTTCCAGAGTCATGTTTAAGCATTATATTTACTCCAAACATCTGGGCTGGTTCTGTGGCCATTACTGAGTCACCAATCCCAGAGAGGGGCTAAGGAAGCTCAAACAACCACAGAAAACCAGGAGTTTTGCCCACATCTCATTTGCCTGTTTTTTTATAATGAAACTTTAGAAAGGACAGAACCCTGTGAATTCATGCCTGGGGTGATTCTTCAGAGCCAAGTTGCCTGGCAGGGAGAAGAGTTTGATAATGCACGTAGTCACATCCGGCCAGAACATTATTATCTATAATATTGGCAAGGCCTTAGAGACAGACACTCCCTCCCTTCTTCCTCTTACTTCTACCCCCGTATTTGGAAAGGAATGAGAACCTTTTATGTATCCATAACACTCCAGCTTCCTGAAATGTTCTATTGCTGTTTTCCCATTATGTGAACAGTTTTGTTTTCCTTCTGTCTGAATACAGCATAACTTGTCATCTTTTCATATTTTCACAGTGGACAGTCTAAACGTGTTTCAGAGCAGAGTCCTCCCGATTGCAGGAGAAGTGAAAGAGAGTCCTAAATAGTGAGGTGCTCTAAGCACTCGAAATTCTCTAAACCCTGTTACCACTGTGAGTTCATACCGAGATGGTACACCCACAGGCGCAAAACCTCAACAGGGAACGTTGTTATCTCCTGTCTCAGCAGGGGTATTACAATGGAGTGGTAGTTGGGAGTCTGTGTTTGATGTGCTCATGTTGCACCCCATGAAGGAGAGGCAAAGACACTCTGAACCACCCCCAGTCTCTCTTTGAGAAAGAGCTCCCTCAGTCAACTGAAATTGATAGATCTACAGTCCCCAACCAGTGCTAAAAGGAAGGCGAGTGGCACCTGGTTATTTCTATTGACGCTATGTCATGATATCAATCACCTCAAGTGTTAACCTCCAATCAGTTGAGTAACTGATTTTCACCTAGTAGATGCAGCATCTGCTTTTAGTGGGCATGCTTAATAAAGCCATAGAGAATCTGGTAACTGTGATGTAACAATGGTTATTGAATTACTAAGAACTCAGATTTGAAAAGTAACACCAAAATGTGATGTCTGTGTTAGGATTGTTTTGCCATTCATTCCTTCAATTATTTATTTCTTCATTTAATGTTCATTTATTAAGCACTTACAATGAGCCAAGCACTTACAGGACACTGGAAATAAGTGAATAACCAATGCCCTTGAAAATCTGTAGTCTATTGGGACACAGAGTCAGAAAAATAGACAATGTTATGTAATATAGAACCCCTCTCCCACAGGGCAGTGTATGCATCAGATTAACTCCTCATTTGATATCATTGCTATAGTTTATGACAGTGCAAATAGAATTAAGAAACTAAATAGAAATAGAAACTAAATAACAATAAACATGAACTGAGTGTTCAGATAGGGCTATGCACACAGTTACATAAAATTCAGAATCCACAGAAGAGAAAGATTCTGCCTTTCCAGAACAAAAGAGGCCAGCCAACTGCACAGTGATAGATTAGGACTTCTGCAGTCGTCTCCTCTTCATTCCTTCCCAAAGTCAATTTCAAATCAATGTTCTGACTTACATTTAGAGATGTTCTAAAACAGATAAGAATAATTATAATTATTTCCATTACTGTAATTACTATGTATGTAATTACATCAGACTCTGTAAGTAGCCCCTTCACATATTATGCATTAAGTTCTCCCAAAAACATCATAAGCAAGGTATTTTTCCTTTCCATGGTACAGATGAGGAAAATAAAGATCAGGGATATTAAAGAACTTACATAGTATAGTGGCTTAATGAAAATTCTGAAATCCAAGAGACCTGAAAATCTGGTTCCAGCTGTAGCCAGAGTGTGATGCTTTAGCTGAGATGCCTTAATTAAGATCAAAAGGAGTCTTTTTGTCTATACAGAAATCATTTTTCAGAAACCATTGTAAAAATCCTGTGACATCCTCTTATTCTACGGTCCCTCAGGATTCATCTCTGTGATGTTCAGATCAATGTTGATACAGAGCTTTGGAACTTATTATCAGGTTATTTTATGGACACAACCTTGGGTGGTGCCATTTCCCTGACGCTCCCCAACGGACTGTCTTGTTAGCCCCTTGGTTCATGTGTGCACTCAGCACTTAGCACAGAGACAACAGTGCATGGTGGCAATGACTGGATTTAGGGTCAGATCTCAGGCACTGCTGTTCTGCCTTTTATTTGACTTGTACAACTGAGTTAAGTTCCATAAGTCTCAGTTTTTGCATCTATAGTACAGGTTAATAATGCCTTTCCATTCCAAGCATTCAAGATGATGGACCTTATTTTATTTCCGCAACACTCCCAGCGTACCTACTGCACACCAGATACCATATAAGCACAGGAGACGCATGTACTCACTGCCGTTAAGAGTGTTCCGAGTTTAGTGCAGGAACAGACTCACAAACAATGAAAAATACCATCCAGTAGGTGCTATGTCAGACAGCTGTCGCGAAGGTCAAATATAGTAATGTAGGTGAAAACACCTTGTGAGGTGTAAATTCTATTCAAATGGGAGCTATTATTATCCCCAAACTCTCTTCTCTTTTGTTATCAATCCCAATCTCATGTTTTCTTCACAGTTTAAATCAAGCTGGGTTCCTCCACAAAGTCTTCCTGGACATACCAGCCCACAAGCACAAAACAGCTGTGTTTTCTTTCATTGTCTCTTTACGCAATTGTGATCTGGGCTTTGTAGTGATTTCCGGGGGGAAAAGATCATTTCTTGTTTTAGAAAAAAAAAAGTCCTCTAATCTTAGTTGAAGCCCTTCACATGAAGCCTAGCAGTTAGAGCTCAGTATCAGGTGCAGTTTAGTTTTGAGGAGGTTTAAGTCCAGGTTACTGAATTATCGGTCATAAGAAATAGTTCAATTTGAAAAAGGAAACTATGTGGTGATCCAACAAAATGCCTCTGCTTGGCACACGCTCCTGCATTACATCCTTTTTCAGATGCTTTCTCTTTATGAGGACTTAAGGGGAAGTAGCAGGTGTATTAGAACCATCAGTTACTTTAATAACCCATCCTGAAAGGATATGTCACATTTTGAAAAGGCCACCTGTTGCCATTAAACCAAAGAGGGGTTAAAATAAGGCCCAGTGCTTCTCCTCCCACAAGGATTTTATTAGGGACTAAAGACCTAGAAAGAGGTGTGCTCTGGGGGAATTATCACAGAAGCATGCTCCCTCCCCAGCTACTTAAAAGAGAGGGGAAACTCCATCTCACAGGGAGGATGTTGGAAGGGTTTCATGAGAGTAAGCATGTGGAACTAGCTTCTTTGCCATGTATGCAATACACATATTAATTGAATTTTCTTTATCCATGTTACTTTAAGATTCCCCAGGCTATAAGGCCTCATTAAGCTCCACTTTATTTGCAAATCCTTCCTTGAAACTTCTTCCCCAGTGAGCAGCCTTTTCTCTGAATTCCTCTAACACCAACAAGAAAAACCTTATAGGCAAAGACAAATGTCTTTTCTTTCACAATAGTTTTTCTATCAGTATCTTCCTTTCCATCCTCATTTTCGTCACACCTGTCAGCATCTTAACACTGCATCCCTGCACTATGAAAACAAGCTCTTAAGTCTATCCCGGACACCACTATTTTTGCTTATGTCAATCTTCTTTGTTCCTCATTGCCTAGAGGACTAATTAAAGTAACAGATAAATATTAATTTGCCCTTAACATTTTCCTGAAGTAGGACCAGGACTGGGGCCAGATGAGGAATAAGGTCAACAGATAAAACTGGGGTGAGAGTTTACAGGAGATTAAGGCATGGTTCCTGCATTCAATTATTTGTGTTGAGGTCAAGAAAGAAGGTGAAATATATAAAATATTAATAGAATATTTACAGTTGAAAAATAACATACAAAAGAAGCCATGAGTATTTCTTTATATATTCATTCATTTATTGGTCAAGCATATAGATTACATCTGTATCTGACTTATTTAAATAGCAAAAGAAAGGAGAAGAAAGAAGATCCTGGTAGGTAAGGGGTGGCCAGGAAGAATTTTTAGAGTCCAAACTCTACCTTCTGATGCCTTTAAAGTCTTACTCCATCCCGACACAGGCCAAGTGCACTACTGCTTATCTCTAGAAAATTCCTTATGGATTCCTGAACTTCTGTCATTGCTGTTCCTCCTGGAAGCCAATGCCTAGCACTCTCTTTTTGTATTTTGCCATAATCTACTAATTATTCAAGGCCTATATGTAATCTGTCTCCCATAACCAGGCAGCATACCCTGGCCAGGCCCTCCCCTCTTGCTGGAAATGGTTTCTTCCTCTTGAAGGTTTGAATCCCTTGTTATCTGTACTCTACAGAAACTAAATGAGCTGCTTGTTCCCGAGCCCCACCATTCCTCAATCTCCTCACACTTAGCACCATTCCAACCTGCCCATCTGCTTCCTCATTTCACAGTCCTAGGAAAAAGAAAAACTTCTTTCTATAACAATACTGTGAGTAACTCATATCGTTAGCCTTCTTCTGTATGTATCTTCTTTCTTGGATTTGATTTTACCCTCTTCGAGGAAAGTCTTTTATACCAATAACTCTCAGCCACAATATCAAAAAGCATTGATGAATAAAATCATTTGTTGTGAAAGTATCACATGTCATTAGTTCCCAAATTAGTTAAACTACCAACTAATGGTGCAGATGTAAGGTTATGCTTACAATTATTTTCATTTACTGGTATTCCAAATAATTCAGAGGGGAAATGACAGAACTATCAGGGTAGGAATCAAGTGTGCTACATATAGGACAATTGTCTTTTATTAGATGACAGCATAAAAAAAAAAAAGGCTAAAAAGGCCATACAATATGAATTTATATGGTTGTAAGCTTCAAGTGCCTTCATCATCAAGGCATCCATTCATTATCCTTGACAAACGTAGGGGCTTGTCACCCTGTGCTATTTGAGTTAATGACCAAAGAGAGATATATAGGGTGCTTTCTTGAGATTGCAAAGTATATGATTAAGAAGTATAGACATAGAGTAACAGAGACTATCAATCAAAGGACTATCTACTTAAAAACACATATCATCACCAGGTAGCATCTGAGGCTTGTCTTCCATGGAATAAGGAGAACTCCTCGCTTCAAAAAGCAAATTAGAGACAGTGTACTGTCATGGAAAAATGGAACTGGAAATTATGATATGGTATTAGTTCCACTTTGCCATTTCCTAACTGTGTAATGTTGGGCAAATCACCTAATCTCACTGAGCTTCAGTTTTATCATTTTTGAAAGGGGAATAAAGATGTTGATCCTATCTACCTTCAACAATCAGAGTGTTCCTAAAAGTGCTTTATAAAGCACTACGCAAATATAAGGTGCTATTGTTTTGATTATGTGTCTGTATTAGGTGATTTAGTCCTTGACTTCATTTCCATTTACTCGAGTGTTTTTCTCTCTACATACATCTCTAATGCATATATCATCATAGCCATTTAAATTGCTTTTGTCAGTGAGATAGCTATCTACATCCATTTGTGCTGTAACTGGGGAAATTTATATAAATGATTCTGCCATATTCTTATATATGATGGTGTATTTTTCAGTGTAATTGTCAAAATCAAGACATTAGGTTTTAAGTGAGGCTCAGAAAGAACTGTTTCCACCTAATTTAGAATGTCTGAATATAAACAATATCAAATTCCTCAGTATCTTTTAAAAGCTGTATTTCACTTCGTAATTTAAAGCAAATTTTTGCAAGTAAAAATGTATTGATAAACAGTTGAGTAAAGTAAGCATAAACTGGAACTGCAATTGCAAATTTCTGTTTATAATATTCTTAATTCATGAAATTCTCTTATTGACCTAATGGTTTTCTGATGTCATTCCAAAGATATATGTGCTAATGATGTTCCAAGGTTTTTTTTGTTTTGTTTTGTTTTTAATACTTGTTGTATTAGGAAGCTTAAAATCAAAGTATACCTCTCTCCTGCCTACCCCTCAAGCCCCAAATCTCCGAGAGGTTTAGTAATTAAGATAACCTTTTCATAAAAAGAATTTGTTAATTTTCAGAAAACACATTTGCTTATTCTGATGCTCTGAAACCACAACTTATGAAAGTATTAATAAGCCACGTAACAAAAGAGAGAATAAGGACTTAGTTTTGTTTTTTTTCCTATTCAATGAAATACTCTGAGAATTTTAATTGCTTATATGCTATTAAGAAAACGCTAAACAAGTTCTGAGGAAAACACCACACAGACCATTCAACAGCCATTTAAAATAAATGCAAAAATTCTAAATTCCATAGACTTTTTGATGGCAAAACTCTCTCTGTATTAACATTTGCTTCCTAATGATGGTGTGCCATGGGAAATTTCTCTGCAGGTTTGGGCAGATGGATAGAGAAATGGGGAAAAGTCATTAAGCTGGCATTCAGAAGTGGCTTAAATTAAATAAATTATTTGTGTCCTACATAGAAAAGAAGAAGGAGGAAAATAAACTTGTGAGAAAGCTGTAAGATGTCATTGTGGCAAACCCCAAATATAAATAAATAAATAAATAAATAAATAAATAAATAAATAAACAAACAAACAAACAAACAGGCAGGCCTGGTGGCTCAGGCGGTTAGAGCTCCATGCTTCTAACTCCGATGGCTACCGGTCTGATTCCCACATGGGCCAGTGGGCTCTCAACCACAAGGTTGCTGGTTCAATTCCTCGAGTCCTGCAAGGGACGGTGGGCTCCGTCCCCTGCAACTAAGATTGAACTGGGCACCTTGAGCTGAGCTGCCTCCCGGATGGCTCAGTTGGTTGGAGTGCGGGCTCTCAACCACAAGGTTGCCAGTTCAACTCTCGCAAGGGATAGTGGGCTGTGCCCCCTGCAACTAGAAACGGCAACTGGACCTGGAGCTGAGCTGCGCCCTCCACAAGTAAGACTGAAAGGACAACAACTTGACTTGGCAAAAAGGCCTGGAAGTATACACTGTTCCCCAATAAAGTCCTGTTCCCCTTCCCCAATAAAATCTTAAAAAAAAAAAAAAAATACACAAAGAAACCCTAGCCCTCAACAAACATTATAGAAATGTTTTGTTTTGTTTTCAGAAACAATGAGCAAATTTAATAAACAATAAAACAATAGATTAATTACATAATATTATATTTGGCAAAAAAGTTAATTGGTGCTTGGAAACAGCAAGAAGGTTTTTTAGTGTTTTTGTTATTCATTATTGTTTTGGCCAGTTTGTCCTCCTTTACAGATGTAAACAACAATTTGTCCTGTCTCTCGTCCATTCCTCTTTCCTCCTCCTTCTTTTCCAATGTCCGGAATACTCAGTGGGTAAGGTGAAGTGTTATAGACAGGTAAGGAAAAGTTCCCTTTCCTTTTTCTTACCTCAGGCCTCTTAGACATATGTATAATCCTGATGCTTCAAAAAAAAAAAATTCTCAGCCTAAGTAATAATAAACATTGTATCTTGATTGAATGAAGGTTTGATGGTGATAAATAATGCCTTGCAGAGGTGCTTTGCTTAATAAAGTACCCTCATGTGTATTACTCTTTGGGATCCTCCCAGAAATCATGTGAGGAGGGCAGGCGATGATTACTTCTTCTATTTTTCACCAATAAGCAAAGAATCTCAAAGTGTTAAGTGATTTGCCCAACGTCACTCAGATTTTGGACCCACATTCTGGGTCTACTGCTATACTGCCTCAATAAGCTTTCATCTCTGAGAAGTTTCACTAAAACGGATATATATGAATTACAAAAAAGGAATAAACACTTCTTTTGTGATTTTCATGGTAAATATCAAGACCTGTGCTTTCATTCTTAATGAAATTTCTTTTATCTGTATACACTGAGGACTATTCAGTACAGTGAGTTATATAAAAAATAGATATATCCAGAAGACAAAAAGAGAATTTCCTTAATACTGAATTATTTTTAAAGCTTAATTCTAACAGGAAAAATAACTCAATATGATTTTTTTAAATGAAATGCGTTTATCCATTCAAACACTAGCCCCAAAGTATTATTGACCACTTACTATGTTCTATGCAATGCACTGGGTATTATGGACATAGCAGGCAACAAAGAACCCTCTGCCTGTGCCTTCATAATGCTCCATCCAGCAATAAGAAGCACATATGGCAAAGAGTTATCAAGTGCCTAATGCAGGGACTATGGGAACCTAACCTAGTCAGGGGTGGGGTCAGGAAAGCATTCTTCAAGGAAAGGCAATTAAGGCGACATTAAAAAAAAAAAAAAAAAAAAATAGGAAGTACTTAGGCTAAAAGGAAGAAAAGGCAGAGAAGACTGAGCACAATGAAAGAGCATTTCAGGAAGAAGCAAAATGTGGAAAAGAAATGATGTGGAATTTAATGCAGTAGATGTGCTTGTGCAAGGATACAACTCAGGATGAGAAGACAGGCCACAGATCAAACCATACCGAACTCCAATTTTTGTTAAAGTTGGTCAGGTTAAAGAGATACAACCAGAAATATTTATGAATTTACCATATATTTCACTTTGCACTGAATTCTCTCTTCCTCAAACCAGAGCTCAAAACAGCACGGAATATTGTTTTTATTTTCTGAAGTGTAGTATCCATAAGGAATGTAAAAACTAATCCTTACATACCATCTTACCAAACCCTTTTAAAGAGATTGTTATTTTCCAAGCATCCAGGCTGGCAGATCCAGAATTAGAACCCAGATTTTAGGATCCTTTGTCCATTGCTTTTTCCAGAACACCACGCTATGGCCCTGTTAGCTTGAGAATCCTATCCATCCATCAAATGCTTATTAAGATTCTGCTGTGTCAATGAACAAGACAGATAGGTTCCCTGTCTTCATGGAAACTACATTCTACTAATAAACAGCCTAATGTCATAAGTTGCTTTTACAAAAAGGTTTCTAGTTGTAGAAAAAAAAGTCTTTTATTACCTAAGAAATGAAAAATGAAGTACTCAGATTTGGACTCCATTTCTCTGGCATCTCCTCTGTCCATTTCCATTGTTACTCAGAGTGTCTGGTGCTCTCTCTCCCACATGACAATGGGCTCTGTGAGCAAAGGCCTAGATGGGAAGGATGTCAATATTTCCTGCAGATTGGTTTGTTAGGATAGTTTCCTTCTCACACATTCATCCAAAAGTTTTACAATCTGCTGTCACGTTTTTGGGCATGGCTACATGTGATCCCAAAGACTGTCATTGTTTACATCCAAAGTTATGTGCCATAAAAACTTTTCTGTGCCAGGAGCTAGAACTTGCCTAGAGTAAAACTTGGAGAATAAATCCAGTTATACTTCTAGCTTCTACACCATGTTTTATATTGAAAGTGGCCTCAGAGACCTGAAAGATTAATTGTCCTCCCAACATGCTTGTTTCTTATCCTATAGGTAGGAGAGAAAGGGGTTTGTTGGCAACTACCCTCCCAATCAAATCCCATAAATAACCTGGCCCATTTCTTCTGTGTCATGTTCCAGGAGTTAGTGCACACCTGGGAAGAAGAAAAGTAATACACTAAAAACATAAAAGGTGGCAGGTCAAATTAATACAAAACTTCAAAACAAACCCTGAAACTCTCCTGGAAATGGAAGGTAACAGGTTGGCAGGGCCCTTTCTGCTACTGGAGATGCACAGCAACCTCCAAACCTGGAAATAATCTGTCCATCCTTTTCAGAAAGAGGGGTAGGAGTGAAGGACATCTCACATTCCAGAATTCTGAGTATCCCAGGTTGCAATATGTTGTATAGACTGAATGGAATGAGAGTTCAAAGGAAGAAGTGGAGAAAGGAAGACCACAAAGTGGAAATGGACAGATGAAGAAATGGAAAGGGAAGCAGTGGGGAAAAGAGGCAGAAATCATTTTGTTACAGGGGCTGCAGAGACCATGGTCTGTTATCAAGGGAGTTGGGTGTCTCAGGCAGAGTAGATCTGGCAGTTGCAGTCAGACAGCCCCAAGGTAGGGGAGCTCCAAACATAATTCAGTCCCTGCCTGGCAAAGGCAGGTCAGCCCTCTGTTTAGGCCTTCTCCAGGAGGCCAAGGGAGTAATAGGAACCCAGAGAGAAAGGACAGCTTCCTGTTAGAGTTTCTCAGTTTGTGAAATACCTGTTGCAGAATCTCTTTAGATAGCAGGGGTGCCAAATGCTTGTAAAATGCATCAATCATTGGAACCCAATCCAGATTATCAGAATCTCTTGGGGTCCTGCCCTGGGATATTTGGTAAGAGCTCTAGATGAGTTTTATGCACAATTGAGTTTAATAATCTCTTGCTGAGATGATAAGATTGGGTGGCCAAAGCCTTTTGTCCACAGACTGCCCAAAGCTATCTCTTGGTCATCTAGAACACAGCTATCTGGACATAACAGACCCCTAGTTACAGAGATCTTGAATTCCTTTGTGATGAGAAATCACACCCAGATCTCTCCATGTGCCATCCCTGAAGGTTAGGCCCCATCCTCTTCTGACCATACATGAGGTTCCTAACAGAGAGGCTGTAGCTTCAGAGGCTGTTGTGTCATTTTTTGCAGTATATCAGTCTCTGAGGCTGAAGCACCAATTGCATCCTCATCAGAGAAGCTTTCACACCCCAGGATGGAACCAAGAAGGGAAGAGGGAAAAAGGCCTTTAGAAGTCATGCCTGTCAGACAACACTTATCAAGACCCTAATTTGAAAGCAATATGCTAGGTGCCAAAGGCAATATACTGCATATTCTCTCAGGATTGTTATTTCAAGTTTTAGACCTAAAATAAATGTGTGAGGAAAATTTCTGTGAAATAGAAAAGTTCTAATTAATTATAACTTCCTGTATGTTTACTGAATTTGTATTTTCCAGCAGATAAGCCAGACTAAGTAAAACTATGTTCAAAGTCAAGAGTTCAGACAAAAATCCCTAGTTAAATACACCAACCATTGGCCTTGCTGAATAAAAACTGAACTGGAACCACTGTCTACTTCCTGGTAACCCTTGACTCTTACCTCTTCTCTCCCCTTTGATGACTAGGTTGGTGAGTTGAGGTCCTAGTTCTGACGTTTCCTTTCAGAGGCTGCCAACTTTAGGAAGCCTTCGGCCTGTACCAAGCACTTCTGGACTCAATCACAATACTGCAAGCCCTCGTTTCCATGTTTGCAGTATAACCAGCTGTTGGACTCCCGGGTGGGCTAAGAACTATTGCGGAACCCATAAATACTCCTTCATCCTAATAACCCCTTTGACACCCTTTCGTGGAAATGATAAACGGAAGGCCAGATATAAGAAAGAAGCCTTAAATTACAAAGAAAATCCACTTCCAAGGTCTCTTTTCATGGTGTCCTTTTGATGCCTTATTTCCTGATAGAACAAAGAAAGTCCTTTCCAATCCAAGCCCCATAACCACCCACCACTGGGAAAACCTGCCCGGGACCTCGGGACCTTGCTGAGTCACATCTGTCTTTCTTCTCCCCGCAGCTCCAATGGAAAATCCGTCACTTGGGCCCAGAACGAGAGGAGCAGCCGAGGGCAGCACCTGTGGCAGAGGCTGTCGATCCACATCAACAAGAAAGAGAATCCCAATCAAACGGCCGTCATCAAGCCCTTCCCCAAAAGCACGGAGAGCCGCGGCCTGAGCGCGGGAGGCGCGGGCGCGGGCGCCAGCGCCGGGGTCACGGGCAGCGCTAGCTGCTCGGCGGCCGCTAATACCGGCGGGTCTGAGCCTCCAGACGCGGGCTCCAAAGCTCTGTACGAGGGAACGGAGACCGAGGAACGCCTCCCCGCGCCGGTGCGCCCGCGCTCGCCGTCTCCCATCAGCACCCTGAGCCACCGAGCGGGCTCAGCCAGCCGCACCGACGACGACGTGCCGTCGCTGCAGTCGGAGCCCGCGGCGCGCAGCAGCTCCTCGCAGGGCTCGCTCATGGAGCAGATCAGCAGCGTGGTGACCCGCTTCACCGCCAACATCAGCGAGCTCAACTCCATGATGCTGTCCACCGCGGCTCCTGGCCCCAGCGTGGGCGCCCCGCTCTGCTCTTCCTATCTGATCCCCAAAGAGATCCAGCTGCCCACGACCATGACGACGTTCGCCGAAATCCAGCCACTGCCGGCCATCGAGGTCACGGCTGGCGCGCAGCCCGCTGCAACCGCCACGCCGGCTGGGGGCGCTGCCTGCGAGACCCCTGCGGTCGGGCCTGAGGCCGCGGCTGCCAAGCCGGACCTGGAGGAGTTAGTGGCTCTCACCCCTCCGTCCCCCTTCAGAGACTCGGTGGACTCGGGGAGTACAACCCCCAACTCTCCAGTTTCCGAGTCGGCCCTCTGTATCCCATCGTCTCCCAAATATGACACACTGATCATAAGAGATTACACTCAGAGCTCCTCGTCTTTGTGAATGACATTGGAAACCACGCTGGATTCTGCGAACAGAGCTGAGACAGCCGGTGTTCACACAGACACGGGGACAAGCATAGTCGCCTGGTTAAGACCTGAGGTGGAAGATGCCTAGTAAACCCGTGGTGGAAACATGAGATTAACAGTGCTTATTTAATTAACATCAACCGACCGACGAAGACACCAACTACAAATCTTTTGGCAGATTTTCTTCTAGTGGCCTTAGAAAACATGGGCTTTTAAGAAACACTGCTTATATTTTTGAGGGCTGACAAGGAGTCTGTTGAAACAGTTACATATCAAGTGCTTTGCTCTAGGGAAGCAATGAGTGTGAAACAGCATAATGGAGGAGGGAAAGCATAGTTAATAAGCAATTGTAAAATGTTTTGTTTGTTTACTTTAGTTCTTTTCCCAGAAGATTCTTTGATTCATCAAACATGAATGTACATTTTCTAACAAACTCAAAATCTGGGACCAAAACGTTAAGCTTTCTCTCACCCTTTTTATTTTTATTTTTCTTTCTTTTGTTTTTCCTTTAAAGACCTTGAAAAACAGTAACTTGGGCCCGGTATTAACTGAGGCATTGTGAATGTGTCCCAGACATATCACACAACTGGATAATGACTGCTGCGCTGATGTATGCAGGGCTTTTTCCAGAGACTTTCCTCTCCAATTTGATTGTGAAATCCTCTTTCAAAAGCCTGCATCCGGGATTCCACCTAGTTATTTCAATTCACCTCCATTAATCAACAAAACCAGTGGAAGATTTCTTGACTATTTCACCATGTTGCCAATCAATACTGGAGTAGCAAAAAAATATTTTCTGGAATACTGTTTTGTAATTCCCTCACTGAGGTGCGTTGTGTAGCTGGAAATTCTCTTTATAATAATAATAATAATTCTTAAGCTCCAGCTAAGCTATCTCTTTCATAAAATGTGGCCACTCCTCCTTATGAATGCTGTTCCGTTAGCATTGCCAGTTAAAATATTAACATATGCATTTGGGCTCTTCATTCCTTTCTTTTGAGAACCTGATGCACAAAAAGCTCCTGTGTTCCTTCCAAGTCCCACCACTGGAAGAATGGTCCATGGACCCAATGGAGACATTGTCTTGATTGTCATGATCATAGGGACTGTTCAAAAAAATTAATGCAGTCTTAACACACTGGAAAACTTAAACTGTGTCAAGTCGGCTTAGCAGAAATTTAGCCATGCCACTGAGCAATCATTTTAACTTTTCTTGGCTGCTTAAACAGGGCAGCTATGAACTGTGACAAATGTAGAATATTTTTTCAAAGCAATACAAAATACTAAAAACAGAGGAACCTTAATAAATATAAACCACACAATCTTTCTTAGCCATTCCAAAAAGAGACAAAGCGATTATTATTTTCCTTTTAAAAGTAATCATTAACATGATTTTGTATACTTCATACTGTCACTTTTTAAATACTGCACAAAAGAGATTTAAAGTTATAATAGAAATACATGTGCTTTGATAGCTTAATAGATAGAATTCATAGCTCAAGACATGCATTTACTATCATCTCCTTCTTCCTCCCATTACAGCTATCCTCAGGTGCCATTTTTATTTTTTTAAATAAGGATAGTAATAAAAGGAGGAGGTGTCCTATAAATTCAAAGTTCAGTTGACCGAGCCTTATACTAAAGAGAGCCTTATGAAAAAGATTTGCTATGAGGCAGAAGTGTATTTTTGGAAGAGGGAAAAATAAGTAAAACCTTTTCATTTTGCTCAATATCCTTATTTTGGTATATATTTTGTTATTTCACCTCTACTTAAAGAATTAAGAAATGGAAGTATATCCATTGGAAAAATTTAACATTCTCCACTTTTAAAAGCTATTATAAACATACTGCTTGATTTTCTTTTCCTGATATCTGTTCCTAGATTACATTTTAATCAAATATCCCAATATGAACTATTGAAAGCTAACATTAATTTACTAAAATATACATTAAATTGAACCTTCTATGACAGATTTGAAAGTAACATCATCAGATCACCCTGATCCCAAATATTATAATGAGACCCTTGAAACAGAGCAAATCTAAGTTTTATGGCTCTATTGAAAGCAATGCTTGCCTCTACTTCAAAAAACTGTAAATATTTTGATGTATTATTATCCCTGGAACCTCATCAAAAGAACATTCACCTGGGGATTACTGTCTTGACTTGTTAGACATTGAAAGCTTTCTCAGTATGCTCTACTATCTAAGTTTTAAAATTTGTCTCATAAAAGCCTATGTTGATTTCCATTTTGTTCTCAAGTACAGGTTTCACTGTATTGACCAATAGACGGACATTTTTTTGAACTTTATCCACGATCAAATTCCTTTTCTAACTTTTTGTAACATATTTCTTTAAAAAGCACACTACTTTATGAAAAAATTCATTAGAAATTAAAATTCAATGAAAATAAATTAGCATGTGATAATTCCATATGAAATTATAGTCAACTGTAAGAAAAATAATTTATCCAATTAGAGTACAAGATGCACTTTTCTCTGTATTTCTATACCCTTTGCCATTTCATTCAATACATTGTATAATACATACTATTAGTAATGCATTCTTGAGATCTTTTATTTTGGAATGATGCTAACTCTGTCTCTTTGCCAATTCTAATACAGGTTCCAAGTAATAACTCTACAATACAAAGCGAACTGAAATTCATTCTAGGGCTAGGATATGAACTTCACAACTCATTTGGGTACCTATTTTCATTGAATTTCCTTGAAAACAATCTGTTCCTGGTGCCCAGTGATAATTCAGTCGGGACTAAAAGGAAGGGGAAAGTACAGTGAAATACTAAGTTTCAGAAAAGTGGCCCTAAAGAACAATTTGGTCCCAGGAAGAAAAGAAGAAGACAAAGGAAGAAGGAAGAAGGAAGAAGGAAGAAGAAGAAGAAGAAGAAGAAGAAGAAGAAGAAGAAGAAGAAGAAAGAAGGAAGAAGGAAGAAGGAAGAAGGAAGAAGGAAGAAGGAAGAAGGAAGAAGGAAGAAGAAAGAAACCTGGTTTGATCAAGTTATACGGACTATCTAAGCAGTCTACTCATTCTTTGATGTTGGGAGAGGAGTGGGGTCAGCCTAAGAAGACCATATCTGGATTGGGAAGAACTATCTCTCTAGGTTAGGGGTGGGGGACAGAAAGGGAGTGTAGAAAGGAGAACCACATGAGATTTGACTGAAGCAAAACAGAGAAGCAAATCCCAAATGTGCTAAGCCTTGATAGTAACAGTCTTCCCCAAGCTAATGTTGTTGCCAGCAAGTGATCAGGACCACTAGGAGCTATTTCTGACTGTAAATGAATTGTATAATGGCTCTGCTGCAGTTCTGTGACTTTCAAGCCAGGAATTAAATACTTATTAAGAAAAAAATAAAAAACATTTCCTATGCTAGTCTCCCAGCAAAATGTACATGTTTTGGAGACTTCAAAGGTATTATCTGAGTTCACATTTAGCCACAGCTTATTAATAACCCTCAAGCTGTCAGAATCTCTATAGTTACCATTTACAATTTTATACTGTGAAAAAATACAGATCAGTGAAAAGCATAAAGATAAATCAGAATTTAAAGAGGGTCTGAGGCCTGGGAGATTCTCTATCTGTTGAAGAATGAGGCATGTATAAAATAGTTGGCTGCATTGCACTGATCTTCCCAATGTGAACAAATATACTATGTATATTGTGTGTATTTCTAGATTTCAATGGCAGCTGCTGGTGGTGTTGTAATTAGAAAATCTATATAGAATATAGATGTTTTAGGGAGGTGGTGCCAATCCTAAAAGATTTGTGTGGGCTACAAGTGCTTGTACTTACTTTTTTCTGCACTTACAACTGATTCGGTTTTAAAATTGTGTGCGCGTATCTGTTTTTCTGTTGTTGCAGCTTGTACTATTAAAACAATAGAGAATGTTAAATTATTTTGATGTGAATTGCAAATGATTTTTTTCATAAAGTTTAACATTTTTATCAGTATTGTTTCTCTTTGTACTTGTACAAACGTGTTTTATTTTAGCATTTTAAAATACACTTGCCTGTTTCTCAGTTGTCTAAATCATGTTATAGTTGGTGTTTGTGAAGTCAGTTACTTTTTGAAAAACATTAAAAAAGAAACTATGATATGACTTTAAGATTCTTCCCCTTAAATGTTTAGAATGTTGTCTTAACAGTGTTTTCTCAGACCCAGAAAAAAGAGCAACACTCTTATTTAATTTTAAATTCTGAATGATCTACACTTTTGAATTATGGACTTTACAAAGTAGCCTGTAGACAGTATATTAAAATAAAAATATAAACCAACCACATACCAACCAGAGATGCTGTCCCCAAAGAAATTGACAAATACTTTTTAACACACAATACCTTTTTAAAAATAAGGAAGCATGTAGGGAATACCTTTTTTTGTGTGTCTGGGACTATAAATTATAGATATAATTCCACAGTTATCTGTGTTAATCAAAGTATCACAAAAATACTAATATAGATTGTATATGTAGATATATGTACATGTATATAGATACACACATCTATGTAGGTATTTCACTTTTGGGTCCATCTATACATGTTTTTGTGGGTGTATTTGTGTTTCTCTGTGCATGTATGGGAATACATATATAATATTCCCAGAAAAAAATTTACTTGTCAAATCACTTTTTACTTGAATGGATTCTTAAGCAAGCAAATTTACTCTCCCTGGACACAAATTAGCTAAAACCTAAAAGCATAATGTAGGCGAGATGCTTAATATGTGGGAGAGAAAGGCAATGTAGATTTTAAAATACAGCTTCTCTCCACTTCCCTTCATTGTATTATTTATACACATATGATATACACACATATTCTTATAGCACATATGGAAATTGATACAAAATATGTTTGATCTTAAAAAAGGAACCCATTTTTTTTGCTTTGTCAGACTCCTGCTTTGGTGTCTTCTATTCTGAAGTAATACAAATGAACATATGTTTATATAAACTTGAGATTGAGGTAAGAAATCAGGACTGCATACAGAAAATTATATTTTAAAGATCAAAAGAGTCTTGTGAGACTCTGTAGAATCATGGAAGGCCAGCCAAAATCAGCTAATGCAATAGAAATGACATTGAATTAAAAGTCAGGGTCTAATACCTTGTCCCATATGAACTGGGCTGAATTACCCATGACTTCTCTATAATTCAATTCCTCTTTCTTTACATGCAGAAGTGAGTTTCAATAAGCTGTGAAATTTATTATCTTTCCATTATTCTTGGTATATGCTAAATGCTCAATAGGCATTATCTATTATTAGCGGCAACATATACAGTTAATATTCAGCAGGCAGCTTAGATATGTTATATCCAATATTACTTGTGGAGCTATTCTTGTCTAACTTAAAGCATACCTCATTGGAGGGAAGCCTACTGGTATTTGAACTCATATGCAACCTTGGAACTGTCCATCTAGGATGACTTAGAAAACTGACCTTAAGCACCATAGAACGAATGTTTTTCTTCTGTAATAATCTATGCTGAATGTTGGTCCATTTTTTGGTTATACTGTACATGAACGATCACTTTTAAAAAAATAAGTAATTCTCAAACATTGACTTTTTTATGGTAGCAAGCAAGAGACAGGTAAATGGACAGGATTATATTAATGAACTTATCTCCTTAAACAAAAGCATAGTATTTACAGGTTTTTCTCCAAGTATTTCAAAATTCAAAATAAATTACTACATTTCACCCTGTTTATTATTTTTTGAGAATAATTTTAATAGTGAAATTCTATGAGAAACCCTTTAAACTCAGCTTCTCTGAACATTCTTAGAATCCTAAATCAAAAGTATTTACAGAAAAACTTAGCTTACCCTCAACAAGAATAAATATTTTAAATTAACTTTTACTGCAGACCAAAGGCATTTATTTTTGCCAAGACATATAAGCCTTTTTGAGGCATATGACCTACATAAGCATTTTATATATACACGTTAATTAGTATATATATATATATATATCAGACACTTTTGACTTATTTATACCAAGCTTGGATTTTTACTCATTGATATAAAGCTGTTCATAACTATTATATTTCTATAACAGGTTAATCTTATATAATATATTATGTAAATTACATATTCATGAAAATCGCATAAAACAGTTGGTTTTTCTGAACTGCTAAATAGTAATAGGTGTTTCATAAAATGAAAGTTTTTAGAGTTTTAAAAGTTTTGGAAAACATAATAACTTCAAATTAAATGGTTGCCTTCACCACAGAACTTGCCAGTCTTTAAATTTGCTAATATACATTAACTTTGAAAGCCTCTCTCTCTCTCTCTCTCTCTATCTCTGTCTCTCTGTCTCTCTTTCTCTCTCTGTCTCTCTCTCTCTCTCTTTTAGTAGTCTCAGAGTAGATCTTTATGGAACACATTTTGGAAATGTTATGACATACATAAAATTTGTAATTTGTACATACTTTCTTTTAGTCTTGAAAATTAGTTGCTATTTCCGTGATGATTTCCTAAGGCTTTTAGAGCAGAAAATATGAATTAATACAGTTATAGCATCACTTTCAGCGCTATTATTCTGAACCATGGGAAGTCTTGCTTTGTTTTATTATTCATTTTCTTCCTATTTCCTGATTCTCAGAGGTCAACTGAGGTCTGTTTGTTTGTTTGTTTTTCCCTTTTTTCATAATACATGTTGGGTGGTTCCCTAACTCTAACAGCCTCAGATGAAGTAATATGTGAGATAATAGCATTCGTAGATGTTGAATAGCCAGTGAATTGTATTCTAAGAGCAGCAGAAGTAAAATGGAGTAAAACTTAGAGGACTCAAGTAACATACACACCAAGAATAATCAAATTTATTTAAAGAATAGGCATTCTTTTCACCATCTGTGAAACATTCAAAAGTATTAACCTTGAATTTGATGATGAAGGAAATCTTAATAAATTTCAAAAAGCAAAATCATATAGGCTATATTCACTGAGTTAAAAAAACATAAAATTTTGAAATTAAAAAAAAAATAGATATCCAAAAGAAATATGTTTATTTGGAATCTTTGCCCAAGTGGTTTTTTGGGATGAAGAGGAAAACTTAACTAAAATCACAGCCTACTTAGAAATGAACATTAGTGATGATCTTGCGTATTAAAATTTGTATAACAGTTAAAGCATAGTACAAAGAATATATTTTACTCTAAATACATACATTTAAAAATAGACTGAAAATTAATTAATTAAATATTCAAATGAACATATTTACAAATAAACAATTAAAAACAGAAAATACAAATACTAATTAATATTAAGTCAAATTTAATACAAGAAAGCAAACATCCAACAAAAAAAAGTGCTTATTCAAACCAAAATCTTTTAATTTGAAAAGACCAATACATTGACATTCATTAAACATAATCAAGTAAAACAGAGAAACCACAATTAACATTAATAATGAGAAAGAAGTCATAGCTATGTGTATAGAGAATACATATAAGAAAACACTAGGTAAAACTTTATACTAATAAATTTGAAAATATAAATAAAAATGGATATTATTTTGGAAAATATAAATTATCAAATTAAAACCAAAACAAGTAGAAAACTCATACCAATAATGACAGACTATCATAAAAGGAAATTTTAAAATCACTCTAAAAAGAATAAGCCTAAAAATTTTACAGGTGAATTTCATCACAGTATATAAAAATAAAACATAGAAAAATAAGGGAATATCTATAGATAATTTTATGATGTTTTTCTAACTTTGGTACACAAGTCAGACAAGGAAAGAAAAACAGTTGGCTATTAACATAAATGTAGATTATAAAATCCTAAAGTATTTATACATCAAATTGTGAAATTTAATAAATGAATAACCCTTCGTGACTCTAGGATTTTAATGTTCAATATTAGAAAGTTGATTAATATATTTAATTACATTAACATATCAGGAGAACAATGTAATCTATATAACAGATATAGAAACAGTGATAAAATTCAACACCAATTCTGGTTAAAATAGAATAAAATAAATTAGTGACTAAAAACAAAAGGAAATTTTCTTAAGATTAAAACAAACATCTGTCAGAAACAGCAAACATGATACTAATAGAAAAATATTAGAATTCCCATTAGATCATGAATGAAAGATGTATGTCATATATGCACAATTTCTAAAGTGAAAATGGAATTTTTGTTTAGAACTTGACATTTTTGAGATTTATAGAAAATGTAAGCATTAGTTATATTGGAACAATGGCTTTCCCTGAGACAACTATTTATACTGGACTATTATGGACAAGCCAGGACATAGCCCCGCTAATATTTAATGTGGTATTCGACATCCTAGATAAAACTAAGAAAAAGAAAGTAGACACTAACACTTAAAGAAAGAAATCTACTACAAGCAGATTCATCCACCCATACAATCCATGGCACTCAAGAAATAAAATGTTAATAATATGAAAAGACAAAACAGGAAAAAAATAACTAGCGATGAGCTGTGTGACTTTGGGGAAGCAATTTCTTGTCATGGGTTGCTCATGAACATTGTTAACTCTGCCAAAATAGCAGGGAAAGTTAAAAATATAAACACAATAATTTTTTAATTGTGAAAAACAGTATAGTATGTGCTTGACAAAGAGGTAGTAAAGGGAAATGGTGTAGGTGAGAGCAATATATTGGAACACTTACCAAAGGGATTTTCAAATAACAAAAATGTAAAGGATCAGTAGGAGCTGACCAGATAGATACAAGAGAGGAAAATATTAGGGGAACAGTACATTCACTGGCCAAGAAAGTGCGTGGAGTGTTCAGGGAAGTACCATTTTTTTAATATCATTAAATCCTTCTTGGGAGGATTAAATGAGATAATTATGAGGTAGGACAATTAAGTTTGAGAACTCATCCTAGAAAAAGTACTACATACCTCACTGCTGAATATCATCACGGTCACCTTCGAAGTACTCCCCTTGGGAAGCTATGCACTGACGTCAGAACCTAGTCCACCCTTCAAAGAAATTTTGGACCTCTTTCTGGAATGGCCATCAGGGCTCTTGTCATATTACCCTTGATGTCCTCAATGTCATCAAAATGTCTCCCTTTCAATATTTCCTTTATCTTTGGGTAAAGAAAGAAGTCATCGGGGGGCCAGATAAGGTGAGTAGGGAGGGTGTTCCAATGCAGTGATTTGTTTACTGGCTAAAAACTCCCTCACAGACAGTGTCGTGTGAGCTAGTGCATTGTCGTGATGCAAGAGCCATGAGTTATTGGCTAAAAGTTCAGGTCATCTAACATTTTCACGCAGCCTTTTCAGCACTTCCAAGTAGTAAACTTGGTTATCTGTTCATCCACTTGGTACAAATTCATAATGAATAATCCCTCTGGTAACAAAAACTGTCAGCAACATCGTTGCAACAAGTTTGCGAACTTAATTGTCACAATTATTACATGATATATAAAGACCAAAAATAAATAATTTAATTTAAAATTACTTCTTTATCATTAACTACCTTAAAATTATTTTTTTTAATTTTTAAGAGGGTAGTTATGAGATTACATATCACTATGAAAGGGATTCACAAATCAAAGATTGAAAAATACTACATCTCCCCAATATATTTCTATATTATCCCTATGGTTAATTTTAGCTTAAAAATCACTGAACTTTATAATATGAATAGAAGCTTTAAATTATATCCATCTCAGCAATATTTCACAAGTAAGAAAAGGAACTTCTGTGTGCAGGTGAGATAGGCCTGATTAATAAGTACTTCAATCTTAGCTCTGACTCAAAGGCAAAATCCAGAGCAGGTTTCAACTATGCTATTGCTTCAAACTGCCCTCTGTAACTTGAGCCTCTGCATAACTATTAAGCAAACTATTCATTGGTATAACATTCTCTGGACTTTTGTTCTTAAAAGCTATGCAGCCTGTCAATAGAAGACCTGGCATTTAAAAGTATCCCTAATTCCAAGATCCATCAGCCATTCCAATACTTCTTATCTTGTGCGACTTGACCCTGATGCTTTCCTCCAGAACAGCCCACACTTGAGTCCCATGCTTCTTTCCACGCCTAGTCAAGAGACATTATCTTAAGGGGAAGAGCAAGCAGAAGGCTTCTGGTGTTCACTTGACATAGGACAGGGCAAAACGGTGGTATTTCATCCAGCAGAATAGAACACCTTGCCCTGGGACATGCCGTCACCTGAAGGATAGGGGCCACTGCAATCCCTAAGACACACACAAATCAGTTATGGGAGTAGTGGTTGTCTGGGCAAGTTTCTTAAAGAAGGTGATGTTGAAGGTAGGACTTGAAGGACTATTTGACACAGGTTATTCTTGACAAAGGAAACAGCATGTACAAACGCACAAGTGTGAAGTTCAACCTTCTGTGATAAATATGAAGGGATTTGGTAGTACCCAAGTGTAAAGTTCTTATGAGGAAGTGTCAAGAAAATGATTAAAAAGTTAAAAAAAAAAAGAAAGAAAGAAAGAAAGAAAGAAAGAAAGAAAGAAAGAAAGAAAGAAAGAAAGAAAGAAAGAAAGAAAGGTTTGTATGCTTTGCTAAGGAGTTTAGACTTTATCTTTAAGGTGGTAAGAAGCCATTGAATTGTTTTAAGAGATTGGCATGATCAGCTTTTTGTTTATAAAATATGATTGTACTAGAAAGCAATGGAAAAGGGTGTGGAAGGCAGCTAGGGGCAGATGGAACCATTATCAGGCAATCTACTTGACAAATAATGAGAGCAGAAACTGTGCAGATGGTGAAGCAGTAGTGATTTTAGGAAAACTTGTGAAGGAGAATTGATATAAATTAGTGACTGTCTGGATGGAGTGAGTGAGATGGAGAGGGCTAGGATGATGCTCAGGTGTCTGGTGTGATGATTAATAGAGAGTAGCAGCAATCACTGAGTCAGGCAATACACTGGGAGGAGCAGGGTTATAATGCATCCTGTCTTGGAGTTGACATTACTGTGAAACCATATATAGTAACATGTCCAGTAAGCTGTGGATAATGGGGGGAGAACTCAGGAAAGAAGCAAAGTTAGAATCTCAGCGGGAAACAGGTGGCCAACCCAAAAAGTTTATTGAAACGAGGTTAATAAAAGAACTATTTACAAAGGTATGAACAGGGTTAGGCAACTAAGTAGGGATTGGCTGGGTCTGCAAGTGTTAGGAAGAAAGGGTTTACTGAATGGGTAAGAGCTGCAGCTGTAGGAGAGGGCCGTTGAGGTCTTTGGGAGCTAGGAAATGCCACATTCCCTTTCTTCAAAGCAGCCCACATGTCAGATGGGCTACCTAGAACTATGGCAGTTGAATATATGAGATACACTTACTCAGGAGAACTTGTCCCTTGCATCAACCTAGGAAGACTGCCCGTTAACAACACTTTAGCCAAGTATCTTTGGATTGATAGAGCATTACATTTATAAGTAACACTGACACCTGGTTACATAATCCTAATTGCCTGATAACCAGTGCGATTAGGTAAAGTTATAAATCACTAAAATCAGAAAGGACTATAGCTAGCACCTACTAAAGTTTCTTATTACCACATCTCTGGATATACAGGTATCTAGGAACTAACACTGTGAAGGGGACACATGGAACTAGAGACTAAACTATAAAGCATTCATTTTATATTAAAACAAACACACATATATTATGGGTGTGGGGACAGAGTCCCAGAGAGCAGTTTCCAGGCTCTCGGTCTCACATGGAAAGGTGCTGGCTTGGTTATTAGATGGCTATCAGCTGTAATCAGATGGCCATCCACTGTGGCTGTGTGGCCATCAGCTGTTACCGGTTAGCCATTAGCCACTAATACAACTGCCGTGGCTACGCTAGGGGCTTGGTTGGTTGGCAGAGAAGCGGAGGGCGGATTGTGGCTAGCAAGTGGGGTTAGCAAGCCCAGATGGCGGATTGTGGCTCGTGTGGCTCCTACTTCCTGTGTCTTACTGGCTTCTAGTGAGACTGGGGTACGGGAAGAACCCTCGTTGGGGTACTGGCAAATGTTCGCTTTTGTGTCTCGACCAGGCACCATCGAGAATATAGTGGTATGACTCCCCTATCTATGGCTCTGTTGTTGTTTCTTTTTGGTCTCACCATATCCTGCATTCTGGTGCAGGGAGTGGGACAAGAGACCCTGCATGACACATGGCGCAGCGAGCAGGGTATAGTGCCAGCCAAAACTCTCCGAAGGATGGTGGAGCAGTTTGTGCGTATGAACACTCAGTCTCAGCAAGGAGCGGTGCTGGGAGCCAGAAATGCGATCTGCCTGGGAGAAACGTTACTACTCGGTGAATTGTTGGTCCTCTCAAGCCTCAAGATGGCATGCCACTCTATTGGCCATTGCAGGCATCGCCTGCTTTTTGGTGGTCTCGGATACCTGGCACGGCAAGCAAGATTCCGGCCAGGTAAGAATGATGTCTGACTCTGAGCGGGAGATTGTGCGGCCTCCACACAGTGTATAGTGCCCAGTAGCCACTGTTCTCATGAGCTGGACCCCTGTGGAGGGGTGGGAGAACATGGATGGTTATCCAGCCAGCATGGGCCAGAGAGAGCGGGGATTGTGGCGACTATTGTGGGCTGGGGGGTGCTTGCTGGGGCGGCCCAGATGCAGCACTTGTAGTCCCAGGGGGAAATGCTTGCTGAGTCCTCAGTGGAGGATGCATGTGAGGTCAAAGTTATCCCTCACCCCCAGGTTGGGGAGGTCTTGGAGCCCTTGCCTTGCAGAGAGGGCACACATTGTGAGGCCAGCGCACAGCCCTGGCTAACGACTGTGGACTATGGGGAATTGCCTTCCATCCCTGATTTGAGGGACTGCTTGAGTGTTTGCTTGGGAATGTACCACCTTGTAGTGGAACTGACGAATGTTTGCTTCCTGTGTCTCACCCAGCCGTTGTCGAGAATATGTAAGCACCTTGGCTGTGAGCCACTGTTGGTCCAGCACGGTACCCTGAGAAGCCCTGGGTGTGACCAGGAAGTAGGTGGACATCAAGGGACACCCCCTGGGACATTACTTGAACTGAACTGGAACTTTTTCTCGTGAGCTGGATTCCTGACACAGGGCCCCTCGTGGAAGACGCTTGTTGCGTAAATTGTGAAGTGAGACACTGTATGGGTGGCGTGTGGGGACAGAGTCCCAGAGAGCAGTTTCCAGGATCTTGGCCTCACGTGGAAAGGTGCTGGTTCAGTTAATAGATGGCCATCAGCTATAATCAGATGGCCATCCACTGTGGCTGGGTGGCCATCCGCTGTTACCAATTAGCCATAGCCACTAATATAACTGTCGTGGCTACGCTAGGGGCATGGGTGGTTGGTAAAGAGGCAGACGGTGGATTGTGGCTAGCAAGTGGGGTTAATAAGTGCAGATGGCGGATTGTGGATCGTGTTCATCCTACTTCCTGTGTCTTGCTGGCTGCTAGCGAGACTGGGGTACAGGAAGACCCTCATTGGGGTACTGGCAGATGTTTGCTCTTGTGTCTCGACCAGCCACCATCGAGAATATAGTGGTATGTCTCCCCTATCTATGGCTCCATTGTTGTTTCTTTTGGCCTTACCATATCCTGCGTTCTGGTGCAGGGAACAGGACAAGAGACCCTGCATGACAATGGAAGAGATTGCAAATAATTCCATGTGAATTTTAAAGATAAAACAGATTTGAAGCAATTTCATGTGTTCACGTTCCTCTTTCATGAGGAAAAATCTGAGAAGCGTTATTTCAGATTATCTCATTGGCCTTGATATTGAAGTCCACAAATCAAAATCTGTCATTTAAAGTTTGCATGACCTTGGGCAAATATTAAAATTCTTAGAGCCTTGTATTTCTCATTGGTCTCCTGATGATAATATGTAATTAAGTGAGGATTAAATGAAGTAATTTATGTTAAACACTGTCGGAACACAGACTCAGAGCAGTTTCCAGGCTCTCAGCCTCGCGTGGAAAGGTGCTGGCTTGGGTAGTAGATGGCCATCAGCTGTAACCAGTTAGACATTAGCCACTAATACAACTGCCATGGCTACGCTAGGAGTTACTTGGTTGGCAGAGAGGTGGACGGCCGATTGTGCATCGTATGGAGCCTGCTTCCTGTATCTCCAACCCAGCTGCCAGTCAGACTGTAGTGGTGTGAACCCCCTATCCATGGCTCCATTGGTGTGCCTTTTCGGCCTCACCATATCCTAGGTTCTTATGCGGGAAGCAGGGCCAGAGACCCCGCATGACCACACCTAACATAATGCTTGGCAACACGGTGTCTAAATATGCACCCTTTTCCTTCTCAGCTCTTCTTCCCCTAGAGATAAAGTTACTGGGAGTGTTGCTGATTTGTCCAATGCCACAATCAGTTCATAAAAGAGTCAGAACCAGGAAAGGGAAAGATTGAGCATCTGCTATGGGACTGTAACTGGACATGGAACATATGTAATGTCATTTAATCCATACAAAAGCCCTTGTGAATTTGGTTGGAATCCATTTCCTGGCTCCCATCCCAGCAGCTTTCTGCTGTGGCACACTGCTTCTCTTTGTTTGGATCCTCTGCTTGCTCAACATGCAATTACATTAGTTTCCAAGAAGCCCACTAAGACACTCACATTGAATTTGCTCTCTTGCTGTAGCCTCTCTCCTGCTTACTATGATGACAGGTGGCTGGAAAATGAAAACCCCATCCGGGGTTCTGGAGAGGCAGAACTGAGCAGCTGGCAGGCCAAGGTCAGGAAGACACCCAGATTCAAACGATTTTAGAAGACTGGAATCAGACATGAAAATCTTCCTTTCAGCTTCTTTCCTAAAGAGAATAACTTGAGATAGTCTCAAGTGACTTTTTACTTTTTAAAAATAAAGAAGGTCATGTTTACGCAATCGCCAACTTGGGAAACGCTAGCAGCAAAGGAGTGAGACATGGTGTATAGCAGCATTTCCCAGCATTCTCCAGAGATGAATCTAACACACTCTGGCTCAGAAACGCTGGTCAAGGGTTTTTAGCCACCGTGAACATCATCCATCTGTGGGCAATATGCTATCAATCTGTTCTGCCAATAGATTGACAAGGCTGTATAAGATAGCATCTTTAAAGTAAGGGAAATGGTCCTCTTTCAGGATTATTGCATTATACCTCTTCTTGCCTTACCAGGGGCCACTTTGATTGATTCATTTTAACTCACTTTTACCAACACAGCCTTCTGCTGCTCAGAAAGGACGTGCAAAGTATCCAGAGAGATATACAGTGCTGAGAAATATGCAACTACCTGAGCAAGGCAAACAACTAAATATAAATTCACTTCGCCATGCATCTGGCCTCGACTAAAGTGATGAATTGTGTCTGGACAGACAGTGGGCAGAGAGGAAAAAAAGAGAAAGGAGAAAGCTTAGCAAGTTTTACATTTTTATTTTAGGGTTTCCATTGGATCAGGGTTCATGAATTTGAGCCAAAATTCTTGGCAAATGAAAGACATAGTTTGGCCCACATTTTTCAAAGAAAGAAGGATGGCTAGTTTTCTACAAAGCAATGGAATTAAAATGTCCTCAGCTGTGTTTACTAACACTTCCCAGCTCCACTTACTAATGTGAGGGTGAAATTTGGTAGATCAATAATAGAATTAAACTTAGCTAGTTTGCAGTCTGATCCATGCTGATTTTCAGCTGTCTTCTCTTCTTTTCTCCTCCCACTATTAACTAAAGAACTCTGTTCCCTTTTTTAAGACTACCCATACCTCGTTAATTAACAAACATCCTAACCTTGAAAAGAGTAGCTTTTTTAATCCTCAGGTGCCAGACCTCCCAGCCCAAGATCACAACTCCCTAGCAGTTTTTCTCAACTCCTAGCAGTTTTTATCAGATGGCTATGGACAATGAGATTTAAGATAACATTGAGGCAGACCTGAGGCCTCAGAAGACCCCAGGGCTCAACTATTAGCCCTGAGGCCTGCTTTCCTTTGCTCTTTCCCATTTACCTGCCTATAAAACCTCTTAATCATTTTGGCTCAGAGAAGGTGGTTTTTTAGACATGAGTCTGCCATCTTCCCTAGAATAAAGAACGCTTCTCCTCACCAACCCTCACCACTCTAGTTTTTTTTTGGATAGTTCGGGTGGCAAGCGGCACCCAACCTGAGTTCGGTAACAGTAACAGTCTCAGAATTCTTATCAGTAAGACATTCTCCTTTGCAGGATTAATTATGGCTAAAGCAAAAGATGTGATCACCACCAATTTTGAAATGTGAAGTATTATTAATTTTAATAATAGGTTTCATCCTAAATAAGTTTTGCATTAGCTTTGATGGGAACATGATCAAATAGCTAGTATGCTAAAATGCTAAAACTTGTACTAGATCTTCTAACTTCTGGTCCTGATGTAAGGGCTGCCTCCACAGTACCCTGTCACTTTCTCTTTTTAATTGAACTCTGCTTTCTCTCAGCAATTTGCAAACGAAGGTACCACTTCCAGGTCACAAGTATGCAGGGTTAAGTGTGTCTGTTTCTTAGAGAAGCACGGTCATGCAGCTCATCATTTCTCTCACCTTTCCCCTTGGGCCTGTATCTCCTGAGAATGGCATTAGCTGTCAGCTGCTTTGGTTACATAGGTTGGAGTATGAGAAAACAGCGTGAAAGCAGTACATTTACCTGAATAGGTACTGGATAAACAGCAAATGAAGAGGGAAACAGACAGACTGTGACCTGCATTTGGGTCCAGCAGACCTGGGTTAAAATTTGAGTCCCATGGCCAAGTAACTGTGAAATCGTAGGTCAAATACTTTAATTTCTCTGAGCCACAATTTTATTTTCTATAAAACAGAGATGATAATAGCTCCAAGTCAACCTCAAGGTTGTTTTGATGATAAAACAATGTACAAATACCCTTTAATTATAAAGAACTATAAAATGATTAACTGTTAGCTGTTATACTAGGCATTAAAATACTAAAATATTTTTTGCTCATTCTGCTATTAACTCCATTCCTGTAATTAGTCAAAAATTGTACCCTTGACTCCTCTCTCTCCTTTCCTCTGTCATACCTTCATAGCTCTTGTTTTTATCTACATTCAAAATATATAAAGAATCAGAACACTTCACACCTATATCTATTTCCACCTGTTTCAAGATACAATCACCTCTTTCTGGATTTCAGTAGTAATCTTCGAAAAGGTCTCTGCTGCTACCTTTGCCTCCCCTCCCCTTACCTCCAGGTATTTTCAACATAATGGCCAGAGTCATTACTTTAAAATATAAGTCAGATCATGATACTCCTTTGCTTAAAACCTTCCAAGACCTTCCACTATTACTACTAAGAACAAAAGCTGAAATTCTTATAGTAGCCTTCAAGGTGTTTTTATTTCTTTAAGGATGTCTTGTTAATGAATCAGAGCATATATGTCAGCACAGTTCTTAGTATCTGAACATTATTTGAGAGAAAACGAAACCATTCATGTCCAGCTTTAACCTCCCACAGGGCTTGGCCTGATCTCAAGCCAGTTCCCTAGTCGTTAGTATTATTCTTTTGTTAGTTAATAAGACGTGGCTTTGGCTCAGGCTCCCAAAGCTCTAGAAACCAACCTTTCCACATACGCTGCATCAGGAACCCACATGGAAGCCTCTAAAACTCAGAGGAATCACCCTACAGTCAAGTCAGGGAAGGAACAGGCTTGGCTCTGGTCTAAGCCCAAATGAGACCAGACTACAACGTCAGGCTTCCACATCTGTGTGCATGATGCTCCGTGTGCCTGGGCTGCTATTTCTCATGTGTCATCTGTGAAAACCCCACTCATTAGTCAAGGCTGAACTTAGATGCAACTGCCTTCCTGGACCGTTGCCTGATCCAGCCAGTCAAGAGTCAGTCCATCCTCTGCCCCACCAACATTTCTCTTTCTCGTTTAACCTGTAAAGCATTTTCTGCCTTTTAATCCACTGACTATGTCTGCTAAACACTAATAAATTGTCTCTTCCTTGTAAAAGTGGCTCATTATAACATTAATTCTCAAGGCAAGTGGGAAGAAGTTCCTTCAAAGTTTTGGAGAGGGGATTAAAGGGGGATGGGAGAAGATAACACTTTCCTGCTGGAAGGGACCTACGATCTCCCTTCTCCACCTCCTTCTTCCTATCTCTCACTTCAATGTATTAACTGTATTAATGTATTGAAAGTTGTAGACTAGACCAGTGATTCCCTAAAGCAAGTCAGGGAGAGCTGTTCAGCAGAATCATCTGGAGGAAATTTTAAATACATGATTCCTGAGCTAATTCTATGGAAGTCCCTAGAACTTCAGTTTAAGTAGATCTGGGCCAGCACCTAGGGATAACCTTCAGCATCAAGTGGTCATAGCAATAACTGGCTTAGAGCCTAATTTTAATAAGCTTTTAATAGAGGATGGTGACTATAGATGATAGAGGGAAAAATAAATGAAAAGGTAAAAGCAGATGTAGAAAGTCATCAGTATGACCTCAGCATGGCACCAGAGAGAAGGTGACCTAGCTAGAGGAAGTGGTTTTCCAATTAAGGCTCATTGTATTTTCCGTGTCTTGCTATTATATTCACTAAGAACTCTCAAATAAAAATTTGGTTGAGGCTTAGTTCACAGGGAATGAATATGTGGGCCAAAGATTAAGGTGTCCTTTTCTTTGGAAGTTACACATCTCATTAATAAGTTGACATCCTAGTAACTATACATTAGTCTATGTGGGCTTATTTACTGTGACTCTGTTCTGAGGGACACAGTTGTTACCGTTATGTCAACAAAATCAGGTTTCTGAATCTGCAAACCTCCGAGCCTCGGAGCCTTGGATCAAGCAGAGATTCACCCCCTTAAAAACCCAATGCATTAGTAGCTGGTGGAAACCCCTGAATGTCCCACTACCTTTTACTCATTAATATCATTAATACATGAGAAGTGAAGAATAGGTAAGATCTGGAAACCTAGAGATACGTCTTGACTCTGACTGATTGGCTTTGTAATGTTGATCAATAGTACCACTGACATGCTGTGTTCTATGTCCCCAGGCATTGTCCTTCATATCTTATGTACATTATTTGTTTAATTAACCCACTCACCCTGCAAAAGAGTTATTTTGTGGCAGGTATTACTAAATTCTGACACATTTGCAATTCTTGTTGGCCTCAGAAAGGTCCATAATGCATAGAATGTATACAAAATGACTGGAGTTCTCGCAGCTGTCTAGGACTCTAGGGTGACTTTAAATAAGCAATCCACTTACTAAGAATGCAGAATAGAGACAGTCTGCATTCCTGAGGACACTAGATAACACTGTACATTCCCTGGATGGTCTTCCTCTGTAATTCTTTTATGTAAAAAAATAAATAAACCACTGTAATTTTCAGTTTTCTTTATATGTTGCAAATATAATCCAAAGTGCTACAGAAATGAATTCTCATTTTAGATTGAGGAAACTAGGTACAGAGAGGTTAAGTAATTCACCTGAGATCACACAGCTATTGAGTACTGAGCAGAAATTCTTCACATGGCAATGCGACTCTAAGGTCAAAGGTCTATGCTACATGAACTCCAAAAAAAAAAGATATTTTACTTTTATGTTTGGTATAGATGAAGCAAACTAGTATTTATTGATTTTTTTTTTTTTTTTTATGTGCCGGGGACTGTGCTAATATTGTCACATATATTTTTTTGTTTATCCTTTAAGCTTGGGTTTCTCTATATCTAAAAATTAGGGGATTTAAGTAAATGATCTCTTCTTTTCATCTCTATAAACCAAAACCAAAGACCTTTTCCTACAGTCTAGCAGGGAACACTTGCCTATCTATAGCCAAGGGTTGGCTGAGGTCTTTTCAAATCAGGCAGCTCCACAGGAGGAAATGATTTCTCCATTTCTGATAAACACTTCATCTTTGATATAAATGGGTTCAAACAAGCCAAACTTGTTCTTGTCCTCAGCTTGATTTTCAAAGTTACAGGTTGTGGAAGTTGTATTAGAAACTTAAGACCCATTAAAACAGGATTAAAGAAAATAGAAATAAATAGCTCTCTTGCCAGAGGAAAGATAAAAAAAGAGAGAGAGAGAAAGGCTCGTTCTACAAAGCAGCAACTCCACATTACAAGGTTAAATAAAGAAGAAACACACACACACACACACACACACATACACACACACACACGTAGAGCAAGTAAAGACTGAAATGAGAGAATTCTGAAAAACCATACATCACTCTATATTTAAGTACAATTAAAGAGTTGCGTGTAAAAAAATGAAAACAAAAACAGAAAGTGAAGCCTTTAAAAAAAAACACAAGAAAAATGATTATTTAATATTAGGATGAAAAAGGATTTTCTAAACAGAAGCAAGAAAGAGATCACAAATGGGGAAACAAATCAGTAGACTTAACTATTGAGAAAAATTAAAAGAAACATAAATGATTGTTGGAAAAAGTTGAATTTTATGAGAAAAGAATTGCACATTATACTGATAAATAATTTCTAACACATTAACCAACATATTTCAATAATAACTTAATATTAGGCAAAAGAATTAAACAGCATCTTCATATACTGATGGTGAGTAGATAAAATACAGAGCTTCCCTAAAAGGAATTTTAGAGAAGTGACTATTTACCCAAGAATTCAGACCAAAATTTATATGCAAATATTTCCATTTTTTCCAATATTTTTTAAGTGTGACCTCTGACTCTCTCTTGAAACAAACGCCACTCTTAAATTATGAATATTTACTTCCAATAAAAATATTTGTTTAACAAAATACACAACAGGCTCCCTAGACTTCCAGAAATGATTTGCTAATGCTAGGTTTATCAGAAGCAGCATGAATTTTCCAACAGGACTGACTATCTGGAAGTGCTCTAAAATCCTTTAGAATGTGAATGTTCTAGTATGATGGCCAGGAGAAGAGTGTCATTACCATTCATTCATTCACCCATACATTCAGCAAATGGTTTTTGATTATCAACTATATGTGAGGTACGAGGTCACACAATTAAGTTCGTGAACTTGTTCTAGAAAAAGTGCTACATACCTCATTGCTGAATATCACTATGGTCACCTTAGGAGTACTCCCCTTGGGAAGCTATGCACCGATGCCAGCACCGAGTCCACCCTTCAAAGCAATTTTGGAACCCTTTTTCTGGAATGGCCATCAGAGCTGTCATTGTATTACCTTGATGTCCTGAATGTCATCAAAATTTCTTCCTTTCAGTATTTCCTTTATCTTCGGGTAAAGAAGAAGTCTCTGGGGGCCAGATCAGGTGAGTAGGGAGGGTGTTCCAATACAGTGATTTGTCTACTATCGAAAAACTCCCTCACAGACAGTGCTGTGTGAGCTGGTGTGTTGTCATGGTACAAGAGCCATGTATTGTTGGCTAAAAGTTCAGGTCGTCTAACTTTTTCACGCTGAACTTTCAGCACTTCCAAACAATAAACATGGTTAACTGTCCAGCTGGTACAAATTTATCATGAATAATCCCTCTGATATCAAAAAAGGTGAGCAACATCATTGCAGCAAGTTCACAAACTTAATTGTTAGACCTCGTATGATGCTAGACACTAAGGCTACAACGGTAAACATTGCCATACTCATGGACCATCAAGTCCAGTGATACGGGTAAATTAATTAAATCCTTACACAAACTAATAGGAAAATTGCAACTGTAGAGCTACATGCCTTGCATGAGATTATATGGTACTCAGAGAACAGAAATAGGAAAATGAGGCAATGACAAACTCTTACTGCATTACAAGTATAATAGAAACTTTTCAGTCACAAATTTAACAGTCACGATTTCAACTATTTTGTGATATACTTGAAGGTTTCTGATATTTAGCTAATGAATGAACCCTCCTCACGGTGGCTTTTTTGTTTTCTTGTTGAGGCTTTGGGAATTTGTGGAAATTTCTGAATTCGTCCCTTAGTATTTCTCCCAGGATTGGAACTGTTTGAAAATTTAAGTTTTAAAGAGCCTACTGTCTTTAACTGTTATAAAATCAGGATCTATTTTATTCACAGCTGTATCCTCTGTACCTAATGACTACCATATAATGCATATTTCCTTATTAATTGAACTGGGATAGCTGGTTCAGAAGAGTCATAAAAAGGCTCTACATAAGTGACTTGAAACCCTGTCTGCTTGTCAGAATCAGCTAGTGGGCTTTCAACAAACAAACAAAAACCTTGTGCACTGTCCCCTTAAGGAATCTGTATTTGTTATAGAACCCAGGTGGTTCTGACACAGTCTATTGGAAATCTGCACAAAAGAACATTTTGGGCCATTTAAGGATTACTGTATGTTCTTTCTTTTTAATTTTAATTTCCTGGTGAGGAAATTGATGAAATACCATTAAATACTACATTAATAATATAACAAGGTAGAGAAGTGCCCCATACGAATGCCCAGAAATATATAGAAAATGAAGTAGAAAAGAATCTGTTTGTTTACAAAAAAGACTGGATGAGGCTTGCTTTTTTTCTACAGCGTCTCCAACACTTGTTATTATTTGTCTTGCTGATGATAGCCATTTTAACCGGCGTGAGATTTTCAAAAAGAGAAAGATAGTTATTGTCAAACACTGCATGTCATTTATTTCCCCAATAGTCAAATCATCAAGTACACCTCCATGCCAGTGAGGTTGTCTTCTGATGCTAGAAACAGGAAATCTGGTCTTATAGGACTAGTACCTTGCATCCTGGGGCATTTGAATGAGGATGTGGATACTTATGCAAACACAAGATTGAGAAAATAAGATATGAGGGGAAAGAGGAAGAGTAAAAAAAAAGAAAAGGGCTTACATTCTTTGAGCATTTGTTATAACGAGCTTTGATGATGCTGGGTGGTCTGCAGATATCTCACTTAGGGATTTGATTATTATCGTCTTAGAGATGAAGAAACTGAGCTTTAAAAATGGATTGGATCACAAGACTGTTTCATTCCTAAGTCGACACTCTTTCCTCAAGTAGACATAACTAGGATGACACACCTTGGTTTTCTTTGGGACAGTCCCAATTTATGTATGTTGTTCCAGCATAATTTTTCATAGCATTCACTTTCACTTTCAAAAATATCCCAATTAAGGTGATAATTATGTGGCCTCTCTACATATGCCTACATATTAAGTATACATAGACTATAGAAGTCAAAGGTGGGTGAGATTTTGCTGACCTCCAGGAGACAGAGATTTTGGACTCAGGCAAAGCTACATTCAAATCCCTGCTCTTCCACTTAGTATTATAGCACCATTTGCTAGGCAAGTTATGCGGGAATCTTGGGCCAGTTACTTCACCTCCCTAATAGTTTCATCAACTGCAAAATAGAAATAAGGGTGCCATCCTCAAAGGGCTATGGCGGGAATTAATAATGCTGAAAGAATATTTTTTATGGCACAAAATAAGGAATAGATGAATAAAATGTTTTTTCCCCGAGGCATAAAGAGGGGCAGTTTCACAACTGTCTATACCCTTAAATAATAAGGGTATTCCCATACCCTTCGAAAGGACGTGGATGGTGGTTCCCATGTGACACACTTGATGCTTCATGGGAAAGCAGTTTCATTTCAAATCACTAATTTGTCCAACATAGTTTCTATCCCAAGAATTAGCATTTGACCTGAAGATGACCCATGCACAAGGCCTTCTCCTTTTATTATATTTAGTAGAAAATAACATAGTTTAAACTGTCCAGTGTTTATGTCTTTGTAGCTTTCTTTTGTGATTTTGGGGGGGATTAAAAAATGAGGCCCTCAGTGATAGCCTTCCAGCAACATGTCAGTTCATGTTACCTGAGAGATGTCTGCCTCTGGAATGTCTATAGGTGGTACAGCCTACTTGTCAGTAAATAAAAGCCTGGAAAAAAGGGGGGTGGGGAGGAATGTGCTAGGGACTCTTTTTTCTCTTCATATATTCCACCTAAATGACGGTTGTTTTAGGTATTACTGAATCTGGCATATGAGAATTGTTACCTTGGACCTCAGCCTTCACACTCCTCACCTCTCCCCACCAGCCTTTTTGCTGATCTGATTTTGAACTCCATTCTATCCTAAATGCTTAGTGTTGAGGTAATAATTGAAATATCTGTAATCTCAACTCCATGCCAATTAAAGCTCGAGGAACGGATTTGGGACACAAATCAAGGAATGAGATCCATAAATATAATCTTTCCATATACTATCCCCACTCCCCTGCTATCATTCTCTCTCCCTTTATTCATTAGCATACTGTCAGATGCAAATATTCTAAAGTGTCAATTCCATATGGTTTATACTATAAGGAAATGTACAATCTTAACTATCAAAATATCCAGAGTTATGGTCAGTATCAGTATTACGACTGGTTCTCTGAGAATTTTATCCTTGGATAAGTAGCAAGAGAGCTTCAGCAGTGTAGATTTTATACTCAGATAATTCCAATGTTCATTGTAGCTAGGTAAGGAGCAGCAACGATAACCTAGAGAAGATTTACCCCTCAAGTTCAGTTACACCAGCAAACAGAGTGAGGTAACTATGCACCAGGCAATGAACTAACTGTAGGTTTACAAAGGTGGAATATAATTCCTTCCCCTAAGGAGCTTATAATTTAGTTAAAGAAATGAACATGTTTACAGATGTTCATAATACATAAAAATGTCTGTGCTATAAGTGTGCATAAGCTACATTGAGAGGGTGGAGGAGGTGAGATAACCTAGAAGGGGGTCCAAGTAGGGCTTCTTGGAAGAGAGGATGGCTTAGCTGTCTTATTAAGCTTACGGTATAGCTTAATGGTGGAGAGAGGTGTGTGTAAGTGACCATTGCATCAATAAAAAGAAGAAAGGGCATGATGGTAGTTTATGAGAGGTGTGTGTGCCGAGGAAGGGTCATCAGTCTGCCTGGAATTCTAAAAGGCTTTTTGGAAGACGAAGTCCTTGATTCAGGCTTCTGGGACAAGTAGGATTTTGATAGGCAGAAAAAGATTCTGGAGGGAACACGTTAAGATACTGAAGAACTACACAGATTTAAGGAAAGTGAATAATCAGTCCAGTGAAGGTAGAGTGTAAGTGATGTCAAGTATAAATTGGGAACTCACCCTGCTGGGTAGGGACCAGATTATGAAGGACTTTGAACTTTAGATTAATGAGATTGGACGCTATTCTCTAAGTGGAGATCGTGAGGAATAAGAACACATTTCCTACCTAAAATGAACACCAGTTATGGTACAGATATGGCAGTTGAGCCTATTCTATAATGCTGTGTGCCTACAGTCATCTGCTCTGCAATGAAAGTAAATGACAGATGAACACATCGGCAATCCAGTAAATCAAATGTGATGGAATGCAGATATATGGGATAGGGCAGTAGCAGAAGGAATCACAATGTTAGAATCAACAGGCCTTTTTGACTGAATAGATTTGGAAAATTAAGACAAATAAAAGAAGTCAAATGACTGTAATTTTTAAGTTGGATTGTTTGGAAGATGATGATATCCTAAACCCTTCTGACCTGGGTTAAACCCCAAAAGAGAATTTATTATAAGCAGAGTAGCAGCTAATAGCTATTGAGCATTTATAGACCCAGGCACTATTCTAAAAGCATCACAGTTTTCTCATTTTCTCCTCTGAATGGTACTGATGAGGAAGGTACTAATTCCATCCCCCTTTTGTAGATGAGGAAAATGATATTAGAGTTTTTTTTAACCAGGGTTACTTAGCTAGTAAGTGGTAGAGGTAGGATGTGAATTCAAACATTCCAGTCCAGAGGCCGTGCCCTTCATCACCAGTCAACGTGTCCTTGCCATCGGAATACACCCCACCCTCCACAACCACAGGAATATAGCCAGTTCTCAGGAAGTGCTGAAAATAGATTTGGGAAAACTGGTGGCAATACAGTGGTATTCATCTTTCATCTCTCATCTGTACTTCAGTAGCCACTTGGTGGAATATGGTGACGCTGGAGAAACATGGCTACCGGTAGTTCCCAAGCTTACATGCTTGAGTTCTAGCCACAGTGGGTCTCTCACTCAATTTTATCCTTATTTTTGTTCTTACCTTCCAGACTCCAAATTCCTCGCAAAGGAATTTTGACTGAATTCTGATTATATGTCCAACTCTGGTCCAGTCACTGGAGGCCAGGGCACCTACTAATTAATCATCAAATATCCTTGCACTTGAAATTTTAAAAGCCTGTATTTCTATCTGTATTTCACAACTACTATTAACAAGGTATTCTTTTTGGGTCTTGATCTCCTCAAAAATAAATTATCTATAATTATTCTTGCCCAGACTACCTCGCAGGGTGATTGTGAGGGCCAAATAGAATAAAACCTCTTCCTCCTCTTCCTTGTATAGCTAAGACTAATAAAGTTCTTATCGTTTCATCAGCCGTATTTTAAATGCTGTACATATTGACATTATCTCTCTCATTGATCCTATGAGATAGGAGCTAATTTATACCCATTTCACAAATGGAGAAGCTGAAAAACAGCGAAGATAAGAAAAACTTGCCCATGCTCACACAACTATATACAAGTGACAGATCAGGGAACATAGCTTTTGAGTTCATGTTTTTTAACAATGCCTAACATGGATATGAAAACACATAAAAATCTGCAAAGCACTATCCAAAGATGGTCATTACTGTCGAGTACTGCATTGTAAAGCCAGAAAACAGTGTTATGGTCAGAGGATCAAACAAATGAAATATGACTAAATGTTTGGATGTTTGTTTATAAAATTTTGGTACTCTGGTTTTGTCCTATTTCAGTAGTTGTAGGAAACCACATATTCAATTGTGGCTCAGATTTTTTCTTGTGAGTGGTTTGGAAAAGATTTTGTTTGGCTTTTGTGACAGATACTTTGATGCCTCCATCAGAAATTAATATACTTTGGGTTCATGTGGTTTCATGCCTCAGAAAATTTGTATAATTTACTGCAGCTTTGGGACCTTAGTTTCACTCAGTTCTAATTCCAGAATAAGGCCCCATGGCAAAAGACAAGGAAAGCATGAGAAAAACAGTGAGAGTGACTGAGTCCAGGAACAAAGAGCCAAAGGCCTGAGCAAAGAGCCAGAAAGGGGAAGAGAAGCTTGTCCACTTCCTGACGGAGCATGTTCTCATGGAAAAAACTAATCAAGACTCTTATTTATAGGAGAGTATCCAAACTAAGAGAAAAGGGAGGGAGTGTTGTCAGAATACGGTGGGGCCTGAAGACTAAAGGATAGGACTTGTGGTACGGCTGAGTACCCTGGAAACTGGGGCTGGAGATCAAGAGTCTTTACCAAAAGGCCCGCCATTAATGTGACTCAGTGATTGTGGGTGCAACAAACGGGCCTCTCTCTTCCTTTTCTGCTTTCACCTAATTCAGTTTATCAATATATGTGAACCAAACTTAAACTACAGCTTACCTTTGTGCAGCAGTTGGCATGGCCAACTAGGTTTCAAGGGGACATACCACGTGTGCACAGTATTCACTCAGCCAAAACTGTGGGCAGTGAATATTCTATTCGAAGAGGTTGTGGCTAGGTAGACACACTCAACTATCCAGTGCCATTCACTAGTGCTGACTAATTGTGGATTTATGTCAGGAGTGTAAAACAGCCCAAAGCAAGTAATTTTTTCCCCACAAAACTTGAGCTCTCTTTTGAAAGATCAGACTATGTACACAAACAATGAAGCAGAATTAAAAGAGAAATTGGGGTCTAATAAAACACTTTGTGATGCAGTAAAGACAGCCTATACCATAAAGAACTTGGAGAAAAAATGAAGCCAAATGACCAGAGTGTTAGGAAGGCATCCTAAGAGAGCTGGGCCCTGACCTGGGCCTGGAAGGATTGTTGGATTTGGATAAGAATGAATAAATGCTGTTCCATGTAGGAAGGAGTGGGTAAGGGGAGGTTTCCTTGATTCGTAGTCTCATTTATGTAACAAATAACTTGAACTTCTCTTATGTGACATATCACATGATGCAATGTGCACATATCAATGGGTGCTCCATAATATTTTGACATATGGAATGATGGAGAGTCTACATAAATAGGAGAGATGTATTAGAGAACAATAGAAGAAGCAAAATTGAGATGAGGCCATAATATGAGAGTCTTAAAAGCCAGGTGATGGACCTTTAGGAAACAGAATACTATCAAAGGTGCTCAAATTAAGAAATATCATGATGAAATTGGCATTTAAAGAGGATGAATTGAGCTGAGATGTACAGCCAGAAGGCGAAGAAGCCAGCCAGAAGAAAATGGCCACAGACTATATGTGAATTATTGAGGACCTGGTACAGATTGTTGGCAGAGCATAGCAAGGAAAAGACTGACATGAATGATGTTCAAAAGGAAGAGATATAAAGTACAGCATAGGGCATAGAGTCAATAATATTGTAATAACTATGTATGGTGCCAGGTGGGTACTAGACTTATCGGAGGGTTCATTTTGTAAATTATGTAAATGTCTAATCACTATGCTGGACACCTGAAACTAATATAATATTGAATGTCAACTGTAATTCAAAAACATAAAATGAAAACAAAAATTTAAAAAGAGAAGACAGGAGAGGATACATCTGTGATACTTTATGCCATAGCCAGAGGTTAGAAATGGAGGAATTGGGAAGAAGAATGTGTTGGGATATCTTCCTAAACGTGATGATGATGACAGAAAGTAGTAAACACTTAAAGCTCTGATTGGAACTCTGTTAATGACATGATCGGAACATTTCTTGTTCCTTTCTGTTTTTTTCGAATTAACTCATTACTGGCACATGATTTCCAATGGATACACAGAAAAGAAACAGGTCTAACATCAGACTTCTTCACATCTTTAAAGAATGACAAGATTGCCCTTAGAAGTCATCGTTAAGAAGATGGCTGTTCCCAAATTGAAAAGTATTCCTGCGTGGCATGGAACCGCTGGCTGTTTCCTCTAGAATACACGATTCTTTTATTGGCACAATGATTCATTAACTGGGGCTCCTTTCAATAGAAGCTGGCATAGTGAGCTAACATCCCTGGTTGAGCAGGTGAGGGTGATGAAGAACAATGCCTAATTACCTAGGATGAATGCCAGCCTCTTTTCATCTCACCCCACTGGAAATACTTGTTATTTACCCATAGAGTAAGATGTGCTCTCAGAGTATAGCACCAAGGACATATATACAGATTAGGGCAGAAAAGTTCATTTGAACCAACTTAACTTTTAAAAAAGTATATTACTCACTGCCAAATTACTACCTTTCTCCCTGAAGAAATGTTTCTAACTCTTAAGCCTCTCTCTTTGGCCGAAGTAGAAGACTGCAATTCTATGTTTCTTCTGATCTTTCTTGTTTTCCACCAGAAAGTTGAGTGTTTTCATTGAGAGCCTAACCCAGAAAATCCACCCCAGAGGCAGTGTCTGTGGACAACAAAGGTTTTGTGTCAGGATTCCTCCCTGAAGTTCACTGTCAGTAGAATTTTACCTTTTGAGCAGAATAATTTTAACCCAAATACAACCGGGAAGCCATGATGGCTACGCTGTGGCTGGCACTCAATAAATCTGGTTGAAAGATGGAAAATTCAATCCTGCTGGTGTCAAGTTTCTAGATGACTTGTCTCAAATGGAATTTTGAGTCCATAAAATCAAAGAAGCTTGAAGAATGACTATATTTTTCACTTTATAGTAAATCCTCACTCAGATTCCACCTCATTCATTAATTTAGCACTCTCTTGATGTGCTTAGTTCTCTACTCTCAGAAATTATGAAAACGCTTTACTTTAAAAAGTTAGAAGTTCCTGCTTATCAAATGTGATGATCAAATATATGATTAGATTGATTTTTTTTAATTTTTAATTTTTTGTAATGCTTTTTGTTCAGTTTCACTGAAGTATACTTGAAAAATGAAAATTGTATATGTTTAAGCTGTACAATTTATGCTTTGATATATATAACATTGTGAAATGATTATCACAATTAAGCTAATTAACATGCTCATCACCTCACACAGTTGTTTTTGGTGTATATTGTAAGAACACTTAAGATCAACTCTCTTAGCAATTATCAAGTATACAATGCACTATGATTTTTTAAAATTTATTTTTTAGTTATGCTTGACATACAATATTATATTAGTTTCAGGTGTACAACAACATAGTGATTAGGCATTTCTATCACTTACAAAGTGATCAGCACCAATAAGTCTAGTACCTTCCTGGCACCGTATATACTTATTACAATCTTATTGACCATATTCCCTATGCTGTACTTTACATCCCTGTGACTATTTTTATCATTGGCAATTTGTACTTCTTAATCCCTTTCACCATCCATTCTCAACAACCCCCTCCCACCTGGTGACCATCAGTTTCTTCTCTGTATCTATGACTTTGTTTCTGTTTTGTTTGTTCCTTTATTTTGTTAGATTCCACATATAAGTGAAATCATATGGTTTTTGTAGTTCTCTGACTTATTTCACTAGCATAATACCCTCTAGACCCATCCATGTTGTTGCAAATGACAAGAGTTCATTCATTTTCATGGCTGAGTAATATTCCATTGTGTATATTGTATCACATCTTCTTTATCCATTATCTATTGATGGACAATTAGGTAGCTTCCATATCTTGGCTATTGTAAACAATGCTGCCATGAACATAGGGGTGCATACTTCTTTTCGAATTAGTGCTTTGGATTTCTTCAGATAAATACCCAGATGTGGAATTGCTGTACAATGTTTACATATATATATATATATATATATATATATATATATATATATATACACATATGCATATATACACACACACATACATATATATGCATATATATATGCATATATATATGCATATATATATATATACATATATATATATATATATGTATATATATATATATGATATTGTGATTATGTGACCACAGGCAAGTTAGTCGACCTTATCTGTAAAATAAAGATTAGTATATACCTGGTAGGACTGTTGCAGTAACATTCTGCAGGCAGAGTTACTTTGTAAAATTAAATGCTTTTAAAATTAGCAACTCCCCAGGTTACATGATATGATGTTTGTGCAAAACCAAGTAGTATGCTTGACATATAATAGGGACTCATGTTTATATATATTTTTACATATGAGTAGATAGTTGTGCTTGCATGGTCAACTTCAAACAGGACTTGGGGCTGCAGTTAAAAGCAGGGAGGCAGTGTGGCTATGCTATAAAGAAAATTTGTCTTCATTTATGAAGAGCTAGGTTCTAACTAACCTCCCCCCTCTTCCTACCTAAGGTACTTCAAGACTGAACATTTCTAGCCTCAGTGTTCTTGTCTGTTAAATGGGGATAATTTGTATATACCTGGTAGGACTGTTGTAGTAACATTCTGCAGGCAGAGTTACTTTGTAAAATTAAATGCTTTTAAAATCCAGATGATTAATTTTACTATAGAAAAGATTATGGAGAGCAATTTGGTATCACTTAGGGGAGAAACAAGAGTGGTTTTAGTTCAATTCTCAATAGCTACACATTGCAGAGACCCTACGATATGCCAGTTACTTGTTAAGCAATTACAGACACGTTCAGTTACTCACTAAATCTTCACAACAATCAGGATTTAGAATTGCTCGCAGTTTCTGTGAACAAACTGAGGTTCAAAGAAGTTAAGCATCTTATAGAAGATGCTAGAATTCTGGAGAATGAAAGAGGAGTAGGTTTGCACAGGGAGACCATAACGATGAGTCAAACCCAGGTTGTCTGGCTCCAAGACACAGACCTAGACACAATGAGTCAGACCCAGGTTGTCTGGCTCCAAGGCCCATGCTCTTTGCACCATGTAGCATTGCCATATCCATGTGACATAACAGATGCTGCTCAAATTAAAGTTGCACAGAACTGTGGTTAGCACACTGGCATGGTCTGTGTGAAGTGGGTGGGAGAGATGCTGAAACTAGGCAGAAGTATGTGTGCTGTCTCGGGAACCAGGACAAACAAAGAACTAGCTTATGAAAAAAATCTGTTGCTCCAAAATGTTCAAACATTTTGTTTAAATAGAATCTGCATCTCCCTATAATGAAGAGCAGTCAGAGATGTAGTGAAAAATGACTAGTGAGGCCATCAGGAATGCTGTTATAAGTGACAATGTGCCTGGTCTCAGGAAGACCCCCTGAGTATCATGTGACCTTTAAATGGGCCGCATTTAAAGTGTGACCCTTCAGTCCATTAATATCCCTGTGGTACTATTTTTAAATTGCTTATAAAAACATCACACAACTTGTTAAAAGAAACATATAGGAGATTTTCAGCCCACTTGGCTAGTATGGTCATAGAGCACCTCTGAAAAAAAGACGTTTGATTGGGGAATGGTGTCCTTTCTTTTTTAATTGTGATTAGAGCAACTTTGTTAATTTAGCTAAAGTTGAATTTCAAAGGAGCAGAGAAACTAGTTGTTTCTGTCTATACTGCCTGGTTATAGAGTCCTTCCTGAAAATACCTTAACAATGGAAACTTTAAAAAGAATATAGGATGATATGGACCCTTTAGTAAAATCTGTGTTGGATTTCCCAAGCAAATATTTAGAGGAAGCCATTTCTTTTGCTAAATTGTATTTCATGGCCTTTTGTGTTTTCCTGGTCATAAACAATAATGCATTCTTGTGAACTATTTGAAATGATACCAAAATTATGTAGAACAAATGTCATCAAATAAACATTGTTAGCACTTTGAACATTTTTCTGCACACAAAGATCTCTGTCTCTTTCTCATGCACACACTCATACAGCCACACACGTACACACACATGATCCTATATAAATGGAATCAAGCATATGTAACATTTTATTCTTCTTCTTTGCAAGTTTCCATGTGTCGCGTCCGCGCAAGGAGGTTTGTGGGGAGCGAGGAGGGCGGCGCAGGGTTAAGAAAAAACAGTAGTCATGGATAGAGTTTAAGCAGGGCCAAGGAATGTGCAGCCTCAAGGACTGAGCGCACCTAATCAGGCCTACGCATTAGCTTTTAATAGTTAGGTGGGGATAAAGCTTGTCAATCTCAAGATCTGTGAATTCCATACACCGTAATAGGAAACTGATTCAAGCCAATCACCCTTGCCTGCAGGCAGCAGAACCAAAAGTCTCAAGATATTTGTACTTCCCCAAGGGAAAAAACCCTATATGCATATGAATAGATGGAGAGCACATCATTGAATCTCTTCCCTTGCAGGTTGTGGGAAGCAATGCAGCCACAGAGGCTGAACCTTTCCTTAGCCATGGGAAGGTGGGGGGCTGTGCCCACCTCCTGTTGGTCCCCACTGGACTGCGCCTGGCTTGAGTTGTGCCCCCCACACCCCGTGAGGAATCTTACTCGTCTTTGGCTGACCAGCCATCTTTCTGGGGCCAAACAGGGAGACATAAGTTGCAAACACAAAGGTGAAGCAATGTACCTGAAAGGATCCGTCTCACAGACTCTCCTTTCTTTGGGGGCAGGTACGTATGAGGAGACAGACGGGTAGGCTGCTGCGTGACCAGACCCATGGGTATCTTTCCAAGTTTTTATTATTATGTTTTTGGCTGTTTAGCATTTTCATCGTATGGATGGAGGAGGCTTATTAACAGTACAGTAAATGCCCTGGAATCAGAGTCAGCAGTTTCTGTCAACTCCTAAGTCCCTTTCTCTCATAAGATTTTAAGGTCCTTGCCCTTAAAATAAGGTGTTTGAAGTAGGTGACTTACTGATGGACCATGCTTTTCCCACATCCTACCTTGAATTGTTCTTTTCAGTTTTGTGTAACCCTGTCTCCCCTCACCTCCCAGAATGAATTAAATGCTATAAAAGAGGTATCATGAGAACAACACAAGGAAGAGAGAGAGAGAGAAGGGGGGAAGATTACTTCATTTGGGGATCAAGGGTGGTTTTTGGTGGGGAAATTTAAAAATTAACCTGAAAGAACCAGTAGTATTGAACATATGGTCTGATGTAGAAGAAAGCATTTGAAAAGCAGGGAACAGCACAGATATGGGCACCGACTCAGGACAGAGCATACAATCAGATGAGACTGACATAAAGTCTACTTAAAGAAAAATGACAATAAAGAGGTTGGGATCACATTATAGAGGAAGTTTGTAAATTGTGGGAATTTTAAGGGTGGGAAGGAGAGGGGTAGGTAATGAGAGTTTTCGAAGGTCTTAAGTGGGAGGAAGATAAAATAATAAGGACAAAAAGAATCTCTCTCACCTTCATCCTCTTGCCTTTTTTTGAGTTGCTCAGACGAGGAGAAGTTTTAGGTGTAAGAAGAGCAGTTGGGAGATTGGAGGACCTGAATCTTGTTCGCAGCCTGGGACGGGCAGGCAGCCTGAGGTGCAGCAAAGTGTAGTCAGTCTTTAAGCGCGTGGCTTCTCAGACCAGACTGCCTGGGTGTGAGTCTTTGTGCCAGGATTCAGTAAGTGTGTTGGTCCAGGGAGTTACATTAACTCTGCTTCAGTTTCTTCATCTGAAAAGTGAAGATAATACTCTTAATTATTTTCATTGGGGGTATTATGAGGATTCAATGTGTTAATGTTTGCATATAGCAAGCACAACAGGTGTTTGGAGGCAGTAGTATAAAGAGGTGATGAATGAAAGAGACATTTCAGAGATAGAGTCAGTGGGACAGTTAGGGGGAAAGCTATGATGCCATAAGATAAGGAAAGGAAAGATGGCTCCAACATTTCTAGTTCGGGTTACTGAGAAGATGCTAGAAATCTGGAGAATGAAAGGGGAGTATGTTTGCGCAGAGAGACCATGAATGAGGTCTGATTCAAGCCAGGTGGATTTTATTTTGAGATATAGAAAGGGTATTCACATAAAACATGCATCTGGAGATTTGAAACAGAATGTGGAACCAGGAACTCAAGGAGAGGTGGAGATTTTAAAATCACGAGCTTCATATATCATGGGAGTGATTTTTGGCTTGGGATATGATAGGGTAAAAGTTCTAGGCTTAAGGAGATAGAGTGCATGCATCTACCTAGTAAATATACATTGGAGGTATCTGATATATATATATAGGGCAGAATATAATTTTCACTTCGGTGCTGGATAACAAAGATCCATTTGACAAATAACTTAAAATGGTCTGTTATTACCTCCAAGAAAGCATTGATTATACAGTACCATGTTTCTGATGCTAGACTAGCCTGTAGTATAATTTCCAAATGATGACTTTACAACTGGGCTGCATAAGATAATGACAAATGCTGTACTTAATGAGCCTCAAAGTAATTCAGACAGAGACACATCAGAGAATTCTATTGCATTTAATCATCAGAGAAATAATAAACAAAAATGCACTGTGATGATTAAATGAACTTGATAAATCAATTATAAGTTAATTTCCAGAACAGATTTCAAAGGCTACAGGAGTCTGCTATAACATGGTGGTAGGTTAGTTGTTAATTTTGGAAAGAATGAGAAGGAAAGAATGGAAAAAGTACTTAGCTAGGATTTGGAAAAACTAGTTGTCTGTTCTCTCCAGCTAATTTCATGACTTTTGTCAAATCATTTTACTGCCCTGAACCTCAATTTCCTTATTTACCAAATTACACTACAAATACCTTTTGTGATACTGTGATGGACATAAGTGAGATGTTGCCAGTAGAAATTACCTCGTAGTTTGCTATCAATTCTGCTAACATATGCAGGGACCAAGTGAGGTGGGTCATTGGTGTCTGTGGCAAAGAGAGTGGGCTTACATGCCAAGAAACCTCATCACAGTTTCACCATCACTTTGGTGTGTTTAACTCACTACATGTCGAACTCTGGACCTCAGCTTTGCAGGCTCAACACGGTGGGGAACAGATCCATTTCTCGGTAGCCGGCTCATATAGACAAGCAAATAAAACAGGAAAGAAAATAAAATTCCAATGTTCTAATTTATTATGAGAATTGAATACTTGAAGTCAAACTCCCGTCATATTCTCTTGCTTCTGGCAGACTTTCTTGAGGAAACAGATATTAACAATTAATAATGTCTTTTTAATGTCAATATTAACAATGCCATTTTAATACATGGAGTTAAAACTATGAAGAATTACGTAGAATCAGGAGTGTACCTGTATGACTCTATGCACTAACCTGCTCCAGACATCTCCTACCAGAGGTCTTGTCTTGGCGAAGGCTCCTTACTCCTTAGGTGGTACTTAGATGGTCATGGCTCAAAGCTCACCTCTGTGATTCTCCTTTTCTACTCTTTAGTGACAGATCAAACATTGTTCTAAAAGTCCATCTTTAATGTGTTACTATAATCAAGCAAGTTATTGTTAAGTCCATTGGCTGGTGAGCCAGCACCACTAAATCTTTCCCTTCTGTGATATGATCAAGCTGGCGTTAATTTTAAACGTTTCTTCTCAAAGGAACAACTTATTTCCAAGTTCTTGAAAAGCAACTTATTGTGCTTCCCCACACTGCCCTCTCCCCTATTTAAGTATATGGTAGCAAAAAGTTTTCCTTTTATACCAAGGTAGGCTGACTGTGAGATCCTAGGAAGCAGGATGAGATAGACCAGCAGTGCTTTCCAGTAGAATTTTCTGCAATGATGGTAATATTCTATAACTTTTGCAGTCCCATACAGTAACCACTAGTAATATACAGCTATTGAGCACTTCATATGTAGTTAGTATTACTGAGGAACTGAATTTAAATGGTATTTTTAATTTAAATATAAATAGCTACATGTTGCTAGTGGCTACCTTACTGGACCACAAAGGTAGAGTGGTAGTTTCCAATGTCACTGAATCAGAAGACTTTGTGAGTGGAACCGAGGCATCTGTGCTTTAAAAAAAAAAAAAAAAAAATGTCTGCAGGAATTCTGGTGCATAAACACCTTTGAAAACTTCTCAAGAAAAAGTAGTAGAGACTTAGAAGAGAGAAGCCTAATCCTACCCTTGATCTTTTTCCTACTTAATTTTGGACAAATAACTTACGTGATCTGATTTTCAGCTTCTTTTTGTGTAGAAGAGAAAATTACCTTGAGGTTATTGTATGTATTATTGAAATTACTAATACTCATGATAAACTGTTAGGTCCAAATTCTTGGTGAGTCCCAAAGTTTCTAGCACAGTAGAAGACGCTGAATAAGTAACTGAATGATTAAAGCTATGGCAGGAGAAAATCCCTAACAAGACACTTCTTAGTTGTTCATATGTATAGTCATTATCTAAATAATGATAATAATAATAATAATAATAATGGCTAACATTTATTAACCAGTTACTATATGCCAGCCAATATGCTAAATATCTAATTTGTATTTCTCTGTGTAGTAGATATTTTACAAGTGTGGTGTCTAAGATTCAGGGAGGTTACATTTTTACCCAAGACCACTTAGCAAATAAATCATTGGAAAGGGGATCAAATCCATACCCATTTGAATCCAATAACCATGTACTTCATCAATAAACCTCAGTTTTTTAAAGGCATTAGCTCTTCTTCCATTGGGATATCTAAAGGACAGCAGTAGAAGATGCAGCACTTAGGGCCTTCCATTGCTCATACCCTGACTGATTTGAAGTCACCATCAAAGTTAAGAGAATGGATGAATTCAAGAGCAGAGAGGCTTGATGTGAACCACATATGAGTTAAGAGTACACTTGGGAGTGGAGCACCAGGCTTAAGGAGCCTCCAAGCACCAGCTCACATCAGCCCAAGGTAACTCTCCTAACCATTTTCAGTTTTAATTAAGATACCTGAAATCTAATGTTATGAGGGATTTTCTTGAAAGTGTTAAGTCAGGTACCAAACTTTCCCAAAGTTCAAACTCTCAATTTTGACTTTAGATATTTTGCACAACTTTGTTTTGTTCCTTCTCAAAATGTCCAATTTCCTCTAACAGAATTCCCCTCCTATCAAATACCATTTTACAATACATTAAATACATACATACATTATAAATCTTGAGCAGGTTTCTCTATGCTTCTGTAGCAGCTACAAGAGACTGACTCATCTAATTCTAAATGCTTTCCAATCTCTACAGTGGAGGCTATAAAAACTAATTACTCAACTTCCCACTCCTTTAGTGAGAAGTAACCATATCTCACTGACCCATGAGATAATAAGTAGAAGTCTGGTTTTGATGCTCCCTTGCCCTTTTTATCTTTCATGTCACTTTTACCGTTGGTGGCTGGAAGTGCAGTAGCCATCTTGAGGAAAAAACCGTGGGGACAGGAAATTTGTTAGTTTGAACTTTCTAACCTGTGGAACTAAGGCCAGCAACCAACTCTGTCTTGGACATGCTTGTTTTGAAGCTAAAATAAGACTGTATTTTTTTTCCGCTAAAGTCAGGTTTCTAATCTCTAACTGGTATAACTGGCTTTATAAAATGGATTGAGGTATTCTTTTTCGATGATTATAGTTACTGACTGTTAGAATTATGCATATTTTAAAGTTAGATTTTAGCTATAAAACCATCTGGTCCTATTATCTTTTTAAATGTTGTCTTTCCACTATCTTCTTGGTAACTGGTTGATTCAAGTTACTTTTCTTATTATTATTATTTTTGTAAGATATTGTGTTAGGAAATTACCTGTCTTCTAGATTTGAAAGATTTTTATTTTCTCCAAAGAGTTGCACATACACTCTTAAATATGTTTTCCTCATTTTCGTATCTCTGGGTATATATTTTTTTCTTATTCCTAATTTCAACTGTTTTTGCTATCTTACTGTTTTGCTTAGTTAAGGTTTATCTAGTCATATTTCTTTTTAAATGACAACATTGGAATTTATTTTTTTAATATACAGACGGGGCCAAAAAGTGTGTACACATTTTAAGAAAGGGAAAAACTGTATTAAAATTGTAATATTCAATATAGATCAATAACAAAAGATGAATACAAGTCATGTGTATACATTTTTTTGGCACCCCCCAGTATTTACTTTTTATTTCATTAATTTTAAAAGTTAGTGATTCTTTTACTTTACTTACGTTTTCATGATGGTTAATTGTTTTATCTTCTAAATTAGTGATATAAGTATTAAGTCTCTAATTTTAGTCCTTTATTCTTTAATAATGAAGACATTTAAGCTATGTAGTTTCTTCTGCAAACTGCTGTCGCTGTTTCTCATTGTTTGGATGTGAAGTGGTCACATTTTGCCTTTTTATAGGAATTAGGCAACTTTAAGTTTTATCTTTATTATGAACTAAAGGTTATCTCACTGTGTTTACTAATTCTAAGAGCTTATGTCATTTTATTATTTCTAATACATTGGCTTTTTATCAGAGAATGGTTATTAGATCTCTACTTTTGAAAAAAATTGTGAAGATTTACACTGTAACCAAGTACATGACTACTTATGTTAGTTATATGAATGTGTAGAAATATGTATGTTCTATTGGAAATATGAAATAAAGCATCTACTATGTGCCAGTTACTTATCTAAGTACATAGATAAAACAATGACCAAAAATATACTAAAGTAAAGCTTACATTTTAATTTTAAAGGAAAGCACAATAATCACAGCAAATAAATGCTACATATATCATCTTGAGGGTAGTAAGCTAGTGATACTAAAAATACCAGGGATGCCGAAAACATGTATACACATAACTTGTATTCATCTTTTGTTATCGGTATATATTGAGTAGTACAATTTTAATACAGTTTTTCCCTTTCTTAAAATGTGTATACACGGTTTTGGCACCCTCTGTATTTAATAACTAGTACAGATATAGAAAATTCTAAGTCTAAAAAAATTCAGTTATTCTATAAATCAAATGCTTCCCAAATAACACAACTTTTGGCATTAATCATTCTTTTGTTTGTTTGCTTGTTTGTTTCAGGTATACAAAGCAACATAATAGTTAGACATTTACACCCCTCACAAAGTGATAACCCACATGAAATCATTCTTTTAATTTCAAAATCATTTGTTCATTTTAGAAATCGGTAGTGGTCTCTTTTGACTGATTTAGCTGTTATTAGCTAAATGATGCCCTTTTTGGTGCCACATTTTGAGACATATTTTGACAGAGAGAATCACATAAATACTTTTCATGAATAATCTTCATTAAATTGGTAGCCATTAGGTTATTTGTACTCTCAACAAGTAAAAAAATGTTTCTTAACAAAGACTGTATTATTGATGGTGTTGAATCCTCTCTGTTGCTTCTGAACAACAATTACATTCAAAATGATTTTTTTAACTACCTTTGAATATATTAAAATCTCAGGTAGTATTAACCTCTCTAGTTTAGACTATTATATTAATAGTCAATATTGACTAGGTTATATTAAGTGATGAAGATTATTTATTAGAATGCTTAATTATTTGCCTCAATTTTATTAAATTATTTTTAGTACTAACTCATAGAGCTTTACAAACGTCATTGGGCCAACTTTCAGGACTCAATAAATTAAAAGAAATACAAAGTTTTACTATGCTTTTCATGTTTTTCATCTTACAATCACATCTTAAAATGTATTAAGCAATCTAAGCCTCTAGGAATTATTATTTAGTTTTGTTTTGAATAATATGTCATGTTTCTTCATTTCTAGAGTTTCACTTTTCTTTCATGGATTCTTTGTTTTGATTTATATATGCAATCACTTTAACTGTTTGTTGACTTACTCTGTCAGCTTTATTACTAATATTTTTCCTTCTTGGGAAGATAAAGAAAATACTAACATCTCTGTTAAAATGTCATTTAGAAAAGCTAAATTTAGATTAAGATTTTTTTCCCCAAAATTTTAATGACTTCTATTTCATAATTTTCATCAAAGTGAATATCCAAGACCTGATAAAATTTCCATACCACTTCTGCAGCTAGAACATAAGTTGCTGCCAATTTGGCTTCGCATATATGTTCTTCTAATTTCTAGATACTCAGACATATTATTTAATCCTCTTTGATATTTATGTGCTGACTAAAAGTAAATTTAAAGTTTATTGAAAAAAAGATGATTCAAAAAATTTACCCAAATACTGCATCATCTAGAGATACTTTTATTTTGAGGCACTGCCAATTAAAACATCTGGAAATTTTCACAATTTGGGCTCTCCAGTCTATCTCTTTAGTATTATAATGTACCATCTGCACAAAGATTGGATACAGGTCTCAAATATCTCAAGAATCCCACTTTTTTGAGTCTCATAAATAATAAAACTAGATGTATTATTTCAGATAATGTCCTTTTTAATCCATAGGATCGAAATAAACTATAAAAAATAACTTCAAAGTCATGAATTTTACATTTTAAGTAAATTTTTAAAACAAGTTGAACAGTTGAAACATTGTTGATGATGACTGAATTTTTAAAAACATTTTTGAAGTATAACACACACATGCAAAAAATTGTAGAGATTATGGGCTCTGTAAATTATCACAGACGAATGACTGTTACTGACATTGTTGTGAAAGCTTTCCCTTTCTATCCCATATGAAACAGAAACTCTACTCTCAATGTCCCCTAGCAGTCCTGCTTCCTTTCTTCTCTATAACACTTACCACAGTCTCACATAGAATGTTTCCTTATTTGTCTGGACTCTTAAAATAACCACCAAAGTCTACCTGCCTCCACCTTTGTACTGTCTTAGTTAAGTCCTCAAAATTCGTTTTACCATTTCAGTACTGAAATGACCACATTGCTATTTTTTCTTTCTAACTGAGATTCTTTCATATCTCTTGGTAGCTAATATAGTAATTATAGTAAGTAGCAAGACTATCTAGTAGTAAAGTTATCATATCATTTGTTTATGCTGATTTTCTTCGGCTGCCACAGAGACCCCTGGGGAATTGGATGCCCATCATGGTAGCATCTGCAAAACACTCATCACTGCCTTCCATTTGGCCTATGTCACGATTAGTTGCAAGGTTGCTCCAGGATTGTTTATGGAACATTTTGTGCTTTATGTGAAGCACCAGTCCATCATTATCCTTGCATTATGTTGTGACTAATACTTCTGAGTTTAGATGAATCTTCTGAATCTAGAGGCAGAAAATACATGACATTAATAATGAACTACAGCCTATAAATTTTTCTGATACTGTTCAAAAGTCAGAGAAGCTTGGAAATGGAATGCCTTTTGGTGATATGCAAGAGTTAGTACAAAATAATCTGTATTGGGGGAAGAAAACTAATTATTTCAACCAAAATTATGAGTGACTTATTATTGCTGCTAGTAACATAAAGTCTGGTTACAAATGACACTCAAAGGTTTTATCATTAAAAATTGAAAGTGGTAAGCATTTACTATTTCTATCAGAAAGACATTTGTGTTCTGTGTAAAATTTATGGTTCAGGTAAAGAAGACTGCATTTACTAAAGAGGAAAATGTCTTTAAAAGAACATGAGTCAATTTCACATAATGCACCAATGAAAGAAAAAGAAAATGGGAAAGATTCTTAATTGCAGAGTGACTATAAACCCTACTGGAGAGTGTCCTCATGGCACCCTCTTTCAGATGAAATTTTTGTCTGTCTGAAAGGTTCTATCACATATTGCCTTACATATTTTTAATGTCTTAACAAAGGATCTCACAGCACTACCTTAATTATTTTGATCTTTGACTGTAACCCATTTCTTAAATTCAGAATTGTTTGTCATCTGAAGAAGGTGGAAATGAGATACAGTTATATTTTTGAACCCAGCAAGCCCTTGCTCCTTTAAATTTTTTTTTTTTCCCTTTAGCTCATCTCTCCTCCCACATTTATTATGACAGTGAGAGAAAGCTAGGTGGCGATTTCAGTGATCTTCCTGGAAATCAGCTCAGCTACATCATCCAGTTCATTAGATAGGGATTTGACTTTCCACATTGCTGCAGGTGACAGTGTTGCCAAACTCTCTACTGCTTAGTAACAGTAGTCCCCTTTCTTCCAACTACCAATAAAATGTTACTCACTTTCCTTCAATCCACTGATGGCCGTCTCAAAACTTTACTGGCTTCACTAACACTCTCTTTGAGACCCTCTGACATTTACTCACTGGAGAGTCCCAAAGTCAGTGTTTTAGGTTTTTGTTATAGTAGAATTCAACTTCTGGTACCAAAATCTCTTCTAGCTACTCTTTCGCTACATAACTACCCCAAATTTAGTGAAGCAAGCACCATTTTATTATACTTAGGGGTTATGTAGGCCAGGAATTCAGAAACATTACTGCAGGGATAGGTTGCTTCTACCCTATGATGTCCGTGGCTAGGGATGGCTCAGTAACTGAGAGCTGGAGTCTTCCGAATGTCAGCTGGGACCTCATACCTACATATGAACACCTAAAAATCACCACTCCATATGGCTGATTAAGCTTTCTCATGCATATTAACTGAGTTCTAGGAGTGATAGTTCCAAGAGAATAAGTAGGAGGCTTTATCACTTTTATGGCCTAGCTTCAGAGGTCATTCAGCATCACTTAGCTGTCACAAGCTCAACCAGTTTCAAGAGGAGAAAACATAAATTTCACCAATCTATGGGAGGGATGTTACATCATAGGAAGAGCATGCATGCACGATGGGAAACAGTCTTCTGGCTGACTTTGGAAAATAAAGTCAGCAACAATAGTATTTCCAAGGTAAATATACCATAATTTTGACAGTTAAATCAGGAATCCAGCAGAAAGAGATGGCATACATAAATTACATATTTTGAGAAGAGTTAGCAGGAGACTGCAAATGAGCAGACAGAGTGTAGTACAATTTTGAGAATAGTGTACTATACAAGGCTGAACACTGTTAAGACCCTGAAGTTTGAAACGGTATAACTGGTTTTGAATCATTCTATGTGCATTATTTCATGTTGTGCTCCTTTTTTCAGCAGTGTATTTGTAAGATTAGTCTATCTTCTTGCAGGTAGCTCAAATTCATTCATTTTTATTACTGTCTAGAATTCTCTTTCATGAATACACCACAATGGATCCTGTTAATGGACTTTTTTCTAGTGTTAGCCGTTACAAACAATGCTGCTCTAAACATTCTTGAACAGGTATCCTGATGCACATGTGCATGGATTTTCTTGTATGTCTACCATGAGTGGGATGAATGACTGCATCATAGATTATGTGCATCTTCAGCTTTACTAGATAATGCCAAACCATTTTCCAGTGTCATACAATCAATTTATAACACCACCAAAAGTGAGTAAGAGTGTCTTTTGGTTGATATCCTTGAGAACACTTAGTTTTATCAGACTTTTCTATTTTTATCTGTTTACCACTCTGGTATAGTGGTGCAGTTGATTTTTTTTTTCCTGATTACTAATGAGATTGTGCATTTTTAACTGTTTATTGACTTTCTGTTTGTTAAAGTGATAGTTCAAGTCTTCTGCGTAAAGTTCTGTTGCGTTTCCTATCTTATTGTTTTCTTTAGATGTCTTCATATCTTCTGGCATAAGCCTTTTGCCAGGAATAGGTATGTGTTTTATCTTTTTCTTTTTCACTTTCCTTAAGATGTCAATCTTTAATCATGTGGTGATTTTCTTTCTTTTTTTAATTAATTACTTTATTTATTTATTTTTATTTTAAATATCGTTTTTGTAAATTTTTTATTAGTTTCAGGTGCACAAGACAAAGTAATACTTAGACGTTTATCATTTATATCCCTCACACTGTGTGGACCCCCCTCCCCCATCCACTATCCCTCTGACATCGCACACAGCCATTACATTTCCACTGTCTCTATTCCTAATGCTGTACTCCGCTTCTTGTAAGTACATACATATACACATATATAGATATATAGATATATAGACATAGACATACAAACTTGTAGTTGATATTCATTATTGTTCAGCTTCAGCTTCAGGTGTACAATGCAGTGATCAGGCATCTACATCATCCCTGAGGTGGTCTCCCTAATGAGACAAGTGTCCATTGGATACCCTACAAAATCTTTACAACATTATTGATTACATTCCCCAAATTAATTTTCAAAACCCCGTGGCCATCTAGTGGTTACTGACTTTTCTAATCCCCTCACCTTCCCCCTTGTCCCCCCCTCCCATCTAGCAACCCTCAGTTTTTCCTCTATGTTTGCAAAACTGTTGCTGATTTGTTCATTCACTTATTCTTTCCTTTAGATTCCACATACAAGTGAGATAATATGGTATTTGTCTTTCTCTGTCTGACTTATTTCACTTAACATAATGTTCTCTAGGTCCATCCATGTTGTTGCAAATGGTAAGATTTCTTTCTTCTTTATGGTTGTGTAATACTCCATTGTATAAATGTACCACAGTTTCTTAATCCAGTCATCTACCAATGGGCATTTCGGTTGTTTCCATGTCTTGGCTATTGTGTATAGTGCTGCAATAAACATAGGAGTGCATAAAGTTTTTAATTAGGGTTTTGGATTTCTTCGGATAGATACCTAGGAGTCAAATTGCTGGATCATAAGGTAGTTTCATTTTCAGATTTTTGAGATACCTCCATACTATTTTCCATAGTGGCTGCACCAATCTGCAATCCTACCAACAGTGCACAAGGGTTCCCTTTTCTCCACATCCGCGCCAACACTTGTGGTTTGTTGATTTATTGATGACAGCCATTTTGACTGGGGTGAGGTGGTATCTCATTGTGGTTTTTATTCGCATTTCTCTAATGATTAGTGAGTTGGAGCATTTTTTCATATATCTGTTTGCCATCTGTATGTCCTTTTTAGAAAAATGTCTCTTCATGTCCTCTGCCTATTTTTTAACTGGGTTGTTTGTTTTTTTGGAGTTGAGTTGAGTGAATTTTTTATAAATTTGTGATATTAATCCCTTATCAGGTATATCATTAGCAAATATATTTTCCCATTCAGTAGCGTCCCTTTTTGTTTTATTGATGGTTTCCTTTGCTGTGAAAAAACTTTTTAGTTTGATGTAATCCCACATGTTTATTTTTTCTCTTACTTCCCTCATGTGTGGGGATATATCAGTAAAAATCTTACTCCAGGTAATGTCTGTGAAGTTTCTTCCTATGTTTTCTTCTAGGAATTTTATGGTTTCAGATCTTACATTTAAGTCTTTAAGCCATTTTGAATTTATTTTTGTATATGGTGTAAGGAGGTGGTCCAGCTTCATTTTTTTGCATGTGTCTGTCCAGGTTTCCCAGCACTATTTATTGAATAGACTGTCTTTATCCCACCGTACATTCTTGCTTCCATTGTTGTAGATTAAATGGCCATATAGGCATGGATTTATTTCTGGACTCTCTGTTCTGTTCCATTGATCTATGTGTTTTTATGCCAGTACCATGCTGTTTTGATTACTGTAGCCTTGTAGTATAATTTGATGTCAAGTATTGTTATACTTCCCACTTTGTTCTATCCGTGGTCTTTTATGGTCCCATATAAATTTTATGATGATATGTTCTATTTCTGTGAAAAACGTTGTTGGTAGTTTGATAGGAATTGCGTTGAATATATATATTGCCTTAGGCAGTATGGACATTTTAACTATATTAATTCTTCCTATCCATGAACATGGTATGTGTTTCCATCTATTTGTATCTTTCATTTCTTTCTTCAGTGTCTTACAATTTTCTGCATACAGATCTTTCACTTCTTTGGTTAATTTTATTCCCAGGTATTTTATAGTCTTTGAAGCAATTGTAAATGGGACTGTTCTTTTTTTTTTTAATTTCTCCTTCTGATGTTTTATTATTGGTATATACAAATGCAACTGATTTCTGAATATTAATTTTGTATCCTGCTACTTTACTAAATTCTATCAGCTCTAATAGTTTCTTGGTGGAGTCGTTAGGGTTCTCTCTATCTAGTATCATGTCATCTGCATATAATGACAATTTTACTTCTTCCTTACTGATTTGGATGCCTTTTATTTCCTTTTCTTGTCTGATTGCTGTGGCTAGAACTTCCAGCACTATGTTGAATAGCAGTGGAGAAAGTGGGCAACCTTGCCTTGTTCCTGATCTTAAGGGGAATGGTTTTAGCTTTCCCCCATTGAGTATGATGTTAACTGTGGGTTTATCATATATGGCCTTTGTTATGTTGAGATATGATCCCTCTATTGCTACTTTCTTAAGGGTTTTTATCATAAATTGCTGCTGGATTTTATCAAATGCTTTTTCTTCATCTATTGATATGATCATATGATTTTTATTTTTCATTTTGTTAATGTAGCGTATCATATTAATTGATTTGTGGATGTTGAACCACCCTTGCATACCAGGGATGAATCCCACTAGATCATGGTATATGATCTTTTTAATGTATTGCTGAATTCTGTTCACTAATATTTTGTTGAGGATTTTTGCATCTATGTTTGTTAGAGATATCTGCCTGTAGTTTTCTTTTTTAGTGGTGTCTTTGTCTGATTTGGGGATCAGGGTGATAGTGGCTTTGTAAAAGTGTTTGGGAGCCTTCCCTCCTTCTGGATTTTTTGGAAGAGCTTGAGGAGAATAGGTGATAATTCTTTTTTGAATGTTTTTTAGAATTCACCTGTTAAAGCCATCTGGTTCAGGGCTTTTGTTTTTTGGTAGATTGTCGATTACTGATTCAATTTCCCTGGTGGTAATCAGTCTATTCAGGTTTTCTGTTTCTTCTTGAGTTAGCCTTGGAAGGTTGTATGCTTCTAGAAAATTATCCATTTCTTCCAGATTGTCAAATTTGTTGGCATATAGTTGCTCATAGTAATGTCTCAATTTTTTTTGTATTCCTGCAGTATCTGTTGTCACTTCTCCTCTTTCATTTCTGATTGTATTAATTTGGGTCCTCTCTCTCTTTTTTTTAATGAGTCTGGCTAAAGGTTTGTTGATTTTGTTTATCTTCTCTAAGAACCAACTCTTGGATTCATTGATCTTTTGTATTAGTTTTCTGGTTTCTATTTCATTTATTTCTGCTCTGATCTTTATTATCTCCTTCCTTGTATTCCCTTTGGGCTTATTTTGCTGTTCTTTTTCCAGATCCCTTAAGTGTGAAGATAAACTGTTGATTAGTGATTTTTCTAGTTTCTTTAGGTAGGCCTGCAATGCTATGAATTCCCCTCTTATGACTGCTTTCGCGGCATCCCATAGATTTTGGGTCGTCGTGTTTTCATTTTCATTTGTCTCAAGATAACTTTTGATTTCTTCCTTGATCTCCTGGTTGACCCATTCATTATTTAGTAACATGTTATTCAGCCTCCATGAATTGGTGTGTCTTCCAGTTTTTTTTTCCTGTAGTTGATTTCTAATTTCATAGCACTGTGGTCAGAGAAGACAATTGGTATGATTTCAATTTTCTTAAATTTATCAAGATTTGTTTTGTGGCCTAACATATGGTCTATCTTGGAAAATGTTCCATGTGCCCTTGAGAAGAATGTGTATTCTGCAGCATTAGGGTGAAATGCTCTGAAAATATCGATTAAATCCAAGTGGTCCAATGTGTCATTTAAGGCTGTTGTTTCCATATTGATTTTCTGTCTGGAAGACCTGTCCCTTGTTGTCAGAGGTGTGTTGAATCCCCTTCTATGATATTGTTACTGTTGATCTCTGTCTTTATATCAGTCAATATCTGTTTTATATATTTAGGTGCTCCTATGTTGGGTACATAGATGTTTACTAGGGTTATGTCCTCTTGTCGGATCGATGCCTTTATTATTATATTGTGCCCATCATTGTCTTTTAATATGTTCTTCATTCTAAAGTCTATTTTGTCAGATATAAGTATTGCAACTCTAGCTTTTTTCTCGTTTCCATTTGCATGAAATATCTTACTCCAAACCTTCACTTTCAGCCTGTGTGTGTCTTTTGATCCGAGGGGAGTCTCTTGTATACAGCATATATAAGAGTCTTGCTTTCTTATCCACTCAGCCATCCTATGTCTCTTGATTGGAGCATTTAATCCATTTACATTTAAAGTGATTATTGATAGGTACATAGTTATTGCCATTTTTAAATTTGTAGTTAGATTGTTTTCATCTTTCCTCTATTTACAGAAGTCCTTCTAGTATTTCTTGCAATGCTGGCATGGAGTTAATAAATTCCTTTAGCTTATTCTTTTCTGGGAAGCTCTTTCTCTCTCCATCAACTTTAAATGATAGCCTAGCTGGATAAAGCAATCTAGGTTGTAGGCCTTTGTTTTCCATCACTTTGAGTATCTCCTGCCACTCCCTCCTGGCCTTCAATGTTTCTGTAGAAAAGTCATTTGATAGTCTTATGGGAGTTCCCTTGTATGAAACCCGCTGTCTTTCTCTTGCTGCTTTTAGGATTCTCTCTTTGTCTTTAACCTTTGCCATTTTAACTATAATGTGTCTTGATGTGGACCTATTTGGGTTTATCCTGGTTGGAACTCTCTGCACTTTCTGGGCTTGTATGTTGGTTTCCTTCATCAGGTTAGGGAAGTTTTTGGACATTGTTACTTCAAATATGTTCTCAATCCCTTGCTTCCTCTCTTCACCTTCTGGTATTCCTATGATGCGCATGCTGTTGCGCTTGATGTTATCCCAGAGGTCTCTTAAACCATCTCCATTGTTTTTTATTCTTTTTTCTTTCTGTTGTTCTGTTTGGGTGATCTCTGCTAACTTGTCTTCTAAGTCGCTGATTCGATCCTCTGCTTCATCTAACCTGCTGTTAATTCCTTCAAGTGAGTTCTTTATTTCAGTAATTGTGCTCTTTAGTTCTAACTGGCTGTTCATCATGATTTCTCTGTCCTTCTGTATGTCGTCTCTAAGCTCCTTAAACATTCTTATCATCAGTGTTCTGAACTCTGTCTCTGATAGGTTGGTTACCCCTGTTTCATTTGGTTCCATTTCTGGAGGTTTCTTCTGTTGTTTTATTTGGGACATGTTTCTTTGTTTCCCCATTCTGGCTGACTCTCTGTGTTTGCTTCGATGTATTAGGTATATCCCCTAGAGTTCTTAGTTCTTGCTGGGTTATCTTATGTAGTATGAGTCCTTTATATTTGACTTGCACTACTTCGTTCTTCTCCTCTGCATGTGCTCCAAAGGTGACTCTTGTGTTGTGTATATTGTCCTGTTAAAGAAGATCTTTAATTGCTTTTCACTTGTGAGTAGGTGGGGTTAACTCCTAGGCTGACTAGTTGTGAGACTTGGCTCTGCCCACTTCAGGGTGTTCTGCTGCGTGAGGGTTGACCACTTAAATGTGGTTTGGCCTCTATGTGCTCTTGTGTCTGTAGAGAATTCCCTCTGGGTGTGTCACTTGTAGGTCAAACCTGGTAGTACTCTGGTTTGGTCTGGAGTTGGCCTCTGGGTGTGTTGAATCTTGTGCCTCTTAAGCTGGGCCCTGGTAGGGAAATTTCAGAACAAATCAAATCACCAAGCACAACAACAACAACAACAACAAAGAAAAAATCAAATGCATTTACATGTAAAATAACCAATAACCCACACTCAATACAAGCAAAGATATCAAAGATATAAAGACAGAACAAAACAAACAAACAAAAGAACAGTGCCAGTATTGGCTTAAGCCCACCAAGTAATCTCCAGGTTGTCCTCTGCTGTACCAAAGAGTCCTTTGTGTATTGTGCAGGCTGAGCTGGTCACCTGGTGCCCAGAGTGACATTGGGACTGCAGATTTAGATGCATGGGGCTGAGGGATCTGGATGATAGTTTCTACAAAGTCAGTGCAGTTTCTGCCCTTGCCTGCACATATGCGCACTGAGAGTAGCACCACCAGCCCTGTGTCCAGTTCTCGTGAGTCTTAGGGCACTTCTTCCATGAGAGAGAGAGAGACAGAGACAGAGAGAGACAGAGACAGAGAGAGACAGAGAGAGAGAGAGAGAGAGAGAGAGAGAGAGAGAGAGAGAGAGAGAGAGAGGCGGGCGGGAGATTCCTGAGCTGCTGAAAGCCCAGAGCTGCATATGCCGCCTACTGCTGATCCCTGGGAGTGCCTCTGCAGTTGTAATTACCCTGCCCTAGGCAGGCCAGAAAAGGTGGGGGCTGGGGATGGAGGGGTCTTCTCTCTCCCAGCCCAGCTGTGTCACACTCTTCCCAGCTTCTTCCCTGGGTCAGAGCTGCACGACACTCTTCCCAGAGCCTGAACCCTAAGGCTTCTCTGTAATCTGACACTACTCCTCAGTTCAGGGGCCAGTTTAAGTCTCTGGAAGTGCGGGAGTAGGATTGAAAGAGTGGGGTAGGGGTCCAGGTGTGGAGTTTGTGTCCTTTGTCCGGCCTAGGGCCCAACTGACTGCCCCCTCAGCAGGAAAGATCTGCTGTGGGACGCAGGGATAGGGCCCACCTCCTGGCTTTTGTGTTCTCTGTTCTGTCCTGGGATCCCCTGCGTCTGTGCAGCTGCGGATGCCGACGACATTTCCACCGCTGCAGATGCCAGCCGCATTTCCACTGCTGAAGATGTGGGCCATGTTTCCACTCTGCTCCCTTCCTTCTTCCCCTGCTCACCCAATTTTCCCACCTTCAAGTAATCCTTGCACGAGTCTCTTAACTGTTCTCTGTGATGAGCAGAGAGTCCTTTGATGGGTTATAGATGTCCCATTTGTGATAAGATCCGGAGGAGAACTCAAAAAGTGCGCCCTGCTGTGGCCATTCCTATGATGTCAACTTTTTCTTTCTTTTTTTATTGCTTAAGAAATTTTTCCTTAATACGAGGTGGTGATATTTTCTCATGTGATTTTCTGAGAGCATTATAACTTTTTCTTTTATTATTTAGTTCTACAAACTATCTAAAGTTAATGCTTTTGTTTCATGTATAGGAAGCATCCAGTTTTATTTATTTCCCTATGAATACTCAATTGTCCAAAGCACTTATTGAAAGAGATGTCTTTTCCCCATTGCTCCATATTTTCATAAGAGGAGGCATCTCACATTTGCTGTAACAACTGATATATTTGGTTTTATTTCTTCCATTATACGTTATGTTCATTACATAAGTTTTTCTTCTTACTCATTTTCTTTTATTTTGGTTTTAGCAAGTTTTTATTCAACATTTTCCTGTTTTTATTATGGAAGATTTGTATTCTTCCATAACCCTATGTTTACCCTCCATAGCCTGAAACTCAAATATCTATATCTACCTATATTTACAAATATCTATATTCAGTATTATATGAAAACAAGATTCCAACTATTTTCCATACCTATATTCCCTGTTTCTCTTGCTTTATTCCATACTGTATTAACATTAATATTTTAGTGTATTTTACTTCCTTAACTCATAGCTTGGTCCAGGATATGTATAGAAAGTCTTAAGATTTCACCCTTGTCTCCTACTTCCTGAATGGATTTGTTAAGATAACTTAGAAATTTTAATCACAAGTGATTATCAAGTTTTCCCTTGCAGTATGACTATATTAGTTTAAGAGTTCTTCTTTAGAATTTTTGTTACACATTTACAGATTATCATTATCCATTTACACACACACACACACACGGAAGTTAAGAATGAGAGAGAGATTGAGTCACTGCTAACCACTTCATTTCTGCCCATTTTGTTTCTCTGGTCTGTTGGTTTTTTTTTCCTTGATTTGTTAGAATCCTTTTGGGAATATTTTTATCAAGTAGATATATTCTCCAAATATTTGAATGTCTACAAATATGACATCTAGAAATGAATGTCTATCATTTATTTTATTTACTTTTAATATGTTTACTTTTTATTGCTTTTAATAAAATAAATGAAAAATGATATCTTTATTGGGTATCAGAGTCTAGTGTAGTAGTTCTTTTCTCTGTCATCTATAGATATTATTCTTCATTTTCTAGATTCTGTTATTTCAGATGAAATGTCTGATACCCCTCAAATATTTTTCTTATTTTACATTTAACTTGTTTTTCTATGAGGAAACTTTTACATTTTATTCTTTGTTTTTTTAAATTTAAAAACTCTATAGATTTCAGGTATTTTTCCAGGATATGTATGTACATATCTTTGTTTTATTAGTCTTGCATGGGACATGGTGAGGACTTTGAATTAGAATACTTAAGTGTTCTTAAATTCAGTGAGATTTTTCTTCTATTGTTTGTTTAATCATTGCCTTTGTTATGCCAGCTCCTTTTTCTTCTAAGTGTCCTATAGTTAAATCTTCTGTGTTTTCCTCCAAGCCCCATTATCTTGTCTTCTATTACCACCATTTCCTTTTATTTTGTTATATATTTGGTCATATATTTCTCCTTGTTCTTTTAAAACATTAATAACTGTCTCAAAAGTGCCCACCTTCTCTTTTTCTTCCTCTGAATTATTTTCAAATTAGAAAATAATATATATTTTTTCACCTCACATATTTACCATTTTTGTTTGTATGTGTGAACATTTAAATTCTAGTCTCTTAGCAAATTTCAATTTGCCTGTTTCCTCTTATAAAATTTTGTGAAACTATATGCCTTCCTTTGTTTTGTGTGCGGTGTTGGTTCGTTTTGTTTTCCCGTGCAAGCTTAAGCTTTCAGTGTTTCTTATAGTATAACATTTTCAAGGACTTTGGGGGAACTTCACATATGTTTTATCAAACAAAAATCTTTTCTGCAGGCATTTCATATGTATTCCCATCTCTATTCCTGGCTTCTATTTAGATGGCTGAGGGGAATCCATGAGTAGCATGCCTAATGTCGTCAAAGAGACTTCTGTATGACCAAATACTCTGAGTTTTTGGTCTTTCCAAGCCACTAGCAAAAAGTTGTGGAGCTACATCCTTGGCTTTCTGTCCAAAGCACATTTTCATGACAGTAAATCTTCTAATTTTGGTATCTTTTGCAATCTGAATAGGTTGATCATGTTCCAAATCATAAAGTGCTAGTTCCTTTTTGCTTAACAGTTCCTCATTCCTTTGCTTGGAAATGTACCCAAGTAAATATCAAATTTACTGTTATACAGTGAAGACCTTTTTTCCAGTTTCTAAAAACACGTTTCTCATTTTCTTCTGATCTCTCACCCATAATATCTTTAATGCACATATTCCTACCAACAGTCTGTTCATAATGATTTATGTGTTCACTGAGACAATACAGGTTTTCTCTACCATGCTTTTCACTTCATTCTGAGTCCTCACTAGGACTTATCAATGTCCACATTTATGTTAACAGTCTGTTCAAGGCAGTTTAGACTTTCTAGCCTACTTCTCAAAATTCTTTCATCTTTTGCCCATTGCCCAATTCCAAAACTACTTCCACATTTTGGGGATTTACATAACAGCATCCCACTTCCACGTATCGAAATCTGTATTAATTTCCTGTTACTGCTATAACAAAATGACACAAACTTAGTGACTTAAAATAAACTTAGTGTCTTATAGATCTGGAGGTCAGAAATCTGAAAGAGCTTTCATTTGACAAAAATCATGGTGTTGGTGGGGCTGTATTCTCCTTTGGAGGGGAGACTATCTCCTTGCTTTTCACAGCTTCCAGGGGCCTCCTGAATTCCTTAGTTTACCATCCCTTCCTCTGTCTTCATAGTCAGCCTCTTCAAATTTTCTTCGACTCTTCCCACCCCTACCTCCCTTATGATTATATTGGCCATATGTGTTTGATGCAGGATAATCTTTTCATCATAAGATCCTTTATCACAAATGCCAGTTCCTTTTGTGTTGTCAGGTCAGGTAACATAGTGTATTAGTCACGGTTCTCCAGAGAAACAGAACCAATAAGATGGATGGATGGATAGATATATAGATAGATGATAGAGATAGATAGATAGATAGATAGATAGATAGATAGATAGATAGATAGATAGATAGATAGATGATAGATAGATAAACAGATAGATAGATAGATAGATAGATAGATAGATAGATAGATAGATAGATAGATGGTATATATGTACTGCTAGTATTGCCATAATAAAAATGAAGTAATTGGAGCTTAAAAGCAAAAGCATCTTACCCCAAATCACATAGTAGAGAAATAAGAATTCAAATTTAGACCTCTCAGACTCTAATAACTATTTTTTTTAAGGAAAGAAAGGCAGGTTTCACCTCTTTACTGACAAGGTTTCACTTTGTGTAAGTGAAATAGTGAGATAGATAGATAGACAGACAGACAGACAGACAGACAGACAGATAGATAGATTGATTCCCTGTTCATTGGAAGAGGGCATTTTTGTTTTGTTTCATTTTGGTTTTTTCCCCTAAGTCCTTCAATTAATTGGATGAGGACCATCCACATTATAGTAGGTAATAAAAATTTACTGATTTAAATGTCAATCTCATGTAAAATAACTTTATAAAAACATATAGGATAATGATTGACCAAATATCTGGCCTAGCTGACACATAAAATTTATCACCATCACAGTAATAGATTTTAGGAATTAGTAGTTGAACATCTTTACAGGGCCATTATTCTACCTTCCACAGTGATAATCTAAAAATGTAAAGTATGAAAGAAGTCAAATAAGAAGACAAAAATAATGAGAGGAGTGCAAACACAAATGGTGTCATCCAAAAGTACTTCAGATAAAACATAATTTGCAGCAGTGTGGAGAGATGGGAATGGAAATATTTTAAAAAGTGCTAAGAGACAAAGCTGTAGAGGTGACTATGGCCAGCTTAGAGACAGGGGTCTTTATCAAGGATTTTGGTTTTTACCCCAAAGTGAATCATTGGGTATGGATAGTGAGACTAACCGTAGTGTCACTGCTGAATGTTCAGTACAGGATGATGACATCATCATTTTGCTTGAGGAAAACCACTCTGGTACCAGTGGAAAGCCTGACTTCCAAGAAGAATCACTGGGGGCAAGGGAGAAATGAACAATGACTGGAAAAACCATGACACTGAAGGGCAGGAGCTCAAGGCATAATCAATAAGACTTGGTCAGTGATGAGTTAAAGATGGTAAATGAGTAAAAATATGCCTACCAACCAATTGAAAGATTATGTTCATATCTACGACAGAAATGTGATTATAAGGACAATTGACTCTATTATTAGAAGACAATGTAGGCATCTGGCAATGTTTTATTAGAGTGATGATATTTTATTCTAGGAAAATGTCATGGTCAATTGGTAGGAAATGATGGTGGCTTCTTATTACTGAAAACTCACTAGGGAATTTCAAGGAGTCTAGTTAAGATTGATTTTTTTCATAGTCCAAAGGTGAGAGTAGAAAGGAGGGTTTGATGAGGATCCTAAGAATGAGGTGGAAGCAATGGAAATCTTCCACCTTATAAGATAAATAAAATGAGAAAAGCTCACAGTTGAGTAGTATCTATTATTTGCTATGTGCTATCATAAGCATATTACGTATAATTTTTTTAATCTTAATAATAATGACTCAGCTTTTATTGACCATGACGTCAGGTTTCAGCAAAAAAGCTTGCATGCATTTATCATTTAATCTTCATCTATAACTAGTATGGTATATATGTACAGCTAGTATTGCCATATTAAAAATGAAGTAATTGAAGCTTAAAAGCTGAAGCATCTTACCCAAAACACATAGTAGAGAAACACGAATTCAAACTTAGACCTTTCAGACTCTAATAACTATTCTTTTAAGGAAAGAAAGGTAGGTTCCATCTCACTCTACTGACAAGGTCTCACTTGGTGTAAGTAATGGGCCAAAGAGCCAGTATGGTGTAATGGACAAAAAGCATAGCTAAAAGACTAAGAGTTTCATCTTCAAGCAGCCAGTGGCTAGCTGTGTGAACCTGAGCAAGTCTTTACTCTCTGTGTCCCATTTTCCTCATCTGCAAATCAAATCTCTGTTTTCTATCCTCCAACCCACTGACCAGTACAGAAAATTGTTTACTCTTCTGTGATTATTTCTTTCACCACTTCCCTCTGGAGGCATGTGAGGCTCAGATTCCCCTTCTTCTTGCGTCACATTCAACATTCCACTCAGTGGATGGTGATCACCCTGTCTGCAGTCCGACTTGGTTTGCACAATATCAGATAATAAGACCTCTAACATCCCTCCCAGATCATAAAGTCTACTAATGTACCACAGCTGACAATGGTTGCTTTTTTCAATCTGTAAATGTATTCAGCTGTGAAAGAGACATGCTGTTTACTGAGACACTTTTGAAGGACCATTTCATTTTGTACAAAGGAGAAATCCCACTGAAAGTTAAAAAATCATCATAATAGTAAGGTTAGGTGGAATTTCTTCTCTGTGGGAGAGATTGAAGAAATGCTCAAGTACGTTAAGGACAGTGGCATGTAGACAATATAGATTCATTTCAGAACTTTGAGATATCTTCACACTCTGGAGTTATAAAAAGTGGATAAAAATAAATAAAGTCTTCCTGGAGTGAACCCCGAAAAAGTAATTTGATGTTTGCAAAACTCTTTAGCCCTGAGTCCCCAAAAAAACAAAGTGTTTGTTTTACTTAGAAATTTAAGTTAATTTAACACCAGCTACCACTAACGTGGAAGTACCATGTTTCCTCAAAAACTAGACTGGGTCTCATTTGTTCCAAAAGATGCATCAGGGTTTATATTCAGGGGGTGTCATCCTGAAAAATCATGCTAGGGCTTATTTTCCGGTTAGGTCTTATTTTCAGGGAAAGATAGTAGCTGGTGAGCTTTCAAAGGTAAACACTGAAGTGCAGAAAGGTATTATACAAGGGACTCACAATCTTTGACAAGCTGAAAAACAGTATCTTCTTTCAGTAGAAGTATATGACAGGGTTTGGGGCTGTTCAAACAATTGAAGTTCCTTATAATTGGGAAATTGTCTTTTCACACAGCTCATCACTCACTCACTTGACTGTACTTAATGGAAGATGCTGATGGAAAGCCACAAAGGTGTCACTGGGGTGACATTCCATTTAAAGTCACCCCCAAACAGACAGTGTGAGCTTTCCAAGGGGAAGCATAACCATCAGGCTGGAAGCAGGCAGGGTTATAGAGCAGAACGTAACAACACAGGAGAGAGATGTACAACCCAGTGACTGAGCAATGGTGCTCATTGAGATGTAGTGTCATCGCTGCTTGCAGATGCATTGTGTGTCCCTCTTCCAATGCCTCTCGAAGCCCTGCTACTCCTTGGAGAAAGAATGCAGAATATGGAAGCAAATGTGTACTTTTATTTGACTGAGAATTTATGGAAGTGAAAATAAGGAGAAGAAATAAAATAAAAAGTCCTTGTTGGGCGGCCATTTGCTCAGTGGTTAGAGCACAGTGCTCATAACACCAAGGTCACTGGTTCTAGTCCCACATGAGCCAGTGAGCTGCACCCTCCACAACTAGATTGAAACAAAACAAACAAAACAAAACAAAACAAAACAAAAAATGATTTGCCATGGAGTTGACAGGTCCTGGAAAAACACACTGTTCCCCAATATTCCCTAACAACAACAACAACAAAAGTCTTTGGGTAACGTCATGAAAAGTAGATTAAAAAGCAGGAGTGAAAATGTGTGTGGCTTCTCACAATATGACTTCCATTTTGTCATCAAGGAGGGACTTACCTTTGATGATGTCAGTGTCAGCTCTGAAATTTTATTTCTACAGAATAATAGTTGCTTGTTTATTTTGGACGGATGGATTTAGCGAATCAAACAAGAGTAAATACATAGGAATTGACAGGCTCTTTTAAGAAAGAAAAGAGAGAATTGACCTAAGCTGACTACGATGACTGGTGATAACACGGCATTGTACCTACTGACCAACTCTTGAATCCGCCTTCTTGTCTACTTCGATCAGCTGCCTGTCACTATCCATTGTCCCAATCATTCCAAGCTTCCCTGTGGATTCCCTTGCCTCTATTCTTGCCATCTTCTGCACTGCAACCAGAGAGATATTTCCCCAAATGGCAAATTTGTTCATATCACTCCTTTGCTCAAAAAATAATAGTAAATTGTTCGCTGTTAGCCTCAAAATAAAATCCAAACCCCTTCGTATGTTGCACAAACCCTCTTGTGATATGACTTCAAGGGAGTGCCATCCATGGCAGGACTAAGGAGGAAGCCTGCAAGGACTGGGGGTTGTTCATCTGAGGTACTCTCAGAAATGTGCTTAGGAGAATAGAACAGAAGTCATGTACAAAAGGAGGTGCATAGAAACTAGTAAAAATGCCTAGTATCAACATCTAAAGGGTGGAGGCTAAAAGCGTGAGGCCCAGAAACACGTTAGAAAGGTCTGAAATAAAACAGATAGAACTGGTGTAAAGAATGAGTAGGGAAGAAGCATCAGGAGGACAGTCGTGTAAGGTAAGGAAGAAGCTCTTCATTTACATGCTCAGTTCTAAGTTCAATGATTCTATTGAATACCAGGTCATCTGGCTATTTAGGGAATTTACTGCCTGGGTCCATACATGATCACTCTGTTGGAGGACAGAGTGAATGTAAGGAGGCAGGAAGGACTCAGCTCTGCATCCCTTCCCAGCCTCAACTGCTACTTTCTCTCATCTGTGCTGTCCTCCTCCAGTGAAACACGAGACTGAAAAACACGCCGTGCTTTTTCACATGACTTTGCTCACACTGTTCTCATGCTTGAATAGACTGTATGTTTGTTTGTTTCTTCTTGATAAGCTATTTTTCAATCTTCAGGAAATAGCATAGATTTCCAAAACTGAAAAGACCCTCTTATGGGTCCTGATACAGTTGTTCCTTTTCTGTTTCTCCATAGGACCCTGTACATGCCTAGGAGCTAATAATAGTATATATGTTACATACCATTATTTGTTAATATGGCTGTCTCCACACTAGAATGTGAGAGTCTAGAATTTAGGGCTAGGCCTTATTCAATGCACTAAATGTAGGAGAGAGAGATATCACAACCCGTTAAAGACACTCTGCTTTCTCATAGATTGAACCTGAAGGAAAGAAATAGAGCTCTACTTTAAGTATTATTTTTCTGACTTCAAATAACCGCAGGGAATTTTTCTTCTGATTTAAATTATGAAAAATGATCTTTTTACCTACCCATTAAAGGGAGACCAGCATAAAAGAAAAGACGAGGAGACTAATGGACTTTAGATCAAAATCCTACAGATATAGCTGGGGTGTCCAAACTTTTTTCAATGTTTTTCACCAAGGGTCATATGCGGTAAAATACACAAACAGCCAGGCCACTCATTCGAGGTGAAGTACGTATTGCCTCACCTGGTTTATTTAAGTAAACTAAATATATTTTTGAAATTTGCTGCAGGCCAATTAAAAATGGATTGCGGGCGCAGTTGGCCCGCGGGCTGCAGTTTGGACACCCCTGAGATATGGAATAGATAGCAACTTGCTTCTGGCACCACATAGAGTTCAAGGGTTTTAAGCTGCCTCCTGGAGAAAGATGACTTACCCTGCCTTGGGTGGGGGGAGTACAAAGTAAAGGGGCTGGAGTTGGATCTAGTACTGCTTATATCACAACAATACTTCTTTTTGGATAAGAAGCTATTTATTTAGAAAGCTGGATTTGGGAAGAGAAAGCATCTCGAAAGACATGAATATCAAAAATCTTAAATTGGTTTTCTTTTTCATTATTCCTTTATCTTTCTGAGATGAGGAGAATCTTTCATTATGAAAAAGGATTCAATTTAAGTAAATTCAATTCTACAAATATATATTGAATCTCTACTGGGATAAAAATTACTGTGCTAAGTTGGAATTATAAAGGATATATTGAGTCATGTATCAATGAATGAATGAAACAATATGAAAGAATGACTAAGTGTTTTAGCTTTGGAGCCAGATAGATCTGTGTTCATAATCCAAATCTTCCATTATTCTGTATAACAGATTTGGCGTTATTATAAAAAGTAAAAGACTAAAGTATATGGGCCGGTTAGAATGATTCTAGATGAAAGTTAACAGAATGCTCATCTAAAAATCCCTTAAACCACATGCTAACAAAATGTCCCACATAACAGAGATATCAAGAGAAAAGATGGTACCAGGATTAGTGCTATTATGACCCATTGACATCAGTAAGGACCATGTCTTTCCACTGTGTTGTGGACTTGAATTGTGTCACCCCAATAAGATATGTTGAAGTCCTACCTCCAAATGCCTAAGAATTGGACTTAATTTGGAAATAGGGTCTTAACAGAGGTAATTAAGTTTACATAGGATGGGCTATGATACCATATGACTTGTGTCCTTATACAAAGGAGAAATTTGGACACAGAGATGGACACGCACAGAGGGAAAATTATGTGAAGAACACAGGGAGAACACTCTGTCAAGACGGAGGACTAGAGTTAAGTACCTACAAGGCAAGGAACACCAAAGGTGGCCAAAAAATCATCAGAAGCTCAGGGACAGGCAAGGAAGGATTCCCCTACAGGTTTCATAGGGAGTACAGACATGCCGATACCTTGATTTTAGACTTCTAGCCTCTAGAATTGTGAGACAATATGTTTCTGTTGCTTTAAGCCCTACAGTTTATGACCGTTTATTATGGCAGCCCATAACAAGAAAACTAATAATCATTGTTTCAGCTCTGCTAACTTCAACTTTCTTCTTTATGCCAATCTCTTCAGATAATCACAAAATGACCACTACAGTTCCAAATACTATATCCTGCCTCTTTCTCCAAAGGAGAAAAGGGCAGTTTCTTCTGGTGTACCTTTTTTTTTTGAGGGGGGAAAAAAAAAAAGAAAGAAAAAAGAATTTCCTTTCCCAGAAGGAAAATGTAGCTTTAAGTCCCCAAGAAAACTTAACTTCATATCCCATTAGTTAGGAATTAGTCATATGCCCAAACTCTACATGCAAGGGTGCCTGGCAACATGACTGTCTAGAATGTTAAACCTCTATCATAAGAGGCAGACACTGCTTTTAAAGAAAAAGGAGGAGGAAAATAGCTGTTAGATAGACAACCAATGCCATCTGCCATAGTACATAGAAGACTTGGGTGGGTAATGACAGCTATTAAAATCTCAAGTATTCCATTTTGACATTTTATGTAGACTATTAAGTAAAATGAAGTTTTATATTAAAACAACAGCTAGCAAATATCTATTTGACCACCTGCTGTGTGCGAGGCACTGTGATAGATTTCACATGTATTCCCTAACTTTATTTTAACTGACACCCTACTAAGTCAGTACAGTTAATGTTCCCATTTAACAGATGAGATACCTGAGACAGAGAGCATAAGATGGCTTAATGTCATATAACTAGTAGATGTTTGGGCCAAGAATTGATCTTAGGGAGTCTGATTTGAAAAATCAATTGATAAAACATTTATTCTGTGAGACAGAAAACCATGTCCCTCAATAATCAATTTCTCTTTGGAAGCACGATGACAAAGCTGAAAGTTTCATAGAACTCAACAAATGCCCTTGGACATTCTTACAAACTGCCTCTAACACAGAGTTCTATAAATTCACTCTTCATATGTATATAAAAAACTCATATTCTTCAGAGAAAAACACTGTCAGCCAAATTCAAGGAAGAACATTTAGAAACAAAATGTAAAATGTTTTCTTATCAGAGAGGTAGTCTGGTATAGTGGGAAGTGCATTAATTTTAGAGTCATTGAATCCCAGCTTAGTCACTTAGAAAATAAGTAAGCTTCGGCCAGTTACCAAACTTCTCCAAACCTCAATTTCCTCATCTGTAAAACAGGTAAAATAATGATTAATTTGTGTGGCTGTTTTAAGGAAGAAATGAGGATAACGTATATAAGATACCCAGCATGCTGTGCGTTACAGAGTAGTCACTCAGTAATTAGTAGCTCTTATTATTATTATTCCACACTGGAATTTATTATCTCAGGTTTCATACATGAGCACTGTCATTGACGTTAGTACGATATGAAGAATTTATTTTAAAGATATATACACTGGCTAATTTAAACATCAGTGAATCAAGCTGAGAAAAATATCCAAAAACTGAATTTGCTTATTCATTGAAACAGCCCCAAGGAAATGTCAAGTGACCATATTTTCAAGGTAACCAAATGGCTGCTTTTTAAAATTGGCATTACAGTAATTAATGTTTTCATGTGACAACAGCCTATTAAAAGTGGCAAGAAGTCTCCAATTTAGTTTTGTATTTAGCAACACAAAAACATTGGACATATATTAAATAATATCGGTGTTCCTGTCCAAAGCCCCCATAGCTATGGTTATTCGTTCATTTGAATTTCTGAATGTGCCTTAGAAGTAAGTTTCCTTTTTTTATTTTAAATGTATTCCTTCTAAATGCTTCTAGCATGTACCGCTGTATAAGGTGAAGATTTGACCTGGCAACTATGGTTTGCTCATTTTGGGTTTAGTAGTGCCTGACTCAGAGAATTTTTGTGAGGATTAAATGAGTTTATACATACAAATTGCTTAAAACAGAGTCTGACGTATAGGGAGCATTCCATAAGAATTAGTTACTATCAGTTTACTGTTATCTTTGTCATCATCACTAACATAATACTGAGAAATGAAATTAACTTATGATATAAAACTTTCTAAAGAGAAGCACCCATGTGTTTTTAGAGACCTCTATATAAATTCCTTCACGATTATATTTTCTAGACTTAAATGAGGAGATTATCATCACCCAGTATCAAAACCTTAAAACCTAAACAGATGTGAATTATTTTACCAAAGATGGATAAGTATGATAAAAATAAAAGGCACATTGCTTTTTTCTTTTAATCCATTTTTAAAAATTTATGATTGTACCCCAAATCTGCTTGATGCAAGAAAAAGTATTCACCTTATAGAAATATATTTTTTTCTTTTATGATAAAATATTAGAGATTCTTGGATAATTTAGAGATATTAAACATGTCTAATATTTATTCATCTGGATAGCTAGGTAGTAGATGGATAGATATAATTAAATATTTTATAGATAGCAAATTGATTCCCAATTAGGTAACTTAATCTTTCAAATAAAAAGTGTACACAGTGGGACTGTAAATCCCTTTGTTTTTTAATCCTTTAGAGATATTTAGTTGCCCAATAGTCATTTAATATTGACTCTGAATTTTACATTAAAATAAATTAATTATCTCAATGAACATTAATTAGCAATTTTTTAAGAATAAATCTCTAATACAGAGAAGAAACTGATGGTTGTTAGATGGGAGGGGGTTTGGGAGATGGAGGAGAAGGGGAAGGGATTAGAAAGTACAAATTGGTTGTCACAAAATAGTCACGGGGATGTGAAATGCAGTATGGGGAATATAATCAATAATGTTGTAAAGACTATGTAGGGTGCCAGATGGGCACTGGACTTATCAGGGGGATCACTTCATAGACTGTGTAGATGCCTGACCACTGCGCTGTACATCTGGAGCTGAAGTAGAATAATATTGAATGTCAACTATAATTAAATATGTATACCGGGGGGGGGGGGGGTGCCAAAAAAATGTACACATTTTAAGAGATGTTATTTCAAAGTTGAAATGAATTATATGGTAGCAATGCATAGTATGACATTTGCTCAAAAGATGGTGTTAATCAAATGAATGCTAGCATCATTCATTGTATTACAATTGTAATAGTTTTTTCCTTTCTTAAAATGTGTATACATTTTTTTGGCACCCTCTGTATAAATAGGGTCACAGGATATAAAGTACAGCATAGGGAATATAGTCCCTGGTAATGTAACAACTATGATGATGTCACTTTGTGAGGTATTTAAATGTCTAGTCATTATGCTGTTTTGTACACCTGAGACTAATATAAAAAATTATTTTAAAAATGCAAAGTTATTTTTTTTAAAAAAGAATAAATCTCTATACTTGGCATTAGGAAACGAAAGGTAGCAAAGGCCCCAGAGGGTCCCTGCCTTTAAGGAACTCATAATCTAGGATAGGAGACATATATACATAAAACTAATCATAATTTAGTAGGTTAAGTACAATAAGAGAACTACCGAAGTACGCTTCTTTGTTTTGTTTTGTCTGTATGTTCCTTTTTCAATGAATTTTTATCCCCATGTCTCAGTTTTCTTTCCTGCCATAAAAAGCACATATACAAGCAAACTTAGTGGTTTAACACCACACCCATTTGTTACGTCAGAGTTCTTTAGGTCCCAGTGCTGAGTGCACTTGAATGACTTCTTTGCTCAGGGTCACGTAAAAGAGAACCAAGGTGTCTATGAGCCAGGCTGTCATCTGGAGGCCCTGGAGAAGAATCGGCTTCCAAGCTCATTCAGGTTGTTGGCAGAACATAGTTCCTTGAGGCTGCAGGGTTAAGGGCCCTGTTTCTTTCCTGTCAGCTAGAGATCTCTCAGCTGCAGAAGGTGAGCCCTCTGCACTGGCAATTCACAGCACAGACATTTGCTTTCTTCTCTTCCAGCAGAGTATGTCTCTCTGACTTTCACTTTCCACTTCTGCCCTTGCTCTTGTTTTTAAGATTGCATGTGGTTATATTGGGCACAAATGGATAATTCAGAATAAACTCCCCATTTTAAGGTCAATTGATTAGGAACTTCAATTACATCTATAAAGTCCCTTTTGCCATGTAAGCCAGTATAGTCACAGGAGCGCTATCTCATCATATTCACAGCTTCCAGGAATTTGGGCAGAACATCTTCGGAGGCCATTTATTGTCTAGCGTGCCTAATAGTTGTGATAGTTTTAAAAGCCAAATAGTGTTAAAAGACTCAGAATGGAAAAAAGAAGTTCTATGCCCTCCCTCAAAGACTTTTTTCTCTGCATTCTGCAACTCCATGACAACTCTTTTGTTATTCTAAAATTTGCCTTCATATTTTAAAAAAAATATTAGTTTTTTTCTCCTAGCATTGTCTTTGTTTCTTCTAAGTATTTCCTTTTTTTTTTTTTTAATTTCTCTCTTTCTTTTTAGATACTTCCCACAATGATCAGTAATTCTTTGCTCCCCTTTCACATTTACAAGTGAGGCCTTAAAGAGCTGGCTAGAAGTACTATGCCCATATTCAGGGTTTCTTGACTGATGTACAACACTCTAAACTGCCTGGAAAATATTCCTGCCTTTGTATTAGGCTCCTCCAAATGTCAATGTATGTATGTCTTTTTTCTGTATCAAATATGACTTTTTTTTCCTCTATAGAAGAATTCTCCCAACTTCTATCAGGGACTTATAAGCCAAGCCACTAATATTTTAAAAACAGATGGACAAAGAAGGATAGGATGTAAGATCTTACCGTGGATATATACACTTTCACTTAGTTACTCTGTTTTAAGTACAGAGCTTTACCTCTTGGTTGGATGTCCCCAAATCCATAGCTTGTCCGTTTTAATTTTTCAAGAAAATATAACTCCAATGTCCTTCATTGATGGAAGAAGGGACATAGGTGGACTAGTTCTTTTTTGTAGACTTCTAAAGAATCCTCCTGTTGTCAGCTGTCATGTGGGGAGTCATATGGGGTTTCTGGTCCCGCTCCCCACATAAGAATGCAGGACATGGTGAGGCCAAAAAGGAACACCCATGGAGCCATAGATAGGGGAGTCACACCACCATACTCTCGCTGGCTACTGGGTTGGAGACACAGGAAGCAGGAACCACACCATCTGCAATCTGTTGTCCATTGTCTCTGTCAACCAACCCCACTTGCTAGCTGCAATCCGCCATGCTACTGCAATCTGCTCTTGTTAGCTCAGCCACCATCTTCTTGCTAGCCCCTATTTTTTGCTAGCGTAGCCACAGCAGTTATATTAGTGGCCAATGACTCACTGGTTACAGCTGACGGCCAACTAGCCACAGCCGATGGCCATCCAATCACAGTTGATGGCCACTTACTACCTGAGTGAGCATCTTTCCACGTGAGGCTGAGAGCCTGGAAATTGCACTCCTGGCTCTGCCCCCACACAGCCCAGCCAGAAATCCATTATATATATATATATATATATATGCATTTTTTAACCTGGAAAGCAGAATGGAATTATTAACCTGGTCCCTATTACATCTCTGACACCGTGTTGCCACTATATTTACATTGTTTCATTTAATCCTCTCTACTATAATACCTGCAGAGGTACATTATCCTTATTTTACACAAGAGGAAGCTACTGCACAAAAAAGCTGATTAGGTTTCCCAGTATCACACAGCTAGTACAGACGGGGAAATTCAGTATAATTTGTTACTGGAGTTCTTTTCTATCCAAGCTTGTGTGGAGGTTCCAGTGTAGGGCCCCAGAGTATTAGAAATGTTGCTCTGGTCCTTGTTTATCAGCCCAGACTGATGAATTCTTCGATGTTCCTTGATCTAAAACACATGATCCCACCTTGCTGATTCCCTAAAGCACAGACATGTTTTCTCATTTGGGTAATGACAATGTTTGCTACCCATGCTCTTTAGCTTCACTTCACAGGCATTCTTTCTGTGATCTGGGATACTTCTGAGAGGGCGGTCATTTAGTTGGACATGAGACTCGACTGTTTTCGGAACCCACTAACCTTTCTACCTTTCCCAGGCTAAGAAAAATCTCTCAAAAGTGTTTATACCACTCTCATGTCTACCTTTCGGGTACGTGAAGAGCATACTCTCTATCATAAACTTAAGGGATTTTACAGAAACATAAAAAAGAGCCATAGACCAAAGAAGCTTCTGTTTCCCACTCTAGAAAAAAATTATTAGGAAACGATATAGCCTGATGGGAGATGGAAAAATAAAGTGAGCAAATTAACAGTTTGATAAATTATTCTGCTACACACATACTATTTTCTTAAAAATCTGATCACTTTAGCAAGCATTCTGTACAATGCCACTATTTTTTTTTTTCAATTATGTCCTTTGGTTCTCCATTGAGGCCACTTGCAATTGTACAATGTGAATTGCTTTTTCTTCTTTTCCTTTTTTTTTTTTTTTTTTTTCAGAGCTTTGCAATCTCTGTAGTTCTTCTTTTTTTAGAGCTTTGCAATCTCTGTAGTAGACTTCCCTTCCAGATGTTTTCATGCTGTCATGACTGTTTTTGCCTCTGAACTTCTTGAAATCTGCTTCCTAAAGCAAATTTCAAACTGTTTGGTTTTTCCTTCTCTGGCTATGATAAACTAACAAGCACGGCAGCTTCCTATCCAAGGGCCAATCTCTTTCATTTCACTGTATGTTTAGGCCCCAAATATTAGTTCCCCTAGACGTTTTGGCTCTCTCTCAGAAATGAAATTATCCAAAAGACAGTAAGGAATTTATCAGAAACTCTTCCTTGAGCTAAAACAGTGTGTTTGGCAGATGTTACTGGGTTGACTCTTTCTTGGTCAGGATATATTCATTTCTGTATCTGGTCCCGCCTCTTTGTTGTGTGCACCCACTATGATACCACCTCTGTTTCTCTCCCACTAAAACTGCAAATTAGGTTTTGAGTTCATTTTCATGAACTCAAAACCTAATTTGCAGTTTTCCACTGTATATACACTCTTGATATACAGCAGAACTCTGAATCCCAGCTGAAAAGTGTATTTTTTAATACCTCTTAAATCACCATATCCCAATCTTGAGTTTCAACCCAGCAAGTCTCAGTAATCTTGATAAGATTAATGTTTGTTATCTGAGGTAATAATCTCAGTTTTACAAGTTAAAATGTAGGTATACATTTTCTTGCCCATTTTATTCCTGTTATTTATTGTTGTTTTTCCTTGGCTTTGTTTTTGTTTTGTTTTGTTTTTACAATTGCCAGATACTTGATATATTTTCCTTTCTTCACCTTTATCTTACAACTTTATCTTAAACTATTTTTCACTCACTCTCTCCCAGGTCCAGTGCTGTTTAATTGACAGATAAACTATAGAGTAGACCAGAAATTCTCAGTTCACAGTGCATAAGGAGCATATGTAAAGCTAATTTAGAGTTGCAAATTCAGTGATTTCCAAACCCCTTTACCCAATGGGTTCAGTAGGTCTATGGAAGGGCCCGGGAATGGGTATTCTGGGAAATTATTCCCGTGCAGACCAATTGAGAGAAGTACTATTCCAAACAAATAAACGTTCCACCTTTAGTAAGATAGACTATGTCATCCAAAAACCCATCATTCCAGTATCTTAGGCTATTGTCCAGAAATCCAAATGATTGTCAATACCATCTGTGTAGCCAAATGTTTAGTTCTGAGACCATTTTTCTCTTGTAAAGTCTTGTGGATAGGAAGATATGTTGAAAATACCACCTGGAATCTGTAGTCCCTGTACTTCCTTTAACTTCCTACCCAATACATCAGAAAGAATTCCATTTTCAAATGTCTTTAATTCTGATATAAGTCAGCAAGAGTGAGAAATGGTTAACCGTCAAGCAACAGATCTACTTGTCTTATATGAGACATATTTTGGAAACACAAGGCATCTCCCGAATCATAAGGATGCTTATATTTATCTGCACCTAAATGAATCAGTTGAAGTTCCCAACAGCTGTGTGATTTAGCCCTGCCTCCTGTAATCAATGGCAAGCTTTCCTTTTCCCAACAGGGCTTGAAGATCATCCTTACTGGATCATGTCTTTCCAGAAGATCTGAAATATCTGAATCTGTGGTTCTAAACCAGGTGCGGTTTTGACCCAGGGAACATTTGTAATTGTCATGAGTGGGGAGCGGGGAGCTACTGGTATCTAGTGAGTAGAGGCTACCGATGTTGCTAAACATTTACAATGCATAGGTCAGCACCACCACCCCCAATTCCCCCCTCAACAGAAAATAAATGTAAATGGTGCTGAGAGTGAGAATCCCTGTTCTGTGTAAAGCAAGCGTCACACCTGCCATGAATGCACAATAACTAACATATGGTCTTTAACTATTTTTGTTGCTTATTAAATACTTACATCCCATTAGATCCGCATCATAACTTTTCAAACTTGACTCAGACTTTGGCTTCTGTAATGTTTTATTCCATGCACTCCTCTTTTTCCTCACTTTTCTGTCTTAGAAGCATTATCGTGGACGTGTGTGTTTTTGTATATCCAGCAACTCTTCCTTTGGGGGAACAGTACCTCACCTGCTCCATCCATGTGGTTTTTAGGAGACTGCCAATCAGGAGCTTCTTGTTCTCTTGCACACGTGGGTGATCACGGGATCCAAAGCTAGGCCAATCTGTCTTTTTCTACTGGAAATGACACACACACAGCTGGATGAAGACACACAAGAGTATAAGGTATTTATAACTGACATATCCAGTGGCAGCACTGGAAAGAGAAAGGTCACATGTTCCTGCTGCGGTTACTGAACTTAAGGGCTTTGTTTTGTCTGTGCTTATCAAAGCCAATGGAGACACAAACAGGAGTTTGCAAGAAAGAGGTTTGTGTAAGGCAATGGCACAAATCCTGGTCTGGGGACAGAGTCCCAGAGGCAGTTTCCAGGCTCTCAGCCTTACGTGGAAAGGTGCTGGCTCGGTTATTAGATGGCCACCAGCTGTAATCAGATGGCCATCCACTGTGGCTGGGTGGCCATCAGCTGTAACTAGTTAGCCACTGGGCAATGCTTTATCTGTCGTGTCTATGCTAGGGGGTTGGTTGGTTGGTTGGTTGGTTGGCAGGCAGAGAAGTGGATGGTGGATTGTGGCTAGCAAGTGCAGTTAGCAAGCAGATTGCAGTTAGCAAGGGCTTGTTGGTTGGCAGAGAAGTGCGGATTGCAGCTAACAAGTGGGGAGGGTTGGTTGGCAGAGAAGTGGATAGCAGATTGCGGCTAGCAAGTACGATTAGCAAGCAGATTACATTGTGGATCATGTTGATCCTGTTTCCTGTGTCTCGCCAGGCTGCCAGCAAGACTGGGGTGCAGGAAGACCCCTCGTTGGGGTACTGGCAGATGGGTACTTTGCTTTTGTGTCTCGACCAGCTGCCATCAAGAATATAGTGGTATGACTCCCCTATCTATGACTCCATTTTTGGTCCTTTCTGGCCTCACCATATCCTGCATTTTTGTATGGGGAGTGGGACCAGAGACCCTGCATTACACCTGGAGACACAGGTAAGCTAGTGTTCTGGAGACCTGCCTGACTTTCTGATGTAGGCTATAGATTACAAGTATACAAGCACATAGGGCAAAATCACAAGACATTGTGGGTTAGGGGGTTCAGGGTCGTGCTGGGAGCTGATTGGTTAGAAGTGAGGTAAGGGTAATGAATCATTTCTTCAGGTCTTGAGCACAGTTCTGAGGTCTTCTCCAGAGTTTCTCTGTCTCCTCTCATGGGAAAGTAGCCAGGGGCTCACTCAGGAACTGAAACATAACTTAGGTCAAGATGCTATCTTTCACCTGCCAGAGGTCCAGACTCTGTGACTATTAGTCATGTCTGCTGCCTCAGGGTTTGCTGATTATCAGGGGAAAGGCTAGTCTCTGAGAGGTATATATATATATATATATATATATATGGAGAGAGATATATATATATATATATGGAGATATATATATATATATATATATATATATATATATATATATATGGAGATATATATATATATATATATATATATATATATATATATCCACATATATATATATGGAGAGAGAGAGAGAGAGATGACTTCTAGAACTAGGATTTAAAACTAAATCAGTCTTAAGGACTCTTGGTTTCACTACTACAAATTGCACTGATTCCTCTGTAAACTACTCAAGAATTCTTCCACTAAATACCTTTCTTTTTCTTGTTTAAAATCATCAGAGACCTATAGTGTTGCTCGTAGTCAAAGAACGCACAGGATACAGTTTTATCACTGATCTCCTGACCCAGAGAAGAAATATTCTCTCAGCTGCTTCACTTCTTTTGGGAAGAATTCATTCACAATTAGTTGGTGCTTACCTCTGGTGAGAAAAAAAATAATTAGGGTGCATCCCTCCAAACTTTGAGGTGTTTGACTCAACATCCACTGAGGAAACAGAATTATTTCACAGGGGTGCTGCCCCAAAGCTGCTGTGCCTCGCAGCATCAGAAAACACTGCACCGACTTAGAGATGCAAATGAGGGGCATCTCAGGATGGCAGTCGTGATCAAGTTTCAGCATGCAGAAAAGTCATCGGGAAAGCTTGTTAAAATAAAAATCCCTGGGTTGCGTGCACCCCAGATATCAATAGATCCGGGGTGGGGCCCAAGAATTTGTTTTTCTAATAAGTCCCAAGGTGATGCTGCTGTTGGCTGCTGTTCTTCAGACCACAATTAAAGGAGCTCAGTGAGAACACGTCGTTTTTTCTGCTTTTGACCTTTAACTCAACTGACATAAAGCGCGGTTGCTTTCAGTTGCAAATAACAGAAATGGCTTTTCAAACTAGCTTAAATAACAAAGGGAATTCATTTCCTCATACAAATTGTAGTTTAGAGGTTTGAGGGCTTCAGCTGTAGCCTAATTATGTTGCCAACTCTACCTGATTCTTCCAAAGTAAGTGACCTATTTCTGAATATTACTGAAAACTGTGAACGTACTTATTAACTGATCACCACTCCTCAAATTTATCTCTTGCCATATCCACATAGCATTGTTAGCACGTTTTAGGCCCTCAGTAAATAATAAATGTTAATATCTACCCTTCCTCCTCTTTTGAAGATATCTCTCTATTATTTCTACCTGAAATATTTTTTCTGCTCCCACATCCCTTCCCTGTACCAGGAAAACTCCCAAATGCTAGGAACTCCTATGTGCTGGTTAGAGAGTGGAGAACCAAACAGTTATAGTCCCTGCTGTAAAAAGCTTTAAAATCCAGCTAAGTTGACTTTCTAAGAAAATTTCCTCACCTTCTTCCCTTACCTCCATCCCCATTCCTCAAACCAATGTAGGGATCCTTGCTGTTCCTATCTTTCCTCTTACACAACATATCAGATTATACTGTGTATATATAATAAATAGAAAACTATGGATAAGTATTGTGAAAAGTTGACATAAGTGGAGCCATTTTAAAATGGAGCCAGAGCAGCCATTCCAGAGAACTGCCTTGCTTGTCTTTGCTCCTAAACCTCTGGAATGTCTGAACAAAATAACGTTTGACTGGGCCATAGCAACATTATCTTCTACACAATTGTTTGCACAGCTACCAGGAAAGCAGACATCCTGACCACAAGTACTGATGATTATGGACTCTCTATCTGAAGACAGAACCAGTAACCAGCCATGTTTCCCCGAAAATCCCATGTTTCCCCGAAAATAAGACCTAGCCGGACAATCCGCTCTAATGCATCTTTTGGAGCAAAAATTAATATAAGACCCGGTCTTATATAATATAAATACTAAAATAAGACCATGTCTTACATTAATTTTTGCTCCAAAAGACGCTTTAGACCTGATTGTCCGGCTAGGTCTTATTTTCGGGGAAACACGATAACCAAAGCGTAACTCAGCTTGTTAGCACCAATAGAAATTTCTTCTTTTCATGTAATTATTCCCTTTCTTTTCTCTTAAAAATCCCTTGCCCTCACACTGTAATCAGGCATTATTTGGATTTCTGCCTAAATCTGTGCTATACAAGATGCAATTTTCGTATCCTAAATAAACATTATTGCCTCTCATTTCGACTTTATTTAAATTTCTAGGTTAACAGTATAAAGTAGACTCAATCAAGTAGAAAGAAATAACTGGGAGAATATTAAATGTGGTTACAAAGGCCACGGGTTTTTGTAACTTGGATCAGGATTCATTCAACTGATCTTAAGATACTCTCATTTTAAAATATGAAACATATGGGGTAATAAAGATTGGGAAAACATAAAAATTCCATGTAAGAAATCATATTATATTTTTTATTAAACCAAAATCTTAAAATAGCCGCTGATATCTTGAGAAACAAATAACATTGTAAAGTGCTCTCCTTAGATAATATTCTTCTGCCTTGGGATAGTCAACTGTAGTAACTGTTATTTTCCCCATATAAGCAAAAAATAAAGCCACGGAGGGTCTAGATTGGACATGTTTTCTGCTGAATAAATCCTCTGAAGAATTGGAGTTGATTTATAACTCTATTTGAGCCATTTGCTTTACTGATAGTCTTTTCTCCGTCCATCCAGCATGGTAAAGGGCTGTCAACGGAAACAAATGACTCAGATTCTGCGTGTTGTGTCGGTGTCTTATTTACCCTGAGTTCTTCATGTTCTTCCCTTGTGCATATCTAACACTTGCCTCTCAAGGTCAGAGAAAGAATGTTCACACACTGCTGAGCAAACTGGAAATAAAACTAGGAAAGCTTGTGGAGAAAAGGCAGCAGAGGGGAAGCTGTCTTCAGCCTCCATCTCTCCTTGCCTTTAGGTTTCCTTTTGTCCTTTTCTTCTCTCAGCTGGTTAGGTATTGACAGAGCCAAGATGACTGAATGCTCGCATTTGAATCTGTTGTTATAAATAGTAATCATGGGGCCTGTGAATTTGGCAAGGGTCAAGAAAGTGCCAAGTCTGTATAGTGAGAAGTATAGCTCATCCTTCTGTTGTTTGGGTCATTTGCAGCAGACAGATGGGCAAACCACAAGTAAAGGCAGGTAGTGAGACACCTGCTGGGCTATTTATATAGGAGAGGATCAATATTTTGTGAGACCAAAAGATCTTAACAATTTGGGGCACCTAAAAAAAAAAAAAAAGAACACAAAATAACAACAGAAAATTGTGTAAAAAAAGTATTCAGAGAATGACAAAAGAAATATACATGTAAAAGTGCTGACAGATATTACAGACATCACGAAATCTAAAAAACATCGCATAATATTCTTATTAATAAACTGACTCTCCCACCGTTATCATGCTTTTTTCCCCCCATACATATGTCCAATTCCTAGTGCCATAAAGCATTTTTATATAGCAAATAACTCTGACGCTGCAGATTCTGGAATAGAAAGAGGCAATACACAGAACTGATGTGGTTAAAATTTTATGATTGCAAATTTTACAAAGGCATATCAACCAATTGGTGGTGCTCCTGAAAGTGGCCTGGAAGGGGCCTGCTATCGATTGAACGTTTGTCTCCCCCAAAATTCATATGTGAAATCCTATCTCCCAAGGTAGTGGTATTAGGGGGTAGGGTCTTTGGGAGGTGATTAGGGCTTGAGGGTGGAGCCTGCATTTAGGAGATTAATGTCCTTATAAAGAGACTCCAGAGAGCTCCCTCGCCTCTCTCACCATGTGAGGGCACAGTGAAAAGACAGCTATGAAGCAGGCTCTCACCAGACACTAAATCTGCTAGCACCTTGATCTTAGACTTCCTAACACCCAGAACTATGAGAAATACATTTCTGTTGTTTATAAGCCGCACAGTCTGTGATCATTTGTTAAGCTACCTGAACAGACTGAGACAGGACCCAAGCAAGTGACGGGCCCTAAAGCTTACGGTGCATTCGTCTCACCGTAAATCCATCTCATGTGCTGTGTGGACTTGGCTAGGACTTGACTGTTAAACTTTAGTGAATATTTTGAGATCCTGTGCTGGAAAAATTGTAGATGTACGAGGCACATGAAAATGTAGAAGGGAACCTATTTATTTATATACTTTCATCTTAGAATTTTGATCTGTATGAATTTACTTATCCTTAAGATAAGTAAATCACACTTAAACAAAAATTTTAAAAGAAATCTATGAGACATGGTTCCTACTCTCCCCTTTGATAAGCTTCTTCACATTATGCTGGGGTGGAAGAAGAGAAAAACAACTGAGAGGTTTGAGAACTCTCAGGAATCAGGTACAGACTCTGGTTCCTGTGAAAGTATCTGGGCATCTCAACTCAGGCTGAGACCTGAGCTGAAGGGAAGAGATATGAGGCTAAACAGGATAGAAAGGTAGTCAAAAGGGGCCATTGTACCCTCAAGAGATAAGTCCTTTCACAAAAGTACATTCATAAAACCTTCTTTAGTGTGAGAATAAAGGCCCCAGTCAGGCCACTAGGCCTAAGCAGGAGTTCAGTAGCTGGAGGGCCATGCACCCTCAATGGAATGGGCCGGACCACAATAACCAGAAGAGGACATCCATCTCCAAGCAGACTCTTACGTGGCCCCGCTCACCCAGGTGCACTACACAGCCTGCGTAATCCCCCAGGAGACAGATCCTATACTATGTAGGAAGATACCCTTAGTCCTAGATGTGTGACAGGCTTTGTCATCAGTCCTTTGTGAGCTCCTGACCTACACAATCTGTGAACATAATAAAATGGTTGTCATTTTATACCACTACATTTGGGGCAGTTTGTTAACACTATTCTCCATCCATTTATTTCTGAAGCAAGATCCTAGGTACTTCTAGCGTAAATTGTTTTTTATAAATTATCTTAATAATTAGTTTCTTAGCTCCCTAGTTCCTGATCTTAATCATCTTTCAAATCAGCTTTCTAATCTTAAACATTAGATTGTTCCTGGCCAGAATCATAGGAAGTCCCCTGCCCCCTGCTCCAGGACATTCCAGGCTTAGCTCCTAGGTGAACAACGTCACCTGAATAACAGGTTAAACCAGAGAAAAAGGCCACAGGCTCTGTGAAGCTAAACACTTTCCATCACACATCCACCTTACATCAATGGCTTTGGGTCCTGCTTCTTGGACGAACACGTTTAACTCTGTTTAACCAAAATCTCTCTCTCCTCATCTAGGGGCCGATGGGATACAAATGATGCCCCACCAAAACTTCCAGTGCACCCTGACCAAGGAGACCAACAGAGTCTTCCAGGCAGATCCCGAGACCCCTTCTCCTCATCTAAGATCAGATAGGGCAAAAGTTCCGTGAATTCCGTGAATCCCCGATAAGTAGGGATGACCATATTCAGCAGGAAGCAGAAACAGAAGAGACCTCCTGTCCCTCAACTTCCCATAGAGATTTATGGGGATCACACCCCTCAGGGGGACATAAGGCAGGTGATTAGAGGCAGCAATTTGATCTCCGATACACCTGAACACTACAGGTAACATTCCTGCACGTCCAACATGGCCTACGAATAGCGACTGTCCAGAAGACCTCCCCTCTCAACCCAAAATTTTCCTTATCCATTATAACCATCACCACTATACGGAAGCTAAAGGACACAAAATACCTAACTGAATTAGACCAATCACTTACACCTGTGCAGTAAAGACTACAACGACCTTCATTTCACCTGGGCCTCATTATACCATCATTATAATATACGTATGACTGGAAGTTGATTAATACCATTACAACAGACTGAATTCTGGGAAGGAACATGTGCAGTCTAAAAAGATGAGGTAATAGCCTCCTGTCAATCGCAGGTGCCAATCAAGTGGTCCCACACCTAGCGAGGAGTAGCCAGCCCATCCTAGAGAAAAGAAAAATTCCATGTCCTCACCAGTTGGTGCCTTTTGAGCGACTCTGTTGCTTGGGCCCACTTCTATCTCTTTGGAGTGTACATTTGCTTCTAATAAACTGCTCTTTTACCACTGTATTTCTGTGTTTCTTTGCTCCAGACGCCAAAAACCTGGACACCATGCCGAGAAGGGCCTGCTCTCCAGTAACAATATTAACCTGGCTCCTTACATTCAATGACACCCCTGTAATGGTCCAGAGTAAAATGAAACTTAGCACTCCTGTTGGAAGTGATAACACATTAAGAAAGATCTGAGTGCTCTCTCCTTAAGACAGCGCCTAGGTTAACCCTGAGCTTGCGTGGGCCATGTCCCTGCCCCTCTCCACAACTTAGGCCTTCAGGTAGCTGTGGTGAAGAGAAAGGACTGGCTCTAGGAAGGCATTGAGAACACTACACTGACCTTGAATGAGGCTAGGCAAGGATGTTCAGTGGCCTGAGATGGGGGAAATCTATAATCACATCACCTGGCCCAACTTGAGTTCTGAAACATACTTCCTAGGGAATGTGGGGAGTCAAACTCATTGACAAAATGAGGAAAATAGTAATAACAACATCACAGGAGTGTTCTTGACATTAATGAGCTGCTGAATGTGTGAAATGTAAAGCCTTTTACATGTGCTAATTATTGTTGCAGGTAAAAATAACGTGTAGATAAGACCTACTTAGTAAAAACATCAGTAAAAGATGAAGAGTACTATCTATGAATGCAGCAGGTTAGGAGCTGCACCATTTACCAGTGGCCTTGGGCAAGTCACCTAATCATCTTTGCATCTCTGCTCAGATGCAAAATGGAGATAAAAGTTGTATTTACCTACAGTGTTAATACATGTAAAATGTTTCACCTGTCATATGCTGAATTATCATTATAGATTAACAAAACACTATTGCATACTCTTAAATGCTCCTTGGAAGTTTAGGAGAGATAACTTTATTTTTAATTTTGAAAATGTATTTATTTTTAGGTTCCGTAAAATGAGAAGAGGCTTCATGATGAAGGAAGTACCAGGTCTGACAATTAAGTTTGCAAACGTGTTCCACCAATGCTGCTAACCTTTTTTGATATCAGAGGGTTTATGCATTATGAATTTGTACCAACTGGACAAACAGTTAGCCAAGTTTACTATTTGGAGGTGCTAAAAAGGCTGTGTGACAAAGTTAAACAAGCTGAACTTTTCACCAACAATTCATGACAATGCACCAGCTCACATGGCACTATCTGTGACGGAGTTTTTAGCCAGTAAACAAGTAACTGTATTGGAACACCCTCCCTACTCACCTGATCTGTCCCCAATGACTTCTGTCTTTACCCAGAGATAAAGGAAATATTGAAAGCAAGACATTTTGATGACATTCAGGACATCAAGGGTAATATGATGACAGCTCTGATGGCCATTCCAGAAAGAGTTCTAAAATTGCTTTGAAGAGTGGACTAGGCGCTGGATTCGGTGCATAGCTTCCCAAGGGGAGTACTTCAAAGGTGACCATAGTGATATTCAGCAACGAGGTATGTAGCACTTTTTCTAGGATGAGTTTGCAAACTTAATTGTCCAACCTCCACATGTTGTCTGTGTTTTGAAAGATAGGTAGCATTTTGACATAGAGGGACATAGAGAAAGATCTCAGAATTTTCTTCTAACCCAGAGTGGTAAAGAGGTATGCTTTGCCAGCTAGTTGTCTTTCTGGGAAAGTAAGAATGATATTCTAACCTTTCACTATAGAATATGGTAGGAAAGAGGAGATGAGAGGAGAAGGGGAAGGGGAGGTAATTTGAAGTTTTCTAGTCCCTCCAGCCCTTGGCATTTCATGAGCTGGGACCATTAGTGGCAATGTAGGAACTGGAACCAAAGCCTTTGTTCCAGGGAAATTTCAAATAGAGGATCAAGTTTCAGCTTAAGATTGTTCACTGAATCATCGGCTCTGCTTTTAACAATTGGAACCATGATAATTAACCTCTCCCAAGTCAAGTTTACACACACACATATGCACGCACGCACACACGCTGACACCCATACACGCACACAGTTTTACTTAATAATTAGTACAGGAACCGTACTCTTCTTCTTTGACTTTCTTACTCTACCCACATCCCCTCCCCAGGGCAATTTCAGCCACTCCCTGCAAAAAGACCTAGCTGATGGAAGTGTAGCCCAAATAAGTATTGAAAGAAAGACAGGGAGAATGAAAAGGCAATAGAAACGTTATTGTGTATCCCTGTGGGCCTAACTAGCACTAAAATTATAAAGTAAGCTTCATTCAATTTCATTGGCAACAATTCTATTTTAAAAAGAAAAATCTGTTAAGGATTAGGAAAATGGCAATAAACCCAAGGAAAAAATCCCTAGGGAAATATTTAAGACAGGAGAGCTGCTGCCCTAGGGAGTAAAGGCAATATGCTGGCTGCTCTGAACCACATTGCAGGGTGGGGAGGTAGATACTCTTGCCTTGCTAACAATGAACTCCTTAAAGACTGGCTGGCAAGAGGAAGCTGTGAGTGAGGGGTTTGCCAGCAAGTTTTCTCAGAAAAATTGTTCCTCAAGTCTTCAGATTCCTGGAGGTCATGTGACAGGTTATTTCCTGGTGTCCATTCTGATGACTTTGAGGCCCCAAGCAGCTATCTGTCACCCCACCCCCACCACCCACTGCTACCTCCTCACTGTATTTCCTGTGCTTTGGGGCTTTTTGCTTAAGAAAGAATTTTCACTAGAGTATGTTGATGTAAGTAAGAACATGGAAACCTGCAGAGAATTTTTACAAGAGTTTATTCGAGCCAAACTAAGGATATGTCTGGAAGCAAGATCTCAACAGATTGATGAAAATGCTTCCCAGAATGACAGTTTGCAGTTTCTTTTACACATTTGGAATTAAAGAGGGAAGGTATGGAAGATTATATGAAAAGGGGAGAAAGCAAGGCAGGGAAATCTCTGTAATTAGATTACAGGATAGTTAACAAGATTCTGTGCTCTCTTGAGGATAAGTAAGGGGTCTGAAAAAGAAGCATTTCCAAGGTGTTAGCGTAGACTCGTTAAAACAATGGAGAGGGCTTGCTGACGGCAAAGATAAATCTTTTATAGGCCTAGGGCGTGACTACCCACCATGACCTGCCTCGTTAGGAGTTTATGATGTTACTTAGATTTATTACAGAGCCCATTTTTCATCCACAAATAAAAAGAACTTAACACACAAGGACACTATCCTCCCAAATTCCAAATATACTTTAAATGTAGGGATACTGCATGGCACATCCCTTTGAAACTTAGAACAGGGCTCACTGTGGGGGGAAAAAAAATGCATTCTTGTGATTTTTACCAGAAGCCTTCTGCACCAGTTCCATTTAAATCCTCTGTTACCCTATTGTGGAAAGCTCACTTTTGTAGTCACCTCTAATTTTCTTCCAAAGCTCCAAATAATTGTTATTTTTAGTCCTCCTGGCCCATGAAATCTAAATGTAAAATGGAAAGAATCTTAGGGATGACCTAAGAATGACCTTCAGGTTGTATAACCCCCTCAGACCTTACCAGAGGTTTGACTTCCCCAAGCAACAGCGCTCAGGAACTCTTCAGAAAAACGATGCTGTGACCCTCTCTGGGTGTGACGTCAGGAGGCAGGTGTCATAGGTGTTTCAGACTTCTGCACCCAGGCTTGTTTTATTCTACTGCAAAGCCTCACTGTTGTTCCTCCTTGCATTAGGGCTTCTATGGTCCCTGCCCACATCCAGCCTGCTGGCAGGAAGGCAGAGATCAGTCACTTACAAGTTGGTTTGTATTTCAGAACGAATATTCACTCTCTGTATATGGAAGAGGAAGATTTGTCACTTTATTAAAGGATTTTGGACACCTCTCATGTTGTTTGGTCAGCGGGAGAGGTTTAAGGAGAAGCCTCAAAATCACACAGGAAAGCATTCGCTCTCTTGGCACACACTTAAAAGCAGGATTTAAAGAGGTCAAACATGGGCCGAAGAGAGTTTGGGAATCGATTCCTGTCCGTGCGCTATGTCCCTCAACAGGGATAGCCAAGCTCTTTCTAACTGCCAGCAAACTTCTCTTGGCAGCCTGTTCTCATGATGACACGCAGACTCTTTTGTTTCTCTGCTAATTCCTGATTCTGTTCTGACCAGTTAGTAATCCTGCAGCCACAAAAACTAAACATGACTCAAAAACAAAACTCCCTCTCTCCCTTCCCAAATCACATCACTACACAGCCCGTTCTTGGGCTGGTCACGTAACCACAGTTGATCATCTGGTCTTGTCTACCAGTAAGAGTTTTCTTCTGTAGTTTTCTCTCAGGCTCATTGCTGTTTCCCATCTCTCCACAGCCTCATTCTGTGCCAGAGGGCAGTAGTTTCTAACCCTAAGTGCCTCCTCTGGGCTTGTAAAAGTTACTACTAAGCCAAATTATGAAATCTTCCAGGATCCGTGGGGTTTTGGCCTTTGCATCCCCTTTGGCACTCTTTTTGCTGTTGGAAATTCACACAAGCGTATTTTGTGGGCACCTAAGTACACTCTTTTACATCAGTTGAAATGTTGCTAATTCAGTCATATAGGACATGGACAGAATGGGAAATTATCACTAACTAGTTCTTAATTATCTCTAAAATAGTTATCTTCATTCTCACTACATTGCCCTGGTCCAGACCTTTATCATTTTTTGTTTCGTTTCTGTGCTTCCTCTCAGCCTCTAACCTCTCCATTCTGTGCATTTCACCCTGCCACCACTGTAGGCTATCGAAAATGAAGGTGTGACTATAAATAAATCCTCTGCTTAAATGCCTTAGCACTTAAGGGAAAAAAAAAACAAAAAAAAAACAAAACAAAAAAACCTAAGATCTACAGTATAGCATTCAATTCCCATATCCAGCTCCACCCCAAGGCACACTTCAGGTGACAGGAACTCACAATAGTGTCTGTTGACTGCTCCCAGCTGAGCCTCTACAACCCCTGAATCCTATTCCTGGAATGCCATTTCCTAGGTACTTTCCCACCATAAAATATGTTTTATCCCTCAGAGCCAAGCATAGAGATTCCTCTTAGACATTTAGTTTAGAAACATCCACTCCCATAATATTCTGTGTATAACTTAGCACTTGCCATGTTATTTTCCTATTAAAATTGTTCCTTTTCTATGTATAAAATGTATTTATTGCAGAAAATTTGGAAAATATAGAATGAAACCCAAATGAAGTCATCTGGAGATAAAAGTCTATTAATGTTTTGAAGTATATTTTCCAATGTTTGGTGCTATGCACAGATTCATGTTTTTTTTCCTCTCACACCTTGCACACATCACGCACATATACACACAAATACACACTGGCCCAGTCTAATGTATTTCGTAATCACCTTTATTTTCTCCTTAAAAATACATTATAAGGTTGTTTATATATCCTTAAGTGTTCAGAAAGTAAACTCCATGAAGAACGGGAACTGTGTGTGTGTGTGTGTGTGTGTGTGTGTGTGTGTGTGTGTGTGTGTAAAACATGTAGAAACATTTAGATGAGTGAATAGTATATAACAGGTTTTCAAGAATTATTTGTTGAACTAATTTAATAAGGAAAATGAGCAAGAATACAGAGAAAAAAAACTATGAGAAGAACCGGAGCACATGACAGGTAAAGAGATAAAGAGAAGAAAATAAATCACCAAACAGGGCATTTATGACTTTTAAAGTTTTTATATACTTTATATTTGATTCTCCCAGCAGCCCTCTGAAATAGTTATAACAGTTATTTACATATCAGCAAAGGAAAACTCAGAAAGGTTAAGTGAGCTGCTCTAGGCTGTGCACTTTATAAGTGGCAGAACTAGTTTTAGGAACCTGTAAAGAGTATTTATCTTACTGTACATGACTTAAGAAAGAAAGGGAGGGTGGGGCAGCAACAAGATCCCTGCTGAGATCTGTGAGCTTGGAATGGTATCCCTGATGCCTGGTGTGGTGCCTAGCACGTAACCAGCGCTAAATAACTGAACTTAGGAGAAGAAGTGAGAAAGAACAAACAAGCAGAAAAGGGACGTTATCCAGAGTTAGGCTTCCTCAGTCCACTTTTCTCCATCCTCACCAAACTTGCCTGATCTGCTGAGAAAGCCTCCTAGTTGATCTGCCTGCTTCTACTCGTAGTCTAATCCCCTTTTATTCATTTTTTTCATAAATGGAAAGTGATCGTGTTAAGTAGCGTATTGATTCCCCTTGCTCCTGGAGAAATGTTTGAAATATTCTCCTGGCTTTAAGAGGCTCTTCATGGCCAGACTCACTTCACCTCCATCTTTATTTCTCATTTCTCTTCCTCTTTTATATTCAAAACACATCTAGATCCCTGAAAGTGCTTGAATATTCTTCCCCTGCTCTTCCTTATTTTGTGTAAGAAATTACCACATTTGCAGCAGCTTTATACAATGCAAACTCATCTAATTGTTTCTCTAGGTCAAAAGTCTGTCATAGTGTGGCTGGATTATATTCTTAAGGGCTCACTGGGCTAAAATCAAGGTATTGGCCAGGGCTGTGGTTCTCCTTTGGAGTTGAGGTTCCTCTTGCAAATTTACTGGTTTGAGGCAGAACTCAGATCCTTGTGGTTATAGGATGGTGGTTCTCATTTCCTTATCCCCTTCTTCTTCAAGCCAACAATAGCACATCAAATCCTTCTGTCTCTCTCTTCTAAGTGTTCATGTGATTACATTGGGCACGCTTGGATAATCAAAGACAACCTCTCTATCTTCAAGTCAGCTACTTTATAAACTCAATTAAATCTGCAAGTCCCTTTGCCACATAACATATTCACGGTCATAACACCAGAGGGAGAAGTTATGGGGGTCAAATTTCTGCCTACCCAACGGATCCCACCAAGTTTGACTTAGGTATCCTTAAAGGACCCATGCCCATTTATTTATCTGCCTCCATTTCTAGACTCTGAGGTTCATGAGAGCAGAGAGTGTGTCTATTTCACAAGTCAGAGGTGTGTTGGAGCGCGCATGTACCAACTAGCAAGTGGCCATTATTAAATACTCAGAAAATTTTCAATCTGGCTGTTAAGCATAGATATTATTAAAAATTAAAAGTTTGCAATTAAATAAATTATATTTTCAAAAGGTAATAAATAATCAGAACTCATCACTTCTTATTTATGGTACCCCTGTTTACCCTTATCTGTTCTCTTGAGGTTATTTCCATTGATTGTATCTCTGTGGTGGAAACACAATTTATCTGCTGGTGCACATCTCTTCCCAACTACCTGCTCAGCGATGTTACATTGGTAGTTAAATTGGCCATAATACGAGTATTTGTACCACAGAAATAAGCAAATACTGGTTAATGGCTTGAGTTATTGTTTATTTTCTTTCTAGACTTGGGAAAATGATGGTGAAAATGTTAATAATATAGATTAAACATCAAAGTGAGCTATAGGCATTACACAAAAACTCGAAGAAATGTTATTCTTCCCGTTTTCCAAACCTGTGATACGCAAAAAAGGAGTTCACATTATTGACACACACAAAAAATGAAGTTACAACATACGTCCTTGTTTTGCTTTCATCTTACTCATTAATATATATTAAAAAAGCAAGCAACATCACATGTGAACTAATATTCATTCATCAGTTGGAACCATAGGTTGGCTGAGATACAAGGTTTGTAAAAAAAAAAAAAAATTCTGTGAGAAGAAATTGGCTCTATGGAATTTACATTAAGAGATTAAGAGTATTGAAAAATTTGTGCTGCAGATTCTTCAGATCAATCTTTTACATAAAACCTGTGCATATTATATATGCATATGTGCACATACATGTCTATGCCTATCATTAGAACTTACCAGCCCACCACTGAATATACTGAATATACTCCTAGAGCTTACCACAGTGCCTAGCACATAGCAAGTTCTCAGAAAATATTTGTTTGATGAATGGCTGGATGGAAGGCATGGTCTACATGATTGACAAGAGAACAGAAGGTAGAAGGGGAAGAGAGACCAGAAGAGAAACACTGCATTGGAGAAGTTGGGAGGATTCAAGGGACTAGAGGTCAGCAGGAAGAGCTGTGAATTTCTATAGGATTTAATAGAGTGAGGAGTAGAGGAGGAAAAAAAAAAAGTAAAGGAGGTATGATGAGAGAAAGTATTTGAGAAATTAGAGATAATAATAGTTAATATATATTACACACTTATTTTTTGCTAGGTCCTGCAATGTAAGTCCACTTTAAACTAATAATCTTCTATAATCCTCACAAAACCCTTGTTTATCCTCATATCATAGATGCAAAAAACTAGGTTAGTAAAGTTAATAAACTTGTCCAGATTCAATTAGTTGGTGGAAGGTAGAAGCCGATGGATGTGGTCTGAACCCAAAGCCTGAACTCTGAAAAGCTGCACCAAAACTGAAGTGAGAACGAGGCTATGAGTAGGCCTTACATAAGGCCTTGCTCTCACAGGGTGTTCAAAGGCCACAAGAGGCAGCACTTTGGAACTTATTAGAAAGTTGACGTTGGAGCCCCCATCCCAGATTTACAGCGTCAAAATTTGTCGTTTTAAAAATTTTTTATAAGATACCTTTCAAATGCCTATGCACCTAAAACTTGAAAACCACTGGTTTAGGGGGCAGATGTGCCAGCACGTGATTACACTATTGCTGGTTATTAAAGTTAAAAAAGTCAAGAAATACTGTTGGGGGTATTACATGATTGAAGTTGCCCAGGGCAAAGTAAGGGTTCTTCCTCCTAGCATGTGGCATATTAAAATCACCTAGAGAGCTTTATATAATATCAGGGCATTGGTCATTTAAAAATGATCCCAGTATATAACCAGGGTGGAGAATTTATCAAAAGCTTCTTGTTAGTCATACCATTCTTAGATGTGCATAGTAGCCCCCAGTTATCAAAGCAAAAAATGAAAGGAATATTGATGACTCTGAACTTAGGCTTTTTTTTTTTTTTTTAACAAAAGAAAATTAACAAATTTAATATGTTTCAGAACCCCACGTACATGGGGAGGCAGAGAACTTACATGCATGAGAAGTTCAGAGATATAAAGGGAGATTGTGGGGACAGAGTCCCAGAGAGCAGTTTCCAGGCTCTCGGCCTCAAGTGGAAAGGTGCTGGCTCGGGTAGTAGATGGCCATCAGCCATGACTAGTAGGCCATCAGCTGTAACCACTTATATAACTGATATAACTGCCGTGGCTGAGCTGGCAAGCGTGGATTGCAGTTAGCAAGGGGTTGGTTGGTTGGCAGAGAAGCAGATGGTGAATTGCGGCTAGCAAGTGCGGTTAGCAAGCAGAGTGTGGATTGTAGATCGTATTGATCCTACTTTGTGTATCTGGCCAGGCTGCCAGTGAGACAGGGGTGCAGGAAGACCCCTTGTTGGGGTACTGGCAGATGTTTGCTTTTGTGTCTCGATCAGCTGCCAGCGAGAATATAGTGGTGTGAACCCCTTATCCATGGCTCTGTTGGTGTTCCTTTTTGGCCTCACCATGTCCTGCATTCTGGTGAAGGGAGCAGGACCAGAGCCCCTGCACAACAGGGATCTAGGCATATAAGACAGTCTGACCTAGGAATGAGGCAAAGTTCCTTGGAGGCTTCAAAGTGTTATTGCAGGATGACAGGAAAAGCAAATGTTTAGTAAACAGACGTTTGCCTTGCCCTGTAGATATGATCTTGGGTTTTCCAGGGTCCAGGCATTTCCTACCTGGGGCTATAATCTCCACTTCCCCCACAGTAGATTCCTGGCTTTCCTCTTTACACAAACAGTCTTGCCTTCCCACCCTGAACAACAGACCCTCTGGCTCTTAGGATGTCACATGTCCCTCACTTAACACAACTTCTTTTTTCCTTGCCACTAAGCCACATCCTTTCCCTCTTCCAGCCCACATTTATTTCCAGTCTTAAAATGATTTTATAATAAAAGCCTTTTTTTTCTGCTCACATGACGTCACATCCCTTCACCAGGATCAAATTATACCGCAGATCCTTGGAAATAAGTTGTTCAGAATAAACAGAAGGCTTTAAGGGAGGATACATAGTTCTGTTTGTTCAAATCAAGCATTCTCCTCTTTTAAAAATGCCACTGAAGCTACTAGCTGTTGCCTTTTGTCTGGGGCCTCTGTTGTGCAGTAACAATTCGAGGCCCACAAAAGAGTGAGAGCTCCCTCCCACGTGTACTGCTTTTAGACTGTTCTCCCCTACTGCAGAGCAACAATAGTCATGCTAGCCAGCTCTCAAAACTGGTGTCAGAAGAAGACGGGGAGGCAGGACAAATCGATGCTTCTAGTTTTCTCTCAGTAATCCTTCCCCAGGGTTCAGATTTATATGTGAACTCCTGTTATCAACTGATCTCTTTAAAAAGGTCCCTTGTCTCTGGGTGGTAGGGAGCCTCTTTGAGAACAGCAATAAGAAAGCTTATGAGCTTCCCTTCACATGATCAACAGACTGATTACATCTTTCTGGTTTAGCAACTTCCTCTTTCCTCTCACCAGCTGCTGAACACGTTGCCTGTAACCCTGATTGGGGATATAATTGGTTCTTTGGAATTTGCTCCATTCCTAACGATATTTCAAGCTTGTAATTAGATAGTGGGTTATGTATTCTGGAAAATGGTTCAGCTGAGTATAAGGGAAAGTGTTTCCAGGTTATTCCTTCTTCATTATAAGAATTCATTAGGCATGCAAACCAATTTCACTTATATCCTCTTTTGTTTTTCAGAGAAAGGTTTTTGGTTTGTATTTGTGTGTTTTGGTTTAGTTTTGAAGGGGGTAGGTGGTGATGATGGTGCTTACAGAAATTCTAGAAAAAAAAGACATGGAGATGAAATATGTTTAAAAGAAGCAAACTGAAACAGTCTCTAGGAAGGAAGTCAAGCAAATTTCCTTTGACATTTGAAAAGTCTTAGTTTGATTTGAGCCCTCACTTGTACTTTGTAAGTTAAAATTACCTATATTTAGATTATAAATTCTAGGTACATAGATGCTAATTATCATTCATTTATTTATGCATACATACATTTATTCACCAATCCATTCATTTATTCAATGAACATTTACTGGATGTTCGATTTAAGCAATGGTTTCATAGTAAACAGAAATAAATAAGGCATGTTCGTTGCCCTCAAGTAGCTCATAATTTAAAGGGGTAGAAGAGTACACATGTAAAGACATAGGGCTGTAAAATTTTACAAGTGCTAAAATGGAAATTTCTAGAAGATACTATGGGAATACTACAGGATCCCAGCAAACATGATCAACTTTATAGTGGTGGCAGTAGCTAGGTAGGAAACTTTTCTTATTAAAGTAAAGGAAGAAAGAAGAGCAGGAAATTTCTGGGGGAAAAGTTTTAGGATCACTTTTCTATAATCAAAACTGAGGTGCTTCAGATTTCATGTCTAGCTTACCTCACCTTTTCTGCACATGAAATCACATCTCTCACCAGAATCAAATTATATCACAGATCTTTGGAAACAAATTGTACAAAATAAACAGAAGAATTTTAAAGGAGGGTATATAGTTCTTTGTTCAAATTAATATTCTCCTTTTTAATTTATTTTTTAAAGCCTATGTACCCCTGGTTGTTCTTTTGTTTTGTTGTTGTCGTTTTGTTTTGTTTTTTTACATGAAACCCACATATCAACTGACATAGCCCTACTCCTTAAACTAAGACTACTCAGAACTCCCACACCACAATCAATGCCTTTTCTGAGTTTTTTAAATCCCTGAAGGATTTAGATTTCCATTGTTACTTCTAGCTCTGAACACCTGATCCCACAAATCATTTTATTTAAGGATTATTTCATCTTCCTTGCATGGTGGCTCTGATTTATACCTCTTTGACTCAGGTATGGAATTTTGTATATTTTCCTTGATCTTAATAAACACCAACAACAAAATCATTCAGGTATGTTGCTCCTACATGTAACAATACTTGAACCAGTGTAACTTTGTCTTTTGACATGGAAACAGTGGTGTCACTTGTTGTCTCTTCATATTGGTGGCATGGCTCTCCCCATTTCCCACTGTCTTCTTCCAGACAGGCCCCTTGGCTTACTTCTGGGAACTCCAATTTTTTTTTTTATACTGTGTAGAGTAATGCAGTACTCTTCAACCCCAGTCCAAAACTTCAGCTCTAGCACACTTTTTTTAAAATCATTTTTCAATAACAGCTGACATGCAATATTATATTAGTTTCAGGAGTACAACATAGTGATTAGACATTTATATAACTTATAAAGTGCTCACTCCAATGAATCTAGTACCCACCTGACCATTCATAGTTACTAAAATATTACTGACTACATTTCCTTTGCTGTACTTCATATCCCCCTGACTATTTTCAAAACTGGCAATTTGTACTTCTTAATCCTTTTCATCTTTTTTCACCCATCCTCCCAACCTTCCTTCCATCTGGCAACCATCAGTTTGTTCTCTGTGTCTGAGTTTCTATTTCACTTGTTCCTTTATTTGTTTTTTGTTTTTTTTAGATTCCATATATAAGTGAAAACATGTTTTTTTCATTCTCTGACTTATTTCACTCAGCATAATATCCTCTAGGTCCATCCATGTTGTTGTAAATGATAAGATTCATTCCATTTCAAGGCTGAGTGATATTCCATTTTACATATGTGCCACCTCTTCTCTATATATTCGTCTAGCGATGAACACTTAGGTTGCTTTCATATCTTGGCTATTGTAAATAATGCTGTAACAAACATAGGGATGTGTATATTTTTTTCAAATTAGTGTTCTGGATTTCTTCAGATAAATACTGAAAGTGGAATTGCTGGGTCGTACACAGAGTGCCAAAAAAATGTATACATATTTAAAGAAAGGAAAAAACTATTAAAATTGTAATACTTGATATAACGAAAGATGAATACAAGTCACGTTTGACTTCTACAATTACAAGAGGTGCTCAAAGTGGTTACCATCAGCATCCAGACACTTCTGATTATGGCAAACTACTGCTTGAGCAACGTTGACTAAAGTGTCCACTTGTATACATTTTTTTGGCACCCCCGGTAGTTCTTTTTTTAATGGTTTGAGGAAACTCCATATTATTTTCCATAGTGACTGCACCAATTTACAATCCTATCACCAGTGCACAAGCATTCCCTTTTCTCCACATCCTTGCCAAAACTTGTTGTTTGTTGATATGTTGATGATAGCCAGCCTGACAGGTATGAGGTGATATTTAATTGCGGTTTTAATTGCATTTCCCTGATGATTATTGATGTTGAGCATCTTTTCATGTGTCTATTGGCCATCTGTATGTCTTCTTTGGAAAAATGTCTATTCAGGTCCTCTGCCCTTTCTTAATTGGATTGTTTGTTTTTTTGGTGAGTTGTATGAGTTTTTTTGTAAATATTGGATCTTAACCCCTATTGACAGTATCATTTGTGAATATCTTCTTACATTCAGTATGTTGCCATTTCCTTTTGTTGGCGGTTTTCTTCTCTGTACAAAAACATTTTAGTTTGATGTAGTTTACTTTTTTCTTTTGTTTCCCTTGCCTGGGGAGCCATATCCAAATAAGAATATGAATATGATAATGAATATAAATACAAAATTAAAAACAATATCAAAGAGTTTACTGCTTATGTTTTCTCCTGAATTTTATGGTTTCAGGTCTTACATTTAAGTTTTTATTCACTTTGAGTTTATGTTTGTATGTGGTTCAAAAACTAGACAAGTTCATTGTTTAGCATGTACTCCAGTTTTCCTAACACCATGGAAAAAGACTGTCTTTACCCCATTGTAAATTCTTGCCTCCTTAGTAATAGATTATTTGACCATATAGCCATGATTTTATTTCTGGGCTCTCCATTTTGCTCCATTTATTTAGGTCTCTATTTTTATGCCAGTACCATGCTGTTTTGATTACTATAGGCTTATAGTATAGTTTAATATCAGGAACATGATACCTCCAACTTTGTTCTTCTTTCTCAAGATTTCTTTAGCTATTTAGGGTGTTTTTAGATTGCTTTGGGTAGTATGGACATTTTAACTATGTTAAATTTTCATACACATGAGCTAGTGTATGTTATAGTCTTCCATTTATTTGTATGTTCAGTTTCTTTCTTACATGTTTTATAGTTTCCTGAATAGAGGTCTTTTACCTTCTTGATTTATCAAATTTATTCCAAAGTGTTGTTTTGTGTGTGTGTGTGTGTGGGGGGGGTGTTTATAAAATTGTAGATGAGATTGTTTTCTTAATTTCTCTTTCTGATGATTCATTATTGGTGTATACAAATGCAACCAATTTCTGAATATTAATTTTGCATCCTGCTACTTTACTGAATTCATTTATTAGTTATAATCCTTTTTTGTTGGAACCTTTATGGTTCTCTCCATACAGTATCATATCATCTGCAAATAATGATAGTTTTACTTCTTTCTTTCCAATCTGAATGCCTTTTGTTTCTTTTATTCTTGTCTGACTGCTGTGGCTACGATTGCCAATACTATGTTGAATAAAAGTATGAAAGTGGACATCCTTGACTTGTTCCTAATCTCAAAGAGAAAGCTTTCAGCTTTTCACTGTTAAATAAGATGTTAGCTGTGGGGTTGTTATAAGCTGACATTTATTATGTTGAGGTATGTCTCCTCTATTCCTACTTTGCTGAGAGTTTTTATCATAAATGGATGTTGGATTTTTGTCAAATGCTTTTTCTGAATCTAGAGATATGATCATAAGATTAACATTTTTATCACTCATTTATGTGGTGTATCATGTTAATGGATTTGCAAATGTTAAACTAACCTGGCATACCATGAATAAATCCCACTTGATCATGATGTATGATGCTGAATTTGGTTTGCTAATAGTTTGTTCAGGATTGTTGTATCTATGTTCATCAGGAATATCGACCTATAATTCTTTTTTTTTTTTTTTTTTTTTTTTTTGCTTTTGTCTGGTTTTTTGTATCAGGGTAATGCTGGAATTGTAAAATGAGTTGGGAGCCTTCCCTTCTCTTCAATTTTTTGGAATAGTTTTAAAAGAACAGGCATTAATTCTTCTTTGAGTGTTTGGCAAAATTCACCTGGGAAGCCCTCTGGTCTAGGACTTTTGTTTGTTGAGAGTTTTTTGACTACTGATTCAATTTCATTAGTAGTTATCAGTCTGGTCATGTTTTCTGTTTCTTCCTGATTCAGTTTTGGAAGCTTGTATGTTTTTAGGAATTTATCCATTTCTTCCAGGTTGTCCTTTTTATTAGTATATAATTATCCATAGTATTTTCTTATAATCCTTTGTATTTCTGTGGTGTCAATTGTCACTTCTCCTCTTTCATTTCTGATTTATTTAGGTTCTCTCTCTCTCTCTTTCTCTCTGTCTCTCTCTCTGTCTCTGTCTCTCTCTCTCTCTCTCTCTCTCTCTCTTTTCTTGATGAGTCTGGCTAAAGGTTTAATCAATTTGTTAATCTTTTCAAAGAACCAGCTCTTGGTTTTATTGATCTTTTCTAATTGTTTTATTAGACTCTATTTTATATAACTCTATTATAATCTTTATTATTTCCTTTCTTTTATCCACTTTGGGTTTTGCTTGTTATTCTTCTTCTGGTTCCGCTAGGTGTGAGGTTAGATTGTTTATTTGAGATTTTTCTTGTTTCTTGAGGTAGGCCTGTTTGCTCTGAGTTTCCCTCTTAGAACTGCTTTGGCTGTGTCTCATAGATTTTTGGATTATTTTCATTTTCATTTTGGATGTTTTCATTTTCGTTTCTCTCAAGGTATCTTTTGATTTCTTCTTCAATCTCATTGTTAACCTATTTATTTTTTAGTAGCATGTGATGTAGCCTCCACATGCTTCTATGTTTTTCAGTTTTCTTCTTGCAATTGATTTCTAGCTTCATATTATTGTGATCAAAGAAGATGATTGATTTGATTTCACTCTTCTTAAATTTACTGAGACTTGTTTTGTGGCCTAATATGGTCTGTCCAGGAAAATGTCCCATGTGCAACTGAAAAAAAAAAAAAAAAAATATATATTCTACTGCTTTTGGGTGAAATGTCCTAAAAATATCAATTAAGATTACATGTTCTAATGATCATGTGTTCTAATGTGTCATTAAAGTCATGGGGTCCTTGTTAATTTTATGTCTGGATAATCTATCTATTGATGCCAGTGAGGTGTTAATGTCCCCTACCTACTATCATTGTCTTACTGTTCATCTTTCCCTTCATGTCTATCAATATTTACTTCATATATTTAGGTCCTCCTATGTTGGGTGCATAGATGTTTACAAGAGTTATATCCTCTTGCTTGATTAATCCCTTTATTACAATGAAGACCCCTTGTTTGTCTCTTGTTGCACCCTTTCTTTTAAACTTTTTTTTTTTGTATCCTAGTGTTAGTTGCTGAATTGTGTCCCACTCCCCCCATTGATATGTTAAGCCCTTACCCCCAGCACCTCACGATGTGACCATTTGGAGATAGGACCTTTAAAATGCTGATTAAGGTAAAATGAGGCTACGAGAGTCGGTCCTAATCCAATTTGACAGGTGTCCTTATAAGAAAATTTGGACACACAGAGAGATACCAAGGTTGTTTGTGCAGAAAAAAGAACATGTGAAAGAAGATTATCTGCACACCAAAGAGAGAGAACTCAGAAGAAACCAACCCTGCCAAAACCTTGTGAACTTCCAGCCTCAAGAACTATGAGAAAATAAATTTCTGTGGTTTAAGCCACCTGGTCTGTGGTATTTTGTTATGACATCCCTAGGCAACTAATACACACAGAAATAATACTTATCTCTAGTAAATACCGGTAAGACTGATCTTGGGTCTTCCACTAACCAGCAAATATTCACTTTTTTAAAATTTAGTTTAAAAAAATTGAATGAATAAATGAATCCAGTGAGCTACAAAGTACAAAGACGTAGAAAAATGCTACAAGTTAAAATGTAAAATCTTCTTTGTGCTCCTAGATAAATGTCTTTTCTTTGGAAGATCTGAGTTTTGTCATGTCTGAAATAAGACTGTTGAAAATGTATTTTGTCCCTTAACTTTGAGGGTCTGTCATTTACTGTTAGTACATCATTGGCAATGCTGGTTATGATGATGATGATGAAAAGTGAAGGAATTCAGGCCAGGATTTCTCCAGCCATGAGTATATTAAGAACTTACAATCAACACATGGCACGTGTTTTTCTTGACTTGAAGACTATCATTAGAAACTAACTTTTTCTGTCTGAGAAGATAAAGACTAATTATAATGTGATTGTATTTTATTACTGTAAGCTAGATTATGCTGCAATAATAACCAGCCTCCAAATCTCAATGGATTAAGAATTCATTTATTTCTCTTTTCATTGTGCACTTCCAGTGTATATCAGCACAGCTAATATTAGTGGGAATAATCTTAAGTATAATATTTAAAAAGCCTTCCAAAAAATTACTTAGGTAAATAACAAGGAGAGGGAATAAAAGCATGAAATCATCTTGCGTTTTCAAATGACTAATAAAATCATGTCTATGACCTAAGAACTCGGGCAGACTTCCTTTAGTCCCTAATCCCTAACCTAAGATAGGGATCCTTCCACTAAAGCTGTGGGGGTAAAGAAAGAAATAATTCTCACTATGGGAGAGCCAAGAAATAAATATAAGCGATATCAGAAAAGATTCTTTTGATGATATATTAGGTTGGTGCAAAAGTAATTGTGGTTTTTGCAATTATTTTTAATCTTTTAAATCCAGTTACTTTTGCACTAACCTTATACCGTGTTTCCCTGAAAGTAAGACCTAGCCGGACCATCAGCTCTAATGCGTCTTTTGGAGCAAAAAAATAATATAAGACCCGGTCTTATATTATATTAAAAGATATAATATATCTTTTAATATATTGGTTGGTCATTGAATTGGAAGCAATTATTTTATCTATTGTACATAAAACACTATTTAACCCCTTACATTAAAATAAGACTGGGTCTTATATTAATTTTTGCTCCAAAAGATGCATTAGAGCTGATGGTCCGGCTAGGTCTTACTTTCAGAGAAACATGGTATATCTTTTGAAATTCCAAATCTTATGCTATTTGTTTAGTAAAAAGAGCAAATCAATGAGTTACTTAGTCTGGCAAAGGAAAGAGTATCTTCTGATCATTGACCAAGGATCTCTGAAAAAATGTTATTGGTCTGATTTTACAGATGAAGAAACTGACATCCAAAATGGTCAAGTCATAAGTTCAAAATCCAAATCTGGGGGTGGCCAGATGCTTCAGTTGGTTAGAGCGTGAGCTCTGAAGAACAGTGTTGCCGGTTTGATTCCCACATGGGCCAGTGAGCTGCGCCCTCCACAACTAGATTGAAGACGATGAGCAGCTGCTGAGCTGTTGGAGGGGCAGCTGGATGGCTCAGTTGGTTAGAGCGTGAGCTCTCAACAACAAGGTTGCTGGTTCGATTCCCACATGGGATGGTGGGCTGTGCCCTCTGCAACTAAGATTGAAAACGGCGACTGGACTTGGAGCTGAGCTGTGCCCTCCACAACTAGATTGAAGGACAATGACTTGGAGCTAATGGGCCATGGAGAAACACACTGGTTCCCCAATATTCTCCAATAAAATTAAAGAAAAAAAAAATCAAAATCAAAATCTGGTCTTCTCTAGTCACCTCCTTCACTTTCTGAAGTCCTATCTCTCTTTTTCCTTTTATGTACCTCAAATGCCTTTCTTTCTGCTCACTGATAGAATTTCAAAATCCAGGATCAAAGAAGTCCCAAATGGGCTGCATTTCTCAAGAAACAACAGCTCACACTGCTCTAGCTTTCCCCCAGGCCTTTATTTGCTTTCCAAGAGATTCAGACAGACTTTTACTTGTTAAGCCTTGTATCAGAATTTACATTTTAAAACTAAGTTTGAGATATTGATTGATTTTGATGAAAGAAAGAATCCTTCATGGTGGGATTATGAACTTCAGTGAATAAAGGCTTTCCTGGTGTCTTTGAAATCATACCACCACAGCGTCAGCCTACACAGAGAGAGGAATGGCATTGCTCTGATTCTTCCAGTCCACGCACCAGAAATCTGCTATGTAAAGATGGTTATTCTTGAGTATGGTCCGTGAATCAAGAAATTTAACCCGAAAGACAAGGTTTCAAAAAATATAGGGCACTAGGGGGATGATTTCAGACACTTAATACGACTCCAGTGTTTATTAAAAAAAAAAATTAAAAAAAAATTCACAAGCATTTGTGTTCTCATCTGCCCAGAAATGAGTCATCTACTCTTGTCTTTTTCTGTCATTCACTCAGACTCCTCTAATTAAAACCTCTGGTTACTCCCACAGATGTTTCCAGACTGATTATTTCAGTCTTCTTTCACAGCTTGCTGGATCTCTATCTTGAAATAGAGTGTGATCTCTTTTGGTTAGTGCATGGTAGCATTTCAACACAAACTAGCATAAGGATAATTTTAAATAATTAGAGGGAAATCTAAGATAAAGACACTAACTAGTCTTCAAAAGAAATAGCTATGTACCAAGATTTGTGCTACAATCCAGTTAAAGAAAGACAGGGAAATGAATAGATGGGCTTCTTGCCAGAAAGCTCTGATCCTGCTCTGATTTTCCCATGGCTATTTGGCATACCAGCAAGCACATGAGTTTAATTTCTTTGTTTGTACTTGTCTCCTCCCCGCACTCCCCAGTGTTGCAATTTGCTTACCTAAGTCTAAACAACCCACTTAAGCAAGCATAAGTGGGAATTTCCATTGAACATATTTCTAGAGAATGTCTGATGTTGGTCATTGAATTGGAAGCAATTATTTTATCTAATGTACATAAAATACTATTTAACCCCTTCTGCTATCATCACCTTTCCACTCCATTGTTTTAATGTTCAATCAGAGAGACTGAGGTTAATTGCTAACCACATCATTTGCTATTGTCTTATACCCCCTGCCTTACACATTTATGCCCACCTTCAGGGGCCCAGAGGGTGGCCAAGTTTCTATCCAGTTCTAGGCCCTTCTATTCTCAGGGTTACCATCTGCAGTTCAAATTTCATGTCAGCATCAAACTGTATGTGGGGTCACTGTGCAACCTCCCAGATCTCCAAGCATCTCTTATACAGTGAACACAAATTTATAAGCCTGTATAGGTAGCAACCACATCAATAAGGAGGTGTGGAAAGTCTAGTGAATCTGTCATTAACCTTTTAAGTAGCCATAGTCATACACTGAGTACTAACTATCCTCATAAATGAAGGAGTAAAAATTATCATCATAATCAGTTTTCACTGTTTGTTTGTTGTTGTTGTTTTAAGCATTGGCCTTACTTGTATCTTACAATTATAAAATGTTATCTCTTGCTCTGAGCTTTTCATTCCATGTCCATCTTCGCCTCCTTCCCTCAGCCCTCTCCTCTGCTCCAGTTGCTATTGCTGTGTATAAAGCCTTGGCCTCCCAGGCTGAGAGGAAGTAGATGGCAGTGATTTTTATCTTACCTTGTATGCTCACTGCCTAACAAACTGTTCAAACACCAGGCGGCCACTCAATTAGTATTGGTTAAATATTGAAGAAACTATAAAGACCAATCAAATTATATGAGACTAAATGTAAATATGCAACTTAAAACATAAGAATCCATTTAACCTGGTAGAAAATTCTAGCCTTCTATAAAATGTTAGAATTGGAAAGGATCTTATACAGTATTTAGTTAAATCTCATTTAAAAAGTGGAGTCCATAAACAAAACATCACATAGCCAGCTAGGGTAAAACCATGCCTAGACCTCCCTCTGGGACCCATACAAAGTCCTCTACCTCATTAGTACTCTTTTCTGATTAATTTCCCATCCTCATCATTTGCAGCTTTGGTATTGCTTCAGCCAGACGCCCAAAATGTTCCCATGATATTTCTTCTGCTTGGTTTTCGTCAGTTTTTTTTGTTTGTTTGCCCATGAGTCAGACTCTTCTCCCTAACTGCCGTGACCTTTTATCAACCTTACAGATAGTTCTCTTTGGTTTTAAATATTCTCTAAGTTGCCTAAATTTCCACCATCCTTTTCAAGTTTAAGGGAGGAAAAAGTACATAGTAGAAGGGAGCTTGAAAACTTACTCTAAAATGTGATGTGAATTAATCAGAGGGTGGTGGTGGGGGGGGAGGAGGGAAGTGTCTCAGACTAGTAAGGACATACCAGAGCCTAGAATACTCCAACTCAGAGAGGATAGAACACACCTGAGAAATCTGGAGAAGTCCCAAAGGATACTTTTTGCAAAAGAATAAAAATAAATGGATGAAAAGACTCATTTGGGATATCAAATAACAAAAATAATACAATTAATTAATGAGTTTGATATCCTTTATTCTAGGAGAAACAATCCATGGACTGGGGGAGTCCAGTACCTCACAAGCCATGGAGCATTCCTCCTGAGGGATTTGGGGCAAGAGTGAGTTTCATAGAATGTTAGAAGAGGCAATGTGGAAACAGGGCATAATTGACTAGGTCCGGGATTTCCTGGTAAGGCTAACAGATTCTATTTTTTAGGGTTTGGTAAGCTAGCTAAAGGTAAGTTGGAGGATTGTGAATGGTGTATGTTAGGTTTCTAGACAGTGAGACCTTTTCTATAAATCTGGATTGACTTAGGTTTGGATTTGTGCCATGGGCTGGGCCACTGGGACAGCCTCGATTTTGTGGATCATGATATACAAATTTCCCTTATTAGGGATGACTTTCCAAAACACAAGCAATGTAAAAATGAAGCAAAGTCCACAGTTAGTATAGTCACTCAAATATTAATTTATTCAAATAACATTTAGAAGTTATGTTCATTTGTATTAAACCGCATACCAGATAACTGGGCTATAATGGAAAGAAACAAGCCTTTCCTCAAGGAGTTTAATTTCAAGACACAAAGGAACGTTAAAGGAAATTTCTCAGATGGATTAATTTTGAGCAAATGTCTTGTTTTATTTCAAACTTGCCATAAGAGTACTAGCTTCACAGAGAGCCAGTTCAAATCTTGCTTCTGCAAAGTCTTTATACAAAAAACACAAGAAAAATGAAAAAAAGAAATACACTGTCTTGATAAGATTGTTAGTCTAGGCCAGGGGTGTCCAAACTGCGTCCCGCGGGCCAACTGTGGGTCGCAATCCATTGTTAATTGGCCCACAGCAAATTCCAAAAATATATTTAGTTTACTTAAATAAACCCGGTTAGGCAATACGTATTTCACCTCGAGTGAGTGGCCCGGCTGTTTGTGTATTTTACCGCATATGGCCCTTGGTGAAAACCATTGAAAAAAGTTTGAACACCCCTGGTCTAGGCACTAGAAAGAAATGTATGTTAAAGTTTGTTGATCTAGTCTCAAGATAGTTTAAAGGTTTTAAGTTTATAAAACTATCATACGCATTTTAGTTGTGCAGAACAAACTGTAGTTTAACTGCCCAGGATGTTACTCTGGTAGACTACCAAGTGGTAAAGAAAAATTGTTCTAGATGTTATCAAAAAGTAGTTATGTTTTTGCTCAGGTTTGAGACAATTTGCTTCTTTTCAATCCCTTTTCAATTTCTTCTAAGCAAAAGAAGAGACACATGAACTGAAATTTATAATATATATTCCCTATCGTGAATACAGATAGTGACAGTACTTTTATGGCAAGTAAGAATTATTCATAAAAGCAAAAATGAGAGTATAAAATGTCCAATGTCTACTACACTGAGTTATAAAGACATAATCACTCCCTACTAGGGGAACTTTAGTGGTTTTCTGTCCTCTATCACACCCTGTACGGAATATTCTGTAAACTAACAAATTCTCTTCACTCTGACTCTTTCATCAAGTATTCTTATTATTACCCAACCAGCACTGAAAAGTACATTGTAGTCATAGACCTGGTTTGAAGTTCTGCCCCACCACTTAATCAGGTCAGAAGGTTGAAACAGTTATTTAAACTTTCTGACCAGTTTCCTCATTTCTAAAATGGAAGTAATTTCCCACCTAGGACAGTACTTGTGAAGATTATATAAGATAATGTATGTAAAATCACCTGGCATAAAGTAAGCATCCAATATATTATAATTACTTTAATTACATCATCACCATTATTTTTTTCCAGGCAGTGTGGGTACATTCTGTCCATTGCATGGGGTAGAAATCAAAGCATCTTAGGTTGGGATCTTAGCTCCAAAACTTAGTAGCTATAAGATCAGAGAAAGTTATTTAATGTTTCTCATTTCAATTCTTCATCTATAAAACTGGGGTAAAATAAGAACTATATCACGGAGTTGTGATGGCAACTAATTAAAATAATGAGTAAGTGCCCACTGCCATATGGTATAGATGCTTCCTAAATGACATTCTCCTTCCCCAGAATATCCGGATCCAGTATTTTGGCTAATTAGTAAGCATTCCTGTATTATATAAGTGAATAAATGGGCATTTAATTTGTTTGCTATTTGGCTGCAAGTTTTGTTAGTATGAGGCAGTCCTCTAGGGTCTTCTTATCTCTGGAAAAGGTGATCAAATCGCATTAAAAAATGAGCAAAATTGAGGACAAAATCAGGATAATTGTCCACATAAGAAGCCCTACACCATGAAATCATTTGTTCTCTGGTTTAATCTGAATATAAGTATACAAAAAGAAATGAACATCAGGGTACTGAGTTCCATGTTATTTGTCTAAGAGGAAAAACATAGTTCGAAATTTCCTGTAGGTATAATGCAGGAGACTGAGTCCATTTGGGGTCCAGTTGGCTTGTAGGCACAAGAGTGGTTTCTCAGGAATTTGCATCGTCTGTCACCATTCCCCATGCTCATCGCTATGCCCATGTATTGAGATCTCGGCTCCAGCCATTCTTAACTACCTAATATTCTCTGATGACTTTGTTATCCTCATTTCTTTTTTTTTTTTTTAATTAAAGTTTATTGGGGTGACAATTCTTAGTAAAGTTACATAGATTTCAGGTGTACAATTCTGTATTACATCATCTATAAATCCCATTGTGTGTTCACCACCCAGAGTCAGTTCTTCTTCCATCACCATATATTTGATCCCCTTTACCCTCATCTACCATTTCAATGCCTTTGTACCATTTAGCGCCAGAAGTGGCTCTGTGCACTTTTCCTCTGCCTTTCTTCTACACCGCTACACTAGAATAACTTTTAAGACTCAGCTCAAGTGTTATTTCCTTGGGAAAGACCCTTCTCTCACACCATCAGTACCCTGTCTCTGTGTGTTTTGTTGTTGTTTCTATTTGTTTTGTTCTGTTTTGTTTGGACCTTCACCATAGACATTCCAGGCAATATCTTTTGAATCTCCATCTCCCCTAAAGCATCAAATGTACGTACTATGTTTTATCCCCTCTACCAACCTTTTTCTTTTTTTTTTTTTAACCTCAAGCTTAGTCCATAGTAGGTTCTCACTAATACTTCACAGGAGACTAACAAGTCAAAAATTGAGATAGAAAAAAGGTCAAGTTACAAGTAAAAATAAAAATGAGCAGCTTTATCTTTAATTGGTATGTAGAGGGTAGGTGTTGAGATCTAGTATGTTATTCTTAGGAAGTTTCGTGTTGTTATTTGTTTTATTTTAGTTTTAGTATAGGGCACATGGTTTGGGGTTTTTTGTTTTGTTTTGTTTTTTGGTGTGTTTTTTTTTTGTCACTAAAAGAGGAATAATAATTACTATTCAAGGTGATTGTAATATTTGAAAAAGATAACCTGGCTTGTAGGCATGAGAGTGGCGTAGTGTAGTACTTGGACCAAGGTACGTAATCAATAGATGTTGCTATTCTAACCCAATTTATCAATAATCCTTTCATAAAAAAAACAACTCACACACAATAACTAGCAACT